>NC_136272.1:82775295-83270295 GCF_964187855.1 Myxine glutinosa | reverse complement strand
ACGGCTGCTGAGTGAATTGGAAAATCTTATTTTATGTGCGCCAGCGGTCATCGAGCTGAATAAGGAAAAATAAATTATATTTTCAATTGGGGTTGAGGAGACGGCAGAGGTCGTACATGAATTGAGGAAAGAAATGGAATGTACACAAAGTCTGCATTCGCATTATGACGTCGTGCTGCTTAACCAAAATGAAAGTTTGCAGCTGCGTGAGGAGAAAAGGATCCCGAAGGTAAGCAGGGCTGTATGTGGCGCGAAAAGGTTTGGTGCGAAAGTGTTTGGCGCGAAAGGATTCTTCGCGCGCTTGGGATCCCGACGTCACCCAGGCGCTTGTGGAAGGTCCGTGGTGCGCTGTGTGAAGGTGAATGGCGCGAGTGTGAGGGAAAGGTGTGCGCCGAAGCGTGAGTGTGATACAGAGTGTGGAAGTGAGAGTGAGTGCGACACAGAGTGTGAGTTGGTTGTGGAGAGTGTGCGAGGATGCACACCAGAGCATGTCGGAGAGAGTGTGCGAGGATGCACACCAGAGATGGATGGAGAGAGTGTGTGGGGATGCACACCGGAGCAGGTGATTGGGTGTAAAATAGAGTGCACACCCGTGGTGGTTACGGAGTACGTAACGGGGGAGAGTGCACGAGAGGAGTGCGGGGAAGAAAGGTGTGTTACGGAGTGTGTAACAGAGAAGTGTGTAATGGAGTGTGCGAATAGAATGACCCTCAACCCGACCATCTACAACCCCGTGTGAGTGAGTCTGAGTGCGAACGGGCCCGTGTCCAGGAATAAGTATAAGACTGTATAAGGCTGCCCTGTGTATCTGCTTCTTCCTCTTCATTGTACATTACTTTTCTTCCTCTTCTTCATGTACAAATTGTTAATAAATTCTTGTGTTATTCCTTTTCCTCTTGGTCCGACCGTTTTAGTCATTTCCTCCATTGGGTAAACGCGGCACAATTACAACCGCTTAGAATTGGGTTTAGTTTTTTTGGTTAACAGCTCGGATTGCGGATCGCCATCCGCTCGGCATATTACATCAACATCCGTGATTCGGGCGGGTGTTATTTCCTTGTTTCCGGCCAGCGTTAGTACTTAGGTAATAGCGAATCCCTAGTCCTAAAAACCCTACCTAACGCTGCCCGGGAAGGTCGTCATAGCCCCCGGATCCCGTCGGTCAGTAAAAGACAAGGGGATTAACCCCCTCTTGGTAAAGGGGAAGGCCGACGAGGAGATCCGCAACAATATATATAAATATATATTGTTGCGGATTCAGGGGTCAGCGCTCCCCTTATCAAGGGGGGGTTAATCCCCTTGTCTTTTAAGCTGGCCGTCCCCCAATCCTGGAAGCTATAACGTCACTTCTGGTCGGTATTAGCCAGGGTGATTGGTCAATGGAGTCCCAAATACCTGCTTACTAACCCGACCGTAAAGCGAGGAGATAACTCCCACCCGATCCGCAGCGTTAATGGATACGCCGAGCGAAGCGAGCCGCGACTCGGGCCGTTAACCAATACTACTAAACCCGATCCTGAGCGGTTCCTATCGTGCCACAGGTATTCAATTGGGAAAAGACGCAAGCGATCGAATGGAGAGGAAACCAGAGTAAAGAAAGAACAAATATGGGTTTATTAATTATTTACAAGACCCAGAGAAGATGAAACGAAAGCAATATACAGAGCAAAAGGACACAGGGCAAGCTTAACTATACAGTCTTACTTACAATCCCGGACAAACAGACAGACTCACACGGGTGGGCAGTGGTAGGAGGAGAAGGTCCAAGCAGATGGTTCCAGGCTCCGGGTCCACAGCGAAGAATGGCAGGCAGCTGGTGTCGTTGGCGCGCGACCGGACCTTACATGTGCGAGGGGCTGGACTGCCGCGTACGTATATTGTGCCAACTCTCTCTCTCTCTCTCTCTCTCTCTCTCTCTCTCAACGTTCGTCTCAGAGGGTACCCTCGCGCAGATCTTGTTACAATAAGCAAGGAGTCCGTGGCGCCGTTCTGTAACGATGGAGCTCCCTCGTGCAGTCCTCGCGCTTGCGCTTATATAACGCGCTTTGAAATCGCTCTGCCAGGCCACGCCCGTCGGTCAGATTACATCAGCCCTGGTTGGCTGGTGGGGGCTTACCGGCCACGCCCTGATGATGAGTTGACGTGGCCACACCTCATTCTTGGCGCTCCGCCCCTTTCTTCTCCAAGCTTGACCGCGTGCGTAATGGCGTTTGGAGCGAGCGCTGAGGCTTATGCGACTGGCGGGGGCGCGTAATACAATTTGGAGAGAGAGGCTGGCAAAATGAACGGAATGGGGCCTATCTTATTTAATTAATGCAACGCAGATGCAACTATTGGGAACACAGCCTTATCTGAAACACATATTAAGGAAATAACTAAAGTCCTATGGTGACCTACATGTTGCATATGGCCTAACTATGGGTGCAACCTTATTAAATGCTGGGATATTTACAAGAGTAATTATTTCGAAGTATTTACAAGTGAGGGGTTCTCAAAACCGCAACAATATATATATATATATAGCCGGAGTAATACTATAAGAGACCGGAGTAATACTATAAGAGAGCCGTGTGTCCGTGTGTCGCCACTTTTCTCAGAGATGGCTGAAGTAATTAACTCCGCAATCTAAAGCTAAAGCTCCGAAACATCATCACGATTTAAGTTAGATTTTTATTTTGCTATAACTGATTTAAAGTGTGCTATCTCTCCACCTCAATGCTCCTGCTTGCTTTGTGCGCCCTCTGCTGACTTAACTCCTCAACTCGTGAGAATCGTGTATAAACATGTACTTTTACAACACCATTGCAGTTTCCTCCTGTATTCATATGTAACCAAGTCCTAAAAACTTTTTTTTTAATGCAAAAGGATGTAGGGATGCTACTCAAAAAAAGCATGTAAACAAGATAGTGATGGTTACAACTTACAAGAAATGATCATGTGAAACAATCCGTACATCTTTCTTTCAATAATGGTTGTCCCGAGAAAAGACACTGTGTGTGTGTGTGTGTGTGTGTGTGTGTGTGTGTGTGTGTGTGTGTGTGTGTGTGTGTGTGTGTGTGTGCGTGCGTGCGTGCATGCGTGTGTATGAGAGAGTGAGAGTTATGTCAAGTGCACACACACACAATGTTTTTTCTTTTATTTATTTATTTTCTTTCAAGTCACCCTGGCCAGCGAATCGAGTTTTGCACAAGCCATAAATGTCAATCTTGTATCGCAACAACTCGCGATCAATAAATGCAGTATGTCGTTCTGGATTGTTCACACCATCACTTAATGTTTGGAAACGGAGTTGAGTATTAAAAAAGTATGTGAGTTGGAGGGAAAATGGAAGACCTTGCATGGCTCTCTCTGTGAACTCTCAAAGTGATGTCCAAAAAAACATATACAGATGCCTGCATTTCCCTTTAATCACCAGAAAGGAAGTCGAAGAAGTAATCAGATCCATGAAAAATCACAAATCTCCAGGCATTGAGGTTATCACTGCGGAAGTACTCGAGGCAAGTTGAGTAAATATGGTCCGCATATTTACCAAACTAGGATTATGATACTCCGAAGTCTGAATCTTATGGTGAGGCAGTTACCTTATGGTGAGGCAACTTGCATTCTCCTCCTGGAAGGCAAATCCAACTGAAGACAACCTCAGATCATTCCACAAAGGTCGCAACAAGTGTGTCTACTCCTGGACAGCCAGAAAACATCTGTCCAATCTAAAAGTTTTAACTTTCAAACTAGTTTCCCTCCCCTAAAACCAGTTGATGCCTTGTCAAGTCTGTCTCTGGAGTATGTTCCCACTCCATCCCTTCCCTCACTTTAAATGGCATCACAGCCAACTCTGCTTGAGTGAAGGCTGATGCCACAATTCTGTGTTTGCTTCAAAATCTTGTGTCCCTAACCCTTGTCTCTCTGTACCCACCATACCCAGTCGTACCCAACTGCTCCTGAATTCTTTATCTTTTGTGCCTGAGAAGGTGTAAATATTTCTGGCAACCCTTGACTCTGACTCTACAACTGGACTGGATGGCACCAGCTCACGTGTCCTAAAACCTGCTCTCTGCCCTTTTCACCCTGTCATTTACCATAGCAGGTCATCTTCCTTCTGCTTGGAAATCAGCCAACATCACAGCATTACATAAAAAGGTGCAACAACTGATCTCCTCAACTACAGACCTATCAGCTTACTTTCAATCATCAACAAGGTCATGGAATCCATCATCATAGTTTAAATAAAATCATTCCTTTTCTCCAATGGCCTCATCTCAAGTAATCAATTCGGATTCAGACCTATTCACTCTATCTTGGACATGCTTCTTCGACTCTCCCAACAATGGATGGAGGCCCTCAATATCAGACATGAAATCAGAGCTGTCTCTCTCAATATATCTTGAGCATTTGATATAGTCTGGCATCCTGCATTGCCCTCCAAACTGTCTGCCTCTGGAATCCAAGGCCAACTCCACTCTCCACTCTTCGATTACTGTCTTCCTCCACTCTCGTAACCAACATGTGGATCTCAACGGAACCCTCTCTTCTCTTCTCCCCGTCAAGGCTTGAGTACCTTAAGGCAGTGTTTCCTGGTCCCATTATATTCCTAATATTCATCAATGATCTCACTGACTCTCAGGAAAATAGTCTTTATCTCTTTGCTAATGACTCCACTCTCTGCCATGTCATCCTTCTGACAGACAGGCAGCAACCTCTTCCCTTTCTTTACACCTTGACAAAATCACAAACTGGTCAAACACTTGGAACATGTCTTTCGATCCTGAAAGTTTCCATACACCCTCTCTTTCCGAAAGGACCATACCACAAACCCTCACGTCTACTTTCTCAACAACTCTCTCAAAGTGGTTTAGTCACTCAAGCTTTTGAGTCTCACTCTCAGCCGTGATCTCTCTTGGACAAGCCACATTTCAAAGTTGGTCTCCAAAGCCAGAAGCCAACTCGGCATCCTCTGTCATGCAAATACCTTCCTTGGCACACCTGAGCTCCTATGCACCTACAAGGCTTTCATCCACAGCTTCATGGGCTGGTTAGGTGTGGAGACAACAATAACTGATGTTGTCAAGTCCAGACGAGTCAAATGGTTTGAATATGTGGTCAGAAGCCAATTAAACATATATCTACAACAGGCATACAGGACTGTCATCACCAATCCGAGGCCAAGTTGATTCTGGTAGTTCGGATGCAGCCTGTGACTGCTTGGCTGCATCATTTTCTGGGGGTGCGGCTGTGACATTGATGCAATTTCCCATTACCAGCCAACTGGTACTCATTTTTCCGACCTCGGAAGGATGACAGGTTGAGTCAACCCTCCTGGAGTTATTTCAACGGCACAACATGGGCTTGAACCAGGGACCCTAAGATCTCTAGCCAGCCACCTTAACCGTTAAGCCAACATCAGGCTTGCCAAGTGGATGACCAGGAAAGAGATGGAGGGACAACATTTCTGAGGATGTGGGAATGCCTCCTTTGACAGCCGAAAGGATGTCGGGGACAGAGATGTGGAGGAAATAAATTGGAACGCAGTTTGGAGGGGGCAACCATAGCCCTATGCAAGGACTTGACTTTCGAGACCTGATGTCATCCGACAAGCTGGTTTTCTGTTGGGTGCAGGTGAAACTTATTCACAAATTTGTGATTTAAGTACGTTTTGTTTTGAAGGACTTGACACGGAATACATGTTCAATGTGCGGATATTTTCACTAAATTGCAGTCACACATTATTACAAGAAGTTGTTTATTTCATTATTTTCCATTATTTGTATGTTGTATAAATGCGTTTTTGATAGGATGAACTAGTCTTGCTTACGAAGGCTCCTAGTGTTGAGGGAAAGGTAGAACAATTGACTGAATCAACAGATCGTAGATGTAAGTATGTTAACCATGGATGGTGCACTAATTTGTGGATCATTGCCCATGAAGCACCTGTCCGATAGTTTATAGCCCGGTTGAGAATCAAACCCAGACTCGACAGGTCAAAGGCATTTGCGCTACCTTTGTGCTATCCTGCTATGCAAGATTACATTGGAAGAAGAAGATAATGCTGTGGAAGGAATGCAGTCCAATTTGTGACCTACCACACCCAGCTCACATTGTTTTCCAGGACAACCACATTCCTGGAGTATGTGTGAGGGAACTCTGCAAGGCTTTATCTCAATACCACTTCACAAAAGACCACGAGGTGAAACCCATTGGCCAGATTAATAATGAACCTAGTGTACAACACCTTTGATTGTCCTGAGATCCAGAAAGGCCTGAAGAAGGGATGAAGTCTGGGGATTAAATCAGGATATCATAGTATTGATCAGAGAAGTTGGTGTTGCTTTTTGGTGTGATGAGGACATTTGTGCTTCAGAACAAGAAGAGAGGACCTGGGGCTTGAGAACATTTGGGAAGAGGTGACGTCACTTACCTGTCTGGGTCCATAGCTGGAGAGAGACCAGTTGCAATTGAGGCCTTCTCTATTTTGCCCTTCTATGGATCACTACAGCAGAGCAGCTGTAGTGATAAATTGTACTCGACCACATTATAAAGCAGGGTTCAGAAATCAAGATCATGCTTAGACCAGGGCAGCCTATTTCAGTTGTCCCAAATCAACCCATGGTGTGATATTTTGTCCTTCTGTTGTATCACCACCTCCTCTGACTCGTGTATCTTGTGGTGCTTTATATTGTCTTTAGCTTATGATCAATAATTTACATGTCTTCACTTTGTCGAACTCCACGTTGGAGACTAAGTCACCCCCAACCTTCATTTGAGCATCGACCTTTCCCCTTCTCGTGGTCCTCATGGTCAGCATGCGACTCTGTGCCACAGCAATCGATGCACCCTGAAGCTGGTATATTTTTACCACAATCACACGAGTCTCCTCTGTATCTTCTGGTGCTCTCTGTATTCAGCCACAGCTGTTGCTACCACCACAACCTACACTTCCCCACTGCCAGAATTTAACCCGGTTCTTCTTCTCTATCAATTATGATGCAATTATTATCCCTCGCATGCCAAAAGAAAAGCGGTGTTGAGCAATAGCTTCACTCCTGTCTGTCTGTCCATCCATCGGTCTACATATATGTCTGCCTGTCTGTCTATCTGACTGCAAACATCAGTTTATGATCGAGCAACGACTTGATTTCAATTGAATTGTTATATTTTGAACATGAGTCAGAACATTAATTGGAAAACGAATCTCCAGTTTAGCAGTACTTTGGCTCTGAATTCGACCGTACATGCACAAAAGGAGTGAGATACCTTTTTTGTCTGTCTACCTGTCTGGCAGTCAAACAAGTTAAAAAATCATTCCAAACAGGAAACTTACTGTTTTTAAGTACAGCATAAAGTACACAAACAGGGAAGCAGAACTAATGTAACGTGCTAGATAGGGTGGCGTAATAGACATTGCATTAATGGTGGTAAACTTGCGGAAATAAAATTTTTATACGACCTTTAAAATTTTTATTTTGTTTAAATTTAATTTTACACGTGAACAATGTAGAATCCAAATCAATTTCTTGCCGCTGCCAAAAACCTTGAGTTTTGCAATATTTTGACATCTACAATAATAAAAGACAGTGTGTGTCAGTGTGTGTGTGTTCGTCCCCTCCATAACTCCAAAATCATGAAATTTAGTGGCCCCAAACTTGACGTGCATACTTCTCGATCTCCAAGCGAGTGCATGAATGAAAACTGGATGCTTGGGTGTGACAAAACACCCTTTTTGAAAATGATTAACGGGGGTGCTCATAACAAAAAACCCAAAAAATCCTTACTAAAATGTTGGTCCGCCATCTTGGTCAGCCCATTGTCACATCACTGGGTTATTAAGCCACCATTTTGTTTCAGCCGATTGAAACGTTGAGAATTTGCCAATCATTGAATTGTTCACCCACAAGAGGGAACGTGCGCAGGGTTTAGACCATTATGAGACAGGTTTCCTGCATCGGTCCTGCAGATACGTGTATATATTTGGAAAAACAAGGGTGTCCAAAGAACAAGGTAAGCCTTGTATTTGTGAGGTTTGTAGTTTTTGTTTGATTAACTTTTAAAAATATGGCCTGCAGGCCAATGGTCTTTGATAGTTGCTACGCCACAGCGTTTTCGATGAATAAAGTTGTTTAAATGAAGGTTTTGGTTAAGGTTATGGATATCATTGTATACCTGTGGTAATAGGCTTTCGGATTATGCTAGGATTGTGCATGGATTGCTTATAAATCTGGAATTATGACTTTGTAAAGGAATTATTTTGGAGAAAATGCACTTTTTGCTTTGAGCGGCCTCACGGGTTTATTTTAACTTCGATTGGATTTCTGTTTTCCGTTTTGGTGGTAGCTGGTGGTTGACTACTTGACTACAACAAACTTGGTGAGAATCTGATGAATTTTGACTAACTTACAACCTTTAATGACTTAACGTTAGGCATTAGGAGCTGCATCATTTTCTCTTTTTGTCATTGTTATCGCTGAGGTCGATAAAGGCCATGTTAATTTTTTTAGGGTGAGAATTGGCTCAGTTTTGACTACAGTATAGCGACAAGTGGTGAAGATTTGCTCTCCCCACCTCATTTCTCCCTCTCCTCTATTTCTCCCCTCTTACGTCTCCCTCCTCCACTCTCGCTCTCCCCACCCTACCGCCTCCTCTCTCCTCCTCACCCATCTCCTCTTTCTCTCGCTCCCACGACCCTCCTCATACCACCCTCCCTCCCAGAGTGTACAGTATAGTGACATGTGGTAAGGCTTCGCTCTGTCCTCCTCCTTTCTCTCTCCCATGTCTTCCCCCTTCCCATCTTCCCATCCCCCTTCTCACTCCCCCACCCTTTTCCCCTTCCCTTCTCTGCTCCCCTCTCCCATTCCCTCAAATCCCCCTCCCCATTCCCTCCTGTCCACTACCCTATGACCCCACCTCCCCTCTCACACCCTTCCCATCCCCATCGCTTTATCTCCCCTTTCCTCTCCCCCTCCTCCTCCCCCATTCCCTTCCACTCCCTCACCCTCTCCTCATCCTTACCCACTCACCCTCCCATTTCTCTCCCCCGTCACCCTCTCTTCTCCCCCTCTTCATATTTCAGTCACATAGTGACTCTACAATACCCAGCAATGCTGGGTACCTTTGCTAGTGTTAAATATGGTGGTGTATAAGACACTGACTGCATCAATGGCGGTAAACTTGGGGAATTTTTTTTGTACAACCTTTAAAATCATTATTATATTTAAATTTATACTCATTAACCTTCAATGTTTACACTTTCCCCTCAAGTTATGTATTCCGTCATATTTTATAACACCTTTTTCTTCTTCTTCTTTAAAAGGCTGCTTTCGACTTGCTCACCAAATCAATTCATCCCAAAAAAAATATCCATCTCCTATAGTGCCTTTTTTCTACATTCCCTAAACTCTCCTGCACTCCATCCTCCATCCAGCGTCCTTAAACGTATTTTTAACTCGAAGGTCACAAGAAACTCATTTTGCAATAAATGTTCGTTTCCCATAAATCGTACACTTTCAAAAATCCAATCTCACCCCTCCCCTCCAAATCTTCCCCATAACCCCTCCCCTCCAAATCTTCCCCATCACCCCTCCCCTCCAAATCTTCCCCATCACCCATCCCTTTCAAATCTCCCCCCTTGCCCCCTCCCTCCTAAACTACCCCCTCACCCCTCCCCGTCAAGATGCCCCCTCGCCCCTCCCCTCCTAGACTTCTGCCTCACCCCTCCCCTCCAAATCTCCCCCATATCCCATCCCTTTCAAATCACTCCCCTTGTCCCTTCCCTCCCAAACTCCCCCCTCACCCCTCCCCTTCAAATCTCCCCACCCTCATTGCTTCTCAATTTCCCCCCTCTCACTCCCCCTCCTCAAAGCGTCCTCCCCGCTTCTTCCCCCTTCAAACTCTCACCTCCATCTCCCCCAACCTTCTGCCTCGCTCTTCCCCCTCCTCAAATAACACCTCATTGTGGCTCACCCAATCACCATCAAACCTTTTGTCCGCCCCATCCTTCCCTTTCTCCGAACTATTCTGAAATCTCTGACACACCTTCAACAGCTCTCCCTACCTCTTCCACCTCTTCCACATCTTACCCTCCCCCTCCTCCCCCCTGTTCTGTATCTGATGCTCCCCCTTCCTCTTCATGAACGGTATGGACCTCAAACATCCGGGGCCTTCGTTCAAACTTAACTGATCTCTCCATACAGGTTGCTTCTGTCAAACCAGACGTGATCTGCTTAACAGAAACTTTCCTCCTTTATGATGTCTCTGATTCCATAGTATCTCTCCCGGGCTACTCCCTCCTCCGGTATGATAGACCTGAGCCTCGTCCTGGAGGCGTGGTTGCTATCTTTATCAAAAACTCTCTTCCTCACTCGCCCTGCACTGCACTCTCTCCACCTCACCCCCAGGAATACCTCTGGCTACGGCTTCCCCTTCGCTCCCACCTCTTGTTCATATGTGTGTTGTACCGTCCACCAAACAGTGATGACTCCATCTACATCTCGCTGTCTGATGATATGGACCAACTTCTATCTACTCATCCCAACTCTCTCTTCGTCATATGTGGTGATTTCAACTGTCATCATGCCAGTTGGCTGGGTGTGGGTACCTCTCTCACCAGCCATGGCTCCTCAGCAAAGGACTTCTGCGACTCACTGGGACTGACACAATCTGTCAATTTCCCAACCCGGATCTCAGTCAACGGAACATCTTCTCTTCTGGACTTGGTTATGACTAACTTCCCTGAAAATGTCTGCTGCTCTTCTTCTGCTCCGATCGGATCATCTGATCATGTCCTTGTTAAAGTGGACATCTCTCTGACCATCCTCAGGGAGCCTGCTCAGCGTCGACGAGTCTGGCATTTCACTCAGGCCAACTGGCACGGTCTTCAAGCAGCCATAAATCATCTGGACTGGTCTCCCATCTCTACCACCTCTGACATCAACTCATCCTGGGAATTCTTCCAAAGTAAATTGCTCTCTCTCATGCACAGATTTATCCCATCTCGTCTTCAGTTGTCATACCCTTCCTCCCGTCCATGGTACACGGAATCTTGTGGTGAGGCTGTTGCCCAGAAACAACTTGCTTTCGTCTCCTGGAAAGCAAATCCAACGGAAGGAAATCTCATTTCCTTTCACAAAGCCCGAAACAAGTGTGTGTCCACCCTCAGGAGAGCCAGGTAACAATATCTCTCCGTTCTCAAGACCGAACTCTCTTATCTGTCTCCCTCTTCCAAATCCTGGTGGCGTCTGGTCAAATCCGTTTCTGGTGTTTGTTCCCCCTCCATCCCCTCCCTTACCTCAAACGGCTACACAGCTGACTCCGCACGTGAAAAAGCTGAATGCCTCAACTCTGTGTTTGCCTCTAAATCTTGTGTCCCAAACCCATCCCTCTCTGTACCCACCATACCCAGTCGTACCCTGCTGCTCCTGGACTCCGTGTCCTTTCCTCCTGACAAGGTGGAAAAGTTTCTGTCAACCCTCGACTCTGATTCTGCAACTGGACCCGACGGCATCAGCCCACGGGTCCTAAAATCCTGCTCTGCTGCTCTATCTCACCCTCTCTCTGTTCTCTTCACCCTCTCTTTTGCTCAAGGTCAACTGCCATCTGCTTGGAAATCAGCCAACATCACCGCTTTGCACAAAAAAGGTGCAAAAACAGATCCTAGCAATTACAGACCAATCAGCCTTCTCCCAATTATCAGCAAAGTCATGGAATCCATCATTGCTTCGGATATGAAATCTTTCCTCTTCTCCAATGGCTTGATCTCTGATCATCAATTTGGTTTCAGACCAGGTCACTCTACTCTGGACATGCTGCTTCTGCTGTCTCAACAATGGATGGAGGTCCTCAATGCCAAACAGGAAATTAGAGCAGTCTCCCTCGACATATCACGTGCCTTCGACACGGTCTGGCACCCCACTCTGCTCACCAAACTCTCCTCCTTTGGTATCCATGGAAATCTCCACGCATGGCTGGCGGACTTCCTCTCTAGTCGTCGTCAACGTGTGGCCCTGAATGGGTTTCTCTCATCTCCTCTTCCTGTTCAGGCTGGAGTTCCCCAAGGCAGTGTTCTGGGCCCCGTGCTTTTTCTGGTCTTCATCAATGATCTCTCTGACTCTCTCGAAAATCCTCTCTATCTCTTTGCTGATGACTCCACTCTCTGCCGCTCCAATTCCTCTTCCCTCAGATCGGCAGTCTGCTGCCTCCTCACTCTCTGAAGACCTGGACAAAATCACAGACTGGTCAAACAAGTGGAACATGTCTTTCAATCCTGACAAATCTCACACTCTTACTATGTCTCTCCGAAAAGATCGACTGGACAACCCTCCCATCTACTTTCTCAACAATCCTCTCCAAGAAGTTCTGTCGCTCAAGATTTTGGGTCTCACTATCTGCCATGATCTTTCTTGGGAAAACCACATTTCCAAGCTGGCCTCCAAAGCCAGTCGCCGGCTGGGCATCCTCCGTCGTGCGAAGTCCTTCCTCGGCACACCTGAGCTCCTCACCACATACAAGGCTTTCATCCGCAGCTCAATGGAATACTGTTCTCCCCTATGGGCCGGTGCTCCTGCCTCACACCTAGCTCGGCTTCACGCTGTTGAAACCAAAGCTTTCAGAATTATTGGAATCTCCCGCGATGAAGCTATCTCTGAGGGCCTTTCACTCACTCACCGCAGGCAGGTAGGTGGTCTTTCTGTCTTCTACCGACTCCTCTCCGGCCTTGCACCCCAGCTCTCTCTGTGCTCTGTCCCCCAAATATTCCTACAGGTCGCACAAGATCTGCCAGCAACCCTCTGATGGTTAAACTGCCGAAATCTCGGCTCTCTGCTCACCTTCACTCTTTCATTCCTCTTTTCTCCCGCCTCTGGAACAAACTCCCTCACTCCCTTCAATCCCACTCCTCCCTCCAGGTCTTTAAAACAGCTGTTCACCACCATCTCTTATCTTCCCCCATCCAAAACCTTGATCTTTTCTACCCCCGCTAATTCACCCCAGATCCACCTTGTTTGAAATTCCAACTTCTTTCCTGGAAGTCCTGGCAGTGTCCATATGTTTTATACCTCTCCCACTGCCCCCTTCCCATGCCCCCCCCCCCCAAAGCCCTCGCCCTCTCTCAGATCTCTCGATGTCTCCATGTCTCTCGGTCCCTGCTCTCAAATGTTGTGTTTGTGTCCTTCCCCCTCTCTCCCCATCTTGTCTACCGCTCCCGATCTTATATGTTTTATGTGTCGGTTTGTCTTTCTGTGTGATTAATGTTCGCTCTTTCACGAGCCTCGATCTTGTATACAAAAAAAAATAAAATAAAAAAAAATAAAAAAAATTGAATGATTGACTTTAACACTGCATGGGGTATGGTGTTCTACGAATTCTCTTGTCCAACACTGTTTTTGTTTCCATACACACTATGCCCATAAAGAACCATCTGAGACTGCTGCTGGTTCTGCTGTCCATTGATGAGATTAAGGATAAGATGTAAATATTTAGCTTTGGTGGTTTTTACCGTTGTTTGTTACCCTCGCCTGAGGATTGCATTTGAGTCCGTATGTTTGTCTGTCTGTGTTTTTGTCTGTTTGTTTGTCCGCACAGAATAAATATGATTTTCTCTGCAACCGTTGGTCCGATCGACAGGAAATTTTCACCATAGGTGCAACTCCACCTGTGTAATTTTTTAATGATAATCATGACGTCATAGATCACGTGGTTCGGTCGCCATCTTGAAAAAAAACGAAAAGCTTTGCACCTCTATATCTCAAAGTGCTGAATAGAAAAAATTGATAAATGGCTCATTGTAAAGAACTGTCCATGGGGAATAAAATATGTTAATAATGATGTCATAGTTGCCTCCATTATGACGTGATAATTCGACAAGTACAAAACGTCATCCGATCAAGATGAAATTTCTTGAGCGCCATGAAGGCATAATTGGTGGAGAAAAACATTGATGACGTCATCGGTCACGTGGTTCGGTCGCCATATTTGTTTTAACACAAAAGCCTTAAAAACCACTGAAAATACATCCTGGCGAGAGTTTGCAATCTCTGATTGCTCTTTTTCTTGTTTCTGGTTTGTAGTGTGGGGACTTTTGTGTTTTAAAGTATTTATTTTTGTAAACCGGCATTGTAGTCCAGTCTATCCTCCATGAGCTACTGTAGATTCTAAATCGCTCGAGGTATTTGAGTCATTAATTTTTTTTTTTTTACATTTACACATTAATTGTGTGGCTCAATGTGTGAGGCAGGCATCCCTCTACAGGGTGGGGCTTCAGTGTGCTCTCCTAAGGAGGCGTGGCTTTGTTTTCTCATGCCGCATGGGTTACTTTGACCCCATTGGAAACTTGGAAATATTAATTACCTGAAGTTATAAAATTGCTCGTGCAATAAAATTCAGGGTTTCTATCTTTAATTTGTACTGCCCCAGACCATCATGATGGTTCAGAGGTGGAGCACTTACCTTCAGGCCATAAAAGTAAAAACAAACCATAAAGGTATAAAAATACTTGTACATTAACAGTGAACAAAACACGATTTGGAACCTCTATATTCTATAACCTCTACAAATAACTGCAGATTGTTAAAATGCACGTGAGCACTCCGCAAGTAAACATTTGTCATTTTTGCTCGTATATTTTGAAAACAAATAATATATGAATGGGTTTTGTGAAGCTTTTTTTCATGCACTAAATATTATTCTACGTATTAAAGTAACCGCAGTTTTCTGTCCGTCTGTTTATCTTTTTCCACCCATTGATTGGACAGCTGGTCTGACACCACCCACAACATCGTCATTGGTAGGAAGGCTGACTCCACCCTCCGACATTATAATTTGTTTTCATGCAGTTCAGGCCGAACACATCCCCATGCTCGACCTTTACAATATTAAAACATAAACTTCCGGGAGCATGCGAGACAGCGCTTCGTTACCTATACACCGCCCACAAAAAGGGAAGGTTTTCCGCAGAGCTCTGTTCTGCAGGTGCCTGCTAGTTATTTGGGTAGCAGGACAGCATAGAGGTATGCATGCACACATACCTCAAAGCTGTCTGGCATGGGATTTGAATATTGACCTAGCTATAAACTTTCATCCTGGTGTTTCTTGTGTCTTCATGTGCGAGTGTCGTCCATTGAATGGATGTGAGATCGGAAGCCCTGTCTGTTGGTACTGGTAGTTGGTTAACATTAAAGATCCTACGGTGTCTTTCATGAAGAGGCAAGTTATCTCCGGCACTTTGACCAAATTACAAATTTTGGCCGTAACTGACTGCTGTGAAGGCAATGGCAAACCACCCACCATATCTCTTGCAAATAGACTGTTTCAGACCAGAATGACCAGGATTTCAGACTAGACCAGAATGGAATTAATCAATAAATGGAAATGGAGAACACCAACAGCAGAGTAGAGGAGAGTGTGATGGGGGAGAAGGACACAAGGGGGTGAACGAGCTGCGCACAAGCTTAATGAAACACAAGAGGAAGGGGAAAGTGGGGACTTGTTAAAGAAAAGTTTTGACTCCACATTTGTACTCGTTTTCCATTGGGGGGATGCAGTGCGGGGGGAGGAAAGGGGGGGGGGGATCTTTTTCAGAAAAGAAATCTTTATCATCAAGAAGCATTACATGCAACGGCAAGGAATCACACAGTGGACGAATTAAGGTTTTCATAGTTCATAGTGGTTGAAGATCTGCTCAGTCGATAGCCAATGTATAAATCGCACCACAAAGCTCAGCATGGTGCTGGCCTTGGCTTCCCTTGTATGTTCATTGGAATTACTCACTGTAGATTGTTACATGCTGATGTTTGCAACCTGAGAAGGCTCACACTTGTGTTCATGATGAGGATAAATAAAATCACAAGAGTTGCAATATGATTTTTTTTTATCTATAGTTTCGTTTTGGCCACAGTGGGAGATCCTGCGTACATACATATTTACATCCATGGAAAGGACATTCGGAGATATCATCATATCTTTACCTCGGCCAAGGAAGATGGGTGGACGTTATGTATTCGATCATCCCTGTTTGTTTTTCTGTCAGCGCGATATCTCACGCAGTTATGTGGACGAAGCTTGGTGGACAGGTAGGGTGTGTGACAAGGGCGAATTGCTTCCATTTTGTTTTGGTGGATGAGTTGAGTTGGTGACAGGAACAAGCCAATTCCATTTTGGTTCAGGTCGGAATCCAGATCCGGCCTATCAGTGGGATACAAAACGTAAGCTGTTCAGCCTGGCGGAGGTATGCGCTCTACCGAATGCCCTTCTGGTCTTTACATGAATTGCAAAACCATCAGCAAACCATCAACAAATCAACAACTGGGATTTGAACCTGAGATCCCAGCATCATAAGCAAAGTGCTCAGGTACCAAATGAGCCAACTTAATGGAGATGGACATGATTTGCCTCCTGTAAACATTTCCAAACATCAATGTGGAACATTCGGTATTGTTTGTCTCAAAAACAAAAACGAACCTTTTAAAACTGGATGGTGCAAGAGGAGCATCTGTTTTTCATTTTTCTGCGTTAAAATTATTTCACATTCACCTATTGCTCGCTTGGTGCTGGTAGGATAGCCGAAAGGTAGGCACACTTACAATCGAGCTTTCTAGCCTGGGTTCGAATCTGGACACAGGTACAAACTGTCATCCTGGTATTTCGCAGCAGGGAAATTCTTCAATGTATGTCTCCTCCATTGGATGGACATTAACCTGGAGGAGACGTCTGCCAGTACAAGTTTGTGCCAGGCATTAAATATCCCATGATGATGTATTTTGCCAAGAGTAAGTGGGTTGTCCCCGGAATACTGACCAAATTCCAAATTCTTGTCACTTTCAGTCGAATGGCTTGATCAACCACTTCCTGAAAGACTTTTTTTTTTACATGATCTAAGGCTTGTAGTGGACCTGTCACCCACACACATGGATGTACACACAAGATGTACACATGTATACGCGACACAACACAAGTCTGTTCGACTGGACAAACACAGCCACTGAGCTTGGGGGAAGTGACATCAGTTCCCGTGGTATTCTGGGTACTAGTGAGGTCACAACAATGGCGCCGTTTTTCTAACCGCACTCAGTGGGGCATTCCCTCCTCCCCATGGATGCCATCCTATAGTGGACAGGTTAAAATTGGGTGTTGACTTCAAGTCATGATGCAAAGGTCCCCTTTCGCATAAAAGTTCCTTAGTTCCCTAGGAACAAAATTATCCAAAGACACAAGTTATATCTTAAAATCCAAGATGGCCGCTGTCAGCCATCTCGGAAAACATGGCCAACCCACAACCCAGGAAGCATTTGTCATAGAAACCATTATGATACATGCTTCACAGCTAATTTGAGGTCACCTAACTCATTCTGACATCACTTCTGCATTTAGGATGCATTTAAAGGTCAAATTGGGGGAAAATTTCAAATTATAACCATATTTATTGGTTCATAACATTATTTATTGGTTTTCACATACAGAACACGATGTTTGGAGGTCATTCAAGTCAGCATCAGCAGAGACACCAGCTTCATCATTCTTCGCCTCATCAACAGACTGTTGATAAGCCATCTTCATAAGCATGTAGAGAGCAGCATCCTATACCTGGTGCATGTACCGAGTTCTGCAGATGTGATGGACACCAATGAAAGACTGACCTTTGCTGCTGGTCGAGATACCACTGTTGGTAAGTGCTGTAGTCCACCCACTACCGTTCAACCAGTTGCCAGACACACTCCACCGTACCTTCTCAATATGCATCGCCCCAACGTCACCAGAAAGGAGTCCTCACCATGATCTGTCTGTGGAAACTTCCACTGAAGTTTATTGGCCAATGTGAAGAGGGGTTGATCGGCTTCCATCACTGGGGTCTGACCTGGATTGAGGTAGTTAATTGCCTGGCGGAGAAATTTCATCCCATGCCAAACCATTATAGGGCTGTTGGGAGACTCGCTGAAAAGAGGCAGTATGTATGATTGGTTGGAGTAGTAGCAGGAGGTTCTGTAATGCTGGCATAGTATGCTACCCATGCGATCCATTCACCGGTTTCGCGGGCCTGTTGTGATATAAGATTTCTGGCTTTCTCCAACCATGCTAGTGGGAGAGTACGAAGCTGGAAAAGGCTGACTATTGGCTCTTAGGGCAGGAACGAGCAGCACTGCATCGTTTGGCAGCGAGACATCCATATGCATGGTCGTGTAGATAGATTGCAAGGGCCTCACAGTCTTCTGCCCCATTTCATCTGGATTGAGGATGTCGTGGAGATTCTCAACTTGTGTTTCTGAAGAGAAGTGCTGTTGAATGCTGATGCATGTAACATGGAGGGCTGATTTTGCTGTCAAAGAGGATGGGTTGTGATCAATGTTGTGAAAACCTTGCAAAAACTCCTGTACTCTGTGTCCTTCTCTCCCGACAAGGTGGAGACGTTTCTGTCAATCCTCGACTCTGATTATGCAACTGGACCTGATGGCATCAGCCCACAGGTCCTAAAATCCTGCTCTGCCGCTCTATCTCACCCTCTTTCTGTTCTCTTCACCCTCTCTTTTGCTCAAGGTCATCTGCCATTAACATTACCGCTTTACACAAAAAATGTGCAAAAACAGATCCTTGCAACTACAGATCAATCAGCCTGCTCCCAATCATCAGCAAAGTCATGGAATCCATCATTGCTTCGGCTATCAAATCCTTCCTCTTCTCCAATGGCTTGATATCTGATCATCAATTTGGATTCAGACCAGGTCACTCTATTCTGGACATGCTGCTTCTGCTGTCTCAACAATGGATGGAGGTCCTCAATGTCAAACAGGAAATCAGAGCTGTCTCCCTTGACATATCTCGTGCCGTCGATACGGTCTGGCACCCCGCCATGCTCACCAAACTCTCCTTCTATGGTATCCTTGGAAACCTCACGCATGGCTAACAGACTTCCTCTCCTGTCGTAGTCAACGTGTGGCCCTAAATGGAATTCTCTCATCTCCCCTTCTGTTCAGGCTGGAGTTTCTTAAGGCAGTGTTCTGGGCCCTGTGCTTTTTCTGGTCTTCATCAATGATCTCTCTGACTATGGAAAATCTTCTCGATCTCTTTGCTGATGAGGCCACTCTCTGCCGCTCCCTACCTCATCCCTCAGATCGGCAGTCTGCAGCCTCCTCACTCTCCGCAGGCCTGGTCAAAATCACAAACTGGTCAAACAAGTGGAACAGGTCTTTCAATCCTGACAAATCTCACACTCTTACTTTGTCTCTCCGAAAAGACAGTCTGGATAACTCTCCCATCTTCGTTCTCAACAATCCTCTCCAAGAAGTTCTGTCACTCAAGCTTTTGGGTCTCACTATCTGCCATGATCTTTCTTTGGAAAACTGCATTTCCAAGCTGGCCTCCAAAGCCAGTCGTCGACTGGGCATTCTCCGTCGTGCGAAGTCCTTCCTTGTCACACTGAGCTCCTCACCACATACAAGGCTTTCATCAGCAGCTCGATGGAATACTGATCTGCCCTCTGGGCTGGTGCTCCTGCCTCACACCTAGCTCGGCTTCACGCTGTAGAAACCAAAGCTTTTATAATTATTGGAATCTCCCGTGATGAAGCCGATTGTGAGGGCCTTTCACTTACTCACTGCAGGCAGGTTGGTGGTCTTTCTGTATTCTACCGACTCCTCTCTGGCCTAGTCCACCCCCCCCCCCCCCCAGCCCTGTCTGTGCTCTGTCCCCCAAATATTCCTTCAGGTCACACAAGATCTGCCTACAACCCTCTTCTGGTGAAACTGCCAAAATCAAGACTCTCTGCTCACCTTCACTCCTTCATTCCTCTTTTCTCCCACCTCTGGAACAAACTCCCTCACTCTCTTCAATCCCACTCATCCCTCCAGGTCTTTAAAACAGCTGTTCACCACCATCTCTTATCTTCCCCCATCCAAAACCTTTATCTTTTCTACCCCAGTTAATTCACCCCAGATCCATTTTTGTGAAATACCAACTTCTTTCCTGGAAGTCCTTGCAGTGTCCATGTGTTTTTTTTTTAACCTCAACCCCTCCCATGCCTCCTCCCCCCAAGCCCTCTACCTCCCACAGATCTCCCGATGTCCCTGCTCCCAAATGTTGTGCTTGTGTGCTTCCCCCTCTCTCCCCATCTTGTCTCCCGCTTCCTTTATTTCGTCTTATGTGTCCGTTTTTTTTGTTTTGTTTTTTTTTGTCATTAATGTTAGCTCTTACACGAGCCTTGATCTTGTGTACAAAAAAAAAAAAAAAAAAAAAAATTAACTGTTTCTCTCCACAGCATCCATCACAGGCTCTATTAACATCATCTTTCACAATTCATCATTTGTCTTCCTCTCTCTTTCAACTACACTCCCCTCCTAGTCAGCATGCCACTCAGTTCCCGAAATTTCTTCCATGCACATCTCACTCGAGCACTCGAGCACACACACTGTAAAATAAAAATACAGTTTTGACAAAAATACAAACGGGAACAAATACTCAACTTTGATAGCGTGGAGAGGTTGGAAAAGACAGCCTCACCGGCAAAACCGCAAAACTGCCGGCAAAATTTAGGAATTTAGTTTATCGTGCATTTTCTTTGTACCGGCATTTCTTTCATTAAACCTGTTATTTTTTTGTACATTTTAAACCCGTTTTCGTTTTTGTTTATTTATTTCAGGTTTGAAGACTGCTGGTGGGATCGTGAAGGTAAGTTCTGGCTCCGCCCCCCCACCCACCGCCACTTGCGTCCCCACGCGTATTCTCTGCTTTAATTTTTGATTGAACGCCTCGGAGTAACACCTCGTTTGGTCCTCTGTGCTACCCTACGGTGTTCACCAAGGGTATTCACACGACAATATATACAAAATATTATTTAAAAAATATACAAAACATTTTATAAAAAAGTTCAAAATCAAGAGTGCAAGAGTGTCAATCACAGTCTCTATTTAGATGTGCCTCATGTGATGCACTGCCAGTAGTGCTAATCCAGTAAGACAATTGTTCTCCCATACTTAAGCCTCGAGAGGGGGTTCTTGCCCCCTGAGCCCCCTCCCCTAGTTATGCTAATGTTTGGGAGTGAGGTAATATAGAATGTGGATTGTGCGGGAGCTGAAAGTAAGGGTCAGAAGACAAAGTTCAACACAAAGTCGACAGTTGATGAGGAGTACTTTTATCGCTGTCAGGAAATTTGCGACTCCATTGCATCCAGTGGCGTGTGGAGGAATTGCCCAGACAACCATACTCAATGTTACTTCTTCATGCGTGCAAAGGTCTCTTCTAAAGTTTCATCACAAAAATGATGATTATCTCCTTGCTGAGAAAAAGCAAGAAACAAACGAATCGTATTTTAAAACGTTTTGATCCGTTTATATTTTCAGGGGGAAAATGACCTGAGAGTCTGAAAGTCAATACAAAGAAAACAAAGCTATTTAAGACAGGGCCTAAACTTGATTGGACAAATCTCAAGATTGGAGACACCTCACTGGAAAGAATAATAATAATAATAATAATTCATTTATTTTGTATAGCGCTTTTCATGAAGCCCAAAGGCGCTTTGACAGAGTGCAAAACATAATGCATAACAAAACATGAAAACAACAATTGCAAAAAGACAAGAATCAATAGGGAAATATTTAAAGCAAAAGGAGGGAGAAGGAGAAGTGATAGTCAGGGGTTAAATGCTGTGGGTTGAATGCTGAATGCAGTGCTGAACAGGTGGGTCTTTAGTGATGTTTTGAATGTGGTGAGTGAGGAATAGACAGATATCTACCTGGGATAAGAATAGACAGATTAATCTACCTGGGAAGTACTGTATGTCACAGAGGATGGAACCTCGAGTTGAAAAAGCTACAGCATCACTTCACAAATTGGAAAATATTTGGAAAAACAAAAGAATTAGCACAATGACCAAGATCAGGCTGTATAATAGCAATGTCATGTATGTGATGTATGGAGGAGAGATGTGGCCTGTTGTGTGGAAAACACAAAGAATACTTGATGGCATGGATTCTAGGAGCTTGTGGAAGTTTAGGAGAATAAGCTAGCAAATGAGTGCCATCCGTCAGATTGATGTTAAACTTGGCATCCTGTCTGCTGGCATTAGTTGTTTTTTTTGTTAAATGTCCCATGGTGTCTTATGATGAAGTGTTGGTGAGTTATTGGTGGCACTCTGAACACATTCTAACTTCCTGCCCTAAACGGTGTGTGCATTTGTGTGTGTATACCATTCTGATCGTACGTGTGGTTATGTTCATTGAATGACAACAATGGAACTGTCATAGATGCTTTAATACCACATCCTGGTCAGTTGTCCCGCTGATTGTTGTCTGGCGGTGCCGGCCACTACGACATGGTATCCAGCGTGAGTCCCATGGCTTGTTACAGCGAGACATTGCAGTTTCTTAGCTCATCTACGACGGAGTCGAGAAGAGCTGTTAAAGCCATAACGATGTCCTACAGTCCATCCTTCCGTCAGTCAGCGAGTCCATTAACATTTTTTGGTATTGGTATTGCAACCCTAAAACCTTAAATCCTAAAACCCCTCAAGACCCCTAATACTTCGAAGACCTTTCAAACCTTAAGACCATTTAAGACCCCTAAGATCCTACAAGATGCCTCAAGACCCTTGAGAAGCCCAAGACCCTTTGGAATCCTAAGATGGTTAAGGCTTTTAGGAATCCTAAAATCTCCAAGACTTTAAGACCCTTCAAGAGCCCGAAAGTCCCTCTTAAAACCTAATGCAGCCTGACTACGACTGAGCCTGACTACGACTGCCCTCCATTGGGGGACGAGTGTGTGTCGCACTTGGGATTATACATTAATTTTTCTGGTGATAACTCACTTACCTTTTCTCAACAGACATTGGGATATTTAACATTCATCAGCGATCAATAACTTCTATTTGATGAACCGTGCACTGTTCTATGCACCATTATAGTGACGTCAGGAATCGAACCCAGACTATAGACAGCTCAAAGATAAGTGGTCTACCTGTGTTCCATCCTCCCGGACAATCAGTATTCCAGGTCGTCCAACGTATACTTGTACATTTGCTGTTGTTTAATCGCCTAGAGTAATATTCATCAGATCACTGACGATTATTTGATTATTTTCCGATCAATGTATGCCAATAATCGACTGAGACAAACATCCAACAAGTACAAGTCCACTTGTCGTCCTTGAATGCATAATATGCACATTGTTTTTCACAACTTAAGTAGTAAGTACCAATGTAAGTATATCGTTCATTTATTAGAGGAAAAGGATTACTGGGAAGCTTCCACAAAGATATGTTGCTTGTCTAATACAATGTAATCAGGAAAAGTGTCCAGGCAGCTGCATCACGCCGTTTCAGAAGGCAATCCCATTCCGACAGCGCAGCACGCTCAAATCCCACTGGAGCAAAGTAGATAGCACAGGCAGTATAGGAAAGTAATGGCTCCAGATGCCCCAAGTGAAATGGAACTTTTGCCAGCAGCTGGGACACAGGCTGGAACGGGAAATGTGTCTGCAGTGGGATGAGTGGAACAACGGAGGCGGATGATGAGCCATATTCTTTGAGGAAGGGGCAATGTTACGGGGGTGGGGATCGGGAAGGATTGACGCATTGAATAAGTGATGTGGGCACTTTTGTCTCGCTCTGAATTTGTGCAAAATAAAGAGATGATTATGGATTTTAGGAAAGGTAACAATCATGAACTTGTAACCATAAAGGGCGAAAAGGTGCAAATTGTTAAGGAATTCAAATACCTGGGCACTATTATTGATAACAAGCTAACTTTTGATAAAAAATACTGACGCTTTGCATTAAAAAATCAATGCAAAGATTATATCTTCTCAGGAAGTTGAATTAATGTGGTGTTGGCTCACACATGATGCGGATATTGACTAATTCCTTGCTGGTCAGAATTTTGTCATTGCATTTGGTTTGTTTGTATAGTTATCCAAATGTGCAATTACGTCAAGACTGAGAAAAGTCATTGCACTGGCATTTAAAGTGGGTGAACCTTCAATCTGTGTGAAGTCTCTATATTTTCAAACGTTGAAAAGGAACATACAGTATATTTTGGAATATACATAAAACATACATATACATAAAAGGAACATACATAAAATGCATACAGTATATATATATATATATATACTCAGTGCCTTCAGAAAGTATTCACACCCCTTTACTTTTTTCACATTTTGTTGTGTACAGCACGAATTTAAATTGGATTAAATTGACATTTTTTGTCACCAATCTACACATAATAATAGCTCATAATGTCAAAGTGGAATATTTTTAGAATTTTTTACATTTGTTTTTACACACACACACACACACACACACACACACACACACACACACACACACACACACACACACACACACACACACACACACACACACACACACACACACACACACACACACACACACACACCGTATGTGTGTATGTGTGTGTGTTTGTAACATATTACTCATGTACAAAAGTGTTGCTTGAAAAGCATTACACAGGAATGACACCAAATACAAGGGCATATCAATATACTGAAGACAGGGTGTTAATCCACTGGAACATTAGAGTCTAACCGTAAATGGGCGATAAATGGTGACCTTTGCAAAGGATGACCCGAGTAACGAGAAAGTGAACCCATTTTGAAGAGATGATACTTTGCAGATCATTAGTGTGACAAGAGGCTCTCTCTCTTCCGTTCCTATGGAGACTCCAAAGTGTGCTCTTCATTCCATGGTTATTTAATTGAAACAAGCAAGGTTCGGTGGTTTTGTTCATTTTGTTCGGTAACATTATTTAATCGTTGTCTCGACACTGCACAAAATTCAGAGCAAAACACACTCATTTGCCAACTAATAAAACTGCTCCTTGGGTTGCCAGAATCGTATAAAGTGGATTTATAACGAATTTGTAATCTCCACAACAACATTGAACAAGTCAGCTTGGTAAAGCCTGGGAATAGGCGGATTAATGTCTAAAATATACGAGGCCATAATCGTGCTCAATCGTAGCACTGTGTTGTGAACAGGAGGGGATGCCGTTGTCATAGTTGTCAAGTGTTGATGAATGATCATGAGGTTTGAAAGCCAATAGTTATTGTATTTGAGTGAGTATCCAATGGCCTCGATTGATCACACTGTACTGTGAGATTTAACGTTTTAATTTATATGTATATATCTATCTATATATCTATATATCTTATATATATTTTGTTGCGGTTTTGGGAATAAAGGCAACCCCCCGATAGTTAGTTGCACCACAACATGTAGCCTCGCTTCGTTAGTTATTTCTTATTAAATGTGAAGTATCGTCACCTTCCCAGTGTTAGTATGCGTTGAGGCAGGTCGAGTAAGGGTAGGCCTCATTGAAGCCTGGAATGCCATGTCATGAGCCTAAGACAAGGCTAGCAGGCCAGAGGGAGGAGCTGGAGGGCGTGGCTGGTAAGCAGCGAACAGCCAATGGGAGCTAAAGGGAGTGGCCAGTAAGTAACAGCCAATGGGAGCTAAAGGGAGTGGCCAATAACAGTGGCCAATGGGAGCTAAAGGGAGTGGCCAATAATGGCGGCCAATGAGAGCTAAAGGCAGTGACTAATAAGGGGCTATCACGACACGTGACCCCCGGCGGCCAGTGGAGGCCTGTGGAACATTCGAGTGGGATTCGGGGGTGGGGGGGGGGGGGGGGCTATAAAACCCGGCTCGGACCACCGTTCGCTCTCTCTCTGGCTCTGGACTCTCTCTGGCAGGCTGGCACTCTCTCTGGCCCGGGACTCTGAATGCGCTCTCTGCCCTGACGACCTCTGCCTGGACTCCCTGCACGTGTGCCTTGCCTCGCTGACTTTGGGATACGCTCCTCGGATTCCCGTTACGTGCACGACTGTGATCGACGTCCCTGCCGCGAACATCCTTGGGGGGATCCGCCAAACGAGCTGTCCAGGCGAACTGCACCAAGCTGCCGCGCTTTGGGTGCATTCCCCTCTTCCTCCCCTTCCCCGAAACGAGTCTGAGGGCCTTGTCTGGGAACGTAAGTAAGGCCGTTAAGGTTCTTCACTGTGTCCCTTTTCTATAACTATTGTACATTTGTGAATAGATCCTGTGGTTTGTTTCCAACCTGGCCGTCTTCCTCCTTTCACCATTGGCCTAGCATTGCACGAGTTAAAACCGCTCGATCGGGTTCCATAGTGTTAACCGCACGAGTTACACGACGCACAACCGCTCGGGCGTTAAAGACCAGCGTGACTCGTGCGAGGTTCAGCTCCCGTTCTCACGGCAGCGTGTGTCGAAGGTACTTGGGTCGTGACCGTTAACCCTTCTACGCGTTAGTTGTGGGTCCGGCGGCTGGAATTGCCCAGCAATCCGTCCACCACGAGTATAGTGTGGGGGCGGCCTCGTGGACTCGAAGCTCGAGGGGGAGTAGGGCTTAACCCCACCTCATTACGTCGACGAGCTCGAGATCTGCAACAATATATATATATATATATGTAAAAAAAAAGAAAAGAAAACAAAGATATAAATATATATATAATTGGGAGATTAAATGAGACGCGGACGTAGCTTCAAGACGTCGATCTTTAATTTTCGACCAACAAAGGTCTTCCTCTTAGTCGTCCCCAAGCTCAACGGCTCAGCTTCCGTTGGGCTTGGGGCCGACTAAGAAGAAGCCCTTTGTTGGTCGAAAGCTTGTCGAAAATTAAAGATCGACGTCCTGAAGCTACGTCCGCGTCTGATTTAATCTCCCGATTATTTATTTAATGCAAATGAGACGCCCTGCTCGAACTGTGGAGTTTCCACTATTTCTCACAGTTATAAATATATATATATATACTAGCTTGGCTCGGCTCGCAACGCTCGCCTCACCAAGCGTCGATACTGAGGAATGGTCTTATTTTAGCTGAGGCTAATGACTGTACCTGAGTTGCTGTGTTGTCATGATTTTCACCAATCATAATACAAACAATTACTTTGCACAAACGTATTTGTTGTGTTTGTGATATTACATTTTTATAGGCAATTTAGGTTGAAGATTTAGGTTGAATGTGTTTTTTTCAATAAAGAACCCCCCAGCACATACATAGGGGAGGGGTAGGTGCAGACTGGAAGTTTGGGACGATTACACCTCACCACCACATAATTCAAAACACCGCACCACCAAGTAATTGAAAACACCTCACCACCATGTAATTGAAAACACCTCACCACCAAGTAATTGAAAACACCTCACCACCATGTAATTCAAAACACCTCACCACCATGTAATTCAAAACACCGCACCACCAAGTAATTGAAAACACCTCACCACCAAGTAATTGAAAACACCTCACCACCATGTAATTCAAAACACCTCACCACCATGTAATTCAAAACACCTCACCACCAAGTAATTCAAAACACCTCACCACCACGTAATTCAAAACACCTCACCACCAAGTAATTCAAAACACCTCACCACCAAGTAATTCAAAACACCTCACCACCAAGTAATTCAAAACACCTCACCACCAGGTAATTCAAAACACCTCACCACCAAGTAATTCAAAACACCTCACCACCACATAATTCAAAACACCTCACCACCAAGTAATTCAAAACACCTCACCACCAAGTAATTCAAAACACCTCACCACCACGTAATTCAAAACACCTCACCACCAAGTAATTCAAAACACCTCACCACCAAGTAATTCAAAACACCTCACCACCAGGTAATTCAAAACACCTCACCACCAAGTAATTCAAAACACCTGACCACCAAGTAATTCAAAACACCTCACCACCAAGTAATTCAAAACACCTCACCACCATGTAATTCAAAACACCTCACCACCAAGTAATTCAAAACACCTCACCACCAGGTAATTCAAAACACCTCACCACCAAGTAATTCAAAACACCTCACCACCACGTAATTCAAAACACCTCACCACCAAGTAATTCAAAACACCTCACCACCAAGTAATTCAAAACACCTCACCACCACGTAATTCAAAACACCTCACCACCAAGTAATTCAAAACACCTCACCACCAAGTAATTCAAAACACCTCACCACCAGGTAATTCAAAACACCTCACCACCAAGTAATTCAAAACACCTGACCACCAAGTAATTCAAAACACCTCACCACCAAGTAATTCAAAACACCTCACCACCATGTAATTCAAAACACCTCACCACCAAGTAATTTAAAACACCTCACAGCCATAAAACACGGAATAAAAACACCTCACCACCACGAAATTAAAAACACCTCACCACCACGAAATTGAAAACACCTCACAGCCATAAAACACGTAATAAAAACACCTCACCACCACGAAATTGAAAACACCTCACAGCCATAAAACACGTCATAAAAACACCTCACCACCACGAAATTGAAAACACCCTACAGCCATAAAACACGTAATAAAAACACCTCACAGCCATAAAACATGTAATAAAAACACCTCACAGCCAAAAACACGTAATAAAAACACCTCACAGCCATAAAACACGTAATAAAAACACCTCACAGCCAAAAACACGTAATAAAAACACCTCACAGCCATAAAACACGTAATAAAAACACCTCACCACCACGAAATTGAAAACACCTCACAGCCATAAAACACGTAATAAAAACACCTCACAGCCACGAAATTAAAAACACCTCACCACCAAGTAATTCAGAACTCCTCACCACCACGTAATTCAAAACACCTCACCACCAAGTAATTCAAAACACCTCACCACCACGCAATTCAAAACACCTCACCACCAACTAATTCAAAACACCTCACCACCACATAATTAAAAACACCTCACCATCACATAATTTAAAACACCTCACCACCACGTAATTCAAAACACCTCATCACCAACTAAGTCAAAACACCTCACCACCACATAATTAAAAACACCTCACCACCACGTAATTATAAATACCTCACCACCACGTAATTCAAAACACCTCACCACCACATCATATAAAAACACCTCACCACCACATAATTCAAAATACCTCACCACCACGTGATTCAAAACCACCACAACGTTATTAAAAACACTTCACAACCACGGAAACAAAAGTTTGAGGGAGTCATTAAGTGACAACACAGACACTGCCCAGATGTGTAGATATATCGATAAATGACTGTACCCGAGTTGCCGTTTTGTCATGGTTTAAACCAATCATAATTCAAACAATTATTTTGCACAAATGTATTTGTAATATACGTGATATCACATTTTATAAACAATTGAAGTTGAATACTTAAGTTGAAAAAAAAAATTTTGCAAAAATCTTTTCAAAAAAAATAAAAAAAACATTTCGAAAGTTTTTCACAAAAAATACCCTTAGGACATACCGACGGGAGAGATAGGTGCATATCAGAAGTTTGGTACGATTTCACTAAAGTTTGAGGGAGTAGTTCAGTGACAAGACAAGACAGACACTGCACAGATATATATATATATATATTGTTACGGAAACCGAGTACGGCGCTCCCCTTAGCGGGGGTGGGGGGGGGGGGGGTTAATCCCCCATCTATTTGCACTGGCCGTCTCCGATCCTGAAGCTACAACGTCCTTCCCGGACCGACGGTAGGTAGGGTTTGTTAGGCCTAGGGGTTCGCTATGTACCTAATTATTACCGCCAGCCGGGAACGAGGGAATAACTTCTGCTTGAACCATGGTTTTAGATAGACTAGTTGCCGAGCGGTTTTTAGCAACCCGGAGTTCGAGCCATTTAACAAAGACTAACCCGATCCTGAGCGTTGGCCAAATCGTGCCACGTATATCAATGGGGGACAGGACGAAAGCGATCGGATGGGAAAGAAAACCAAAGGTAAGAAATAACAGGATTTATTATTATTATTTACACAAAAACCCAAAGAGAAGAAAAGAAATGTAATTTACAGGGAAATGGAAGGATCAGAAGGACACAGAGCAATTCCTTAAACAAGCTTAACTTATAAATCCCAGACAACACAGAGGACAGACAACGAGCAGACTCACACGACTGGGGAATGAAGGCAGGAATGAGTGGAAGGAGGAGAAGGTCCAAGCCGATGGCAGGGCAGGAAGGTCCGGGCGAATGCACACCGTCGAGGTTCACGTTCCGGGCTTGAAGCGAACAGCAGCCGGCAGCTCAGCGCCTCCACAACCGGCGACAATAGGGCCCTAGAGGGTATCGGTCTATTGCCGCAATATCAGCACCCCCTTACGTCTCTTTCTCTCTTGTCTGCTCCAGCTGGGTCACGCATCTCTCTGAATAGGTTTGCGCGTGCGCTTATATTGCGCCTGGTGCGATCAGGCCACCTGCCTTTTGGAAACGCCCACCGGTGAGCTCGCCTCGGCCTTGGTTGGTCGCGAGGGCTCACCGGTCCTGCCCCCTTGATGAGGCGCTGGCAGAGTCACGCCTTGTTCCTGGCGCTTGGCTGACTCCTCCCACCTTCTGCCCCGAGATGACCTCGTGTTCAATGGAGTTTGGGGCGATGATGATGCCAATAACAACCACCCAATGCAACGGTGGCGAACGCCGCCGTGCTGGCGCTTTGGAGGCCACGCCAATATTGTAGGGGAGCTATCTTATTTCATTTGGTGCAATGCAGAGTCAACTAATGGAAAACAGAGCCTTATACTGACATAGAATAAAGAAATAACTATTGAAGGATCCTATGGTTCTCCACGTTTGTGCGATGGACTAACTAAAAGGACCACCTTTGATCTTTACATGAAACGGAGGTATTTACAAGAATCATTACATTTACAGAGGGTGGTATATTTACAATCATTTACACACACACAGTGCACGGTTTCCCAAATCCGTTACAATATATATATATATATATATATATATATATATACATATATATATATATATATATATATATATATTGTTGCGAATATGGAATTTGGCCTCCATATCCGCTTGTAAATATTCCCCTATTTTCTCCAATACTCCCCAACTTTCCCCAATCCCCCATTCCCTAGTCCCATTGCATGTAAATAACAATCAGTAGAGCCGACCTTCCCCTTATTCCCCCATTAAATGTCGTGCCCAGGTCCACCGCACCACACGTAGACAACTTTCGGACATCTTCCTAGCTATTCTTATTCTATGTCAGTTAAGGCCTCGTCTCCATTAATTATGACTCTTCGTTGCACCAGAATGTGATTATATGGCATCAGTAGTGAGTTTAGGACCTTTCCCATACCTCCTCCCATCTTCTTCCCCAAACAACAACAATAACAACAACTACAACTACGACTACAACAACAGAGGGGCGGGGAGTGTGCGTCCTCACACCGGCTCGGTTACCCGCCATGACCATGCGCTCCACGGCGTTACCCCGAAGGGGCTGGCTGTCAGCTCCTCGTCAGGGGCGGAGCCAGTAACCCCCCCACGCACCCAATGAGAAGCAACGTGCCGATTCCATCTGGGGCGGAGCTAACGAGCCGAGGGCGTGTCACTCCCCGCCGGATATACGCGGCCCCGCGCCGGACGTGACGACGAGATGCGCCTCAGCTTGGAGAGAGAAGCCACCGCCACCCCCAGCGCGACGATACCTCCCCGCATCTTTGGACCGGACCGGACCGTACTGTACCCTGCCCCGAGCCCAGGAGGACCTGGAGCCATCGATACCCGCTTTCCTGTCATCAACCCCCGTGTGAGTCAGCCGTTGTCCCGTTTGTCTGTCGTCTGTCCGGGGTTAATATAAGAGTGTGTCTAAGTGCCTGTCTTTCTGTGATTATACCTCTAGCCCCTGTAATCTGACCTTTCCGTACGAATATAATCTCCTCCGGAGGTCTTGAGAATTGAAACATTGGTGTCGTATTGTGTTATTGTAATCCAGCCGGGTGTCTTCTTTTTCTTATTGAGCCAGCATCGCGCGACTAGTCAACGTTCGGGCACAATCGGGTAACTTGTGCAGACGTGGTCATACCATAAAACCGCTCGGTAAATAACATCCAAGCCACGTCTGTAACAATTGGTGTCAGGAGTGGGATTCGAGGCCCGACCAAATTTTGAAAAAAAAAAACGAATAGAGGAAAAAAAAAAAATTTGGTCAAAATTTGGAGCGGCCGAAATTTGTTTTGTTTTACAAAACCCGAATTTTGAAAGTCGCGCTATGGCGGATCAAGACGGCTGGGGTCCGGTAGGGGAGAGTGAAGCAGGGTCGGTCCAGGACCAAATTGAGACACGTGAGGAGAGCGAAACAGCGGGGGTAGCAAACGCACAAAATGGCGCCTCGCTGGTCACCGCGCCCGCGACCGTAGCAGCGCCGCCGATGGATTGGGGCCTATTTATGGAACAAATAAAGGCGCTCATGGTCCAGACAAGTGAAGACCTGAGGAATGACTTGGGAAACCAAATGAAGGAAATGGGGAACCGGATGGATGCTCGGAGTGAGCGATTGGGGGTAATGGGAAGCCAAATGGGGGTAATGAGGGACGAAGCGAGGGGTACCGGTGAGGGGTTAGACAATAATTTTAAGGGATTAGACAAGAAATTTGGGAAGTTAGACGACAAATTTGAGGGGTTAGACAACGGGATAAAAGAGGTGAAAAATGGGTTAGAGGGGTTAGAAAACAGTATGGAAGGCAAATTGAGGGACATGAGGGACCAAGCGGAAAGGGAAGTTAAACAAATGGAGCAGCAGATAGAGGGGGTCAGAATGGGGGTAGAAACCAAACTGGATGCTCACAGGGAGGAAATGGAGCAGATGAGGGTGGCATCTGGGAAGGAGATGCAAGTGATGGGAGAGCAGATCAGAAGAGGAGTGAGTGAGGAGGTCGGAGGAGTGCGCGAGGAGGTGAGGCACTGTAAGGAGCACATGGAGAAGGAGGTGAGAAAGGGGACTGTAAAATTGCAAGGGGGCATAGAGGACCTGACGCAGGAGGTGGAGCAGCTGACGGTGGGACAGACGGAGTTAGCGGAGCAGGTTCAAAGGAACACTGCGGTATTAGGAGGGTTGAAAGCGACACAAAACGACATAAAAAACGACTTGATAGCGACAAAGAGGGAATGTCAGATGGTACGTGAGGGACTGACAACGAGGTTGGACGAGGTGATAGAGGTAATGGAGACGAAGGACCGGCAGGTGAGGACGCACCTGGAAACGGTCAAGGTAGCCTTAGAGGATGAGCTTGAGGAGACGTACCGGGGAATAAAAGAGGTGAAGCACAAATTAGAAGAAGTGGAAGAAGGGATGAGCGAAATTAAGAAGCGACGGAGAGGGGATAAGAAAGAGATAAAAGAGGAGATAAAAGAATTGGTCCAAAGTCTGTGTTTGGATCGTGATGATGTGCTCATTAACCGGATGAGGGATTCGCAGGTGATGGAGGAGAAGCGAAGAGGAAGAGGACCCGGTGTAAGTGGTGACCAATATGGTCGTGCGTATGATGCGCCAGGGGATTTAAGAAGCTTGGGGGTCGAGATAGACCCGGGTGTTCGTGAAAGGTCGTTGGTGAGGTGTGTGACAGGTCTGGTGTGCGAAAGAGGAGGTGTGCAAGAAAGTCCGACTCTGGGGTGTGTGAGGAAAAAGTGCGTGCCAAGGAGTGAGTGTGCTGGCGAGAGTGAGTCGGTCGTAGCGTGTGTGCGAGGAAGCACGTGGAAGCGCGGTGTGGTGAGTGTTACAGAGGGTGTGACGGGAGAGTGTGCGCAAGAGTATGCGCGAGAAAGGTGTGTGACGGACAGGTGCATGAGGAAAGAGTGCGCTGTCAAAGGCAAGGAAGAATGCACACCTGTGGTGAGTGTTACAGAGGGTGTAACGGGAGAGTGTGCGCGAGAAAGGTGTGTAACGGACAGGTGCATGGGGAAAGAGTGCGCTGTCAAGAGTAAGGGTGAGTGCGCTGTCAGGAATGGAGGTGAAAGTAGTGAGAGTGACATGGAGCGTGAGTTGGTTGTGACAGGTGAGCGAGGATGTACACCTGGGATGGAAGGATGCACACCTGGAATGGTAGAGCGTGAGTGGGAATGCACGCTGGAATTGGTAGTGAGGCACGTGGTTGGGTGTGCGAATGAGGGCACACCTGTGATTGTCACAGAGGAGGTGACCGAGAAAGGGGCGCGAAGAGGTGTATTGGTGAGGTGTGCTACCAACGAATGTGTGCCAAGGTGTTCGGTGGTCAGGTGTGTGACCAAGGCTGTGAGTGGAATGGGTGTGCCTGGGTGTGTAAGGAACGGTACAAGGAGAATGGGAACAGCTGCATGTATGAGCAAGAAAGGGGTAGCGTATGCATGTAAGCCTGCAGGTGAGGCGTCGACGATAACCGGGTTAAAGGTTAGGTCGACTTTTAGCCGAATCGGGCCCTCGGTGCGTGCCGGGCTTCGCGTGCCGCGAGAACCAGCGGAGATCCGAGCCACGGCGGGTTCGAAAGGACCGCCGTGCGCGATCCGTGCTGGGCCTCGCTTTGAACGTCCGTGCTCCACTAGGCGGAGCGGGCGGCCCGATAGAAAGAGTCGTCATGGCGACCACTTTTTGTTGAGGAATTCCGGCAGGTCGAGATCGGGACATTGGATGGCTCCGTGCCGAGAAGGTGCGTGGGATCTCGGGCCGGGTAAACCTCCTTCCCTGCACCGAAGGCAGGATGCAGCCAGCCACTGGCACAGAACAACCAGTATCCATTGCTTGGCTTTACGAAGCCGGGCTTTGGACAGGAATTGGCGCACCGAGAGGCATTAGTGAGTAGACTGGGTGATGAGGTTAGTGTTTTGGACCCAAAATTGGAGAAAAACAAAATTTGATGATTGGCAAAGGGATTGGCAGTAGTGATTGGCAGATGATGGGCAGTGATTGGCAAATTTTTGATTTATTGAAATTTGATGTGCAAAATTGGTAGTGAGAGACCCCCGATGTGGTGGGATGGCAAATCCACCATCCTTCCCATATGTGGGGCAAAGGAGCACTAGATTATGGGGTGTATGGCAGTGAAAACTAGCCCGGGTGGGTTAGGTTATATTGTAGGGATCTAGAAGAGATTGACATTAGGTAACGTTAAGTTTAGTTAGTGACTGATACCTGTAGTGGGGACGCAGGTAGATTAGTGTGGATGATAATGACGTGGGAGCGCAATAGTTTAAAGGGACGACTGGGAAGCGCAAGTTTCAGAAGGGAGTAGTTAGCTGAGATGATGCCGTGTGTGTGAGGATGGAACAGGTGTGATTGCACAGGTGTGCAACTGGACAGGTGTGTGGAGCAGTGTGTGAGTAGTGAGTGTGTGGATCAGCGCGAATGCGCTTGGGGAGAGAAGGGTGCAGGTGGCACCAGGTGTGAGAGCACAGGTGTGCAAATACAGGTGTGTGGAGAGAGTTGGAGTAAGTGGTACGGAGTGGTGTGCATGGTGCGAAGGTGTGGATGGGGGAAGAGTGGACCCCTTTCACGAGTACCCGGGGCGGGTAGTGTAAGTGTTAGGTAGAGGGTACAGGTAAATTGTGGTTGGATATTGGCATCTGTGGTGCGGTTGCAGAATGGTGTTGTGGATGGGTGCATTAGTGTTGTGGAAATGGCTGGGCGTGTAGCCTGTTAGTGTGTGTAGTTGGTTGGGCACTCCACCACTGTGAGGATGTCGGCCAGGTGAGGCCGCAGGTGGGCTCTGGGAGCCGGTAGTTGTGAGTGGGTGCCTGAGGATCCCGGGTGTGGATCGGGCAGCCCAGTGCCAGAGAGGGCACGGAGTGGGGAGAGCGCCAGAGGGCCTTCCCCAGGTAGATAGGTTAGGGTAAGGAGCAGGTAAGCTCGGAGGCAACTGCAGTGGTGGAGGGGTGCAGGTGGGTAGACCCACTGGGAGAGGTACACGCCACAGCCCAGAAATTGTACGAGGGCACCGGGAGATGAATCGGGGGAGTGAGACCCCAAATTGAAGAGCACCACAGTTTGGCCAATGGGAATTGGTTTTTAGAACCCATAGTGTAAGAGGGCCAATGGTTTGGCCGGAGGAAGACCCCGGGTAGTGTCAAGTTGTTAAAGTCATTTAGGAAATAGTTAGGATTGAAGAACCTGTCGCACCATACGCAGCCACTTACCTGTGATGATGACGACTCCACACCTGTGTTTTCTTTGTTTTGTGCAGGAAATGAGAATTGCTGTGAGGATTTGTGAGACGCATCACGACGTGGATGAGACATTGGGGTGATTCCATCTCTCCCTCCCTAGGAGGGACTGATGATGAATTGGTAATGGCAAATTTTGATGTTGAGTTGAAAATGGCAAATTTTGAGGAGAGTTGAAAATGGCAAATTTGATTGGTTAGGAGGGAGAGAAGACGAATTTGGTTTATGGGAGGAACGGGGAAGACAGTAGGGATGTTTGTTGATTTGTAAAGTAGATGTTTATGGGTAGTGTTGTGTTTTGTGGATACAGTAAGGGGTAAGGGAGGGGCCATGTAGGTTACCTGGTGGGGGGGGGGGGCGTACGATAGGAACGTACCTGTCTCACCTGGTTCCCATGTGCCCCCAGTGTGCATTACCTTATATTGCGTGCACTTTTGCGCCCTTACCACCTTACTCACTTGTTTCTTCTTTTGTCTCCCACCTCCGAGGATCTGGCTTTGGGGTAGAGAGAGAGGAGAGAGAGGTGCTGGCTGCGCAGTTGTGGGCCTGCACTTTCGCTGTTTGCTGCCGGGATCGATACACCATATGGACCGCAATGTTTGTGGCCACCCACAATGGACCGCAGTTCGTTTGCGGCCAAGCACCACCCGGGGATGGACCTATGGGTCAACGTGGCACCTATGCCATAAAGGTGAACCACTGTTAGTTAACACCAAGTGCACCACAAGAAGAGCAAGAGACACCTGCAGGGTTAGGGGTTGTCGAATTTATTTTTATTCCAATGAACAATGGTGACTGCACCGATTGGTGGTGGGGTGGTGCTTTTGATGCTGGGAAAGGGTGCTCTGCACGTTATTAAAGGCCGTCGGCCACAGAGCACTCGTGGGTTGGTGTATCGATGTTGGCAAGCGCGCTCTCTCTATGCATAACATCTGCATGTGTTCCTCCAAAAACAGGTCCTGGATCGTAGTGTAAATAGCAGCGTAGTCGTGTAAATAATGCTCCCTACCGGCTGTATGTGTAGTTTGAGAATTCTTTCCGGATTCGGTTATCCTGTGGGTGTGTTTCTGTGAGGAGAAGGGTGCAACGTCGCAGGGGGACATATTTACTCATTTGTGAATATCTGTAAAACTGTCGCACTCAGGGTAGAGTTAATAGTAGAGGGAACTACATTGCGTGCCACACTAAAGTAGGTAAAAATTTATCGGGTCGGGACGCCCCGAGGGTAGAGAAGGGTGCAATGTTGCGAATATGGAATTTGGCCTCCATATCCGCTTGTAAATATTCCCCTATTTTCTCCAATACTCCCCAACTTTCCCCAATCCCCCATTCCCTAGTCCCATTGCATGTAAATAACAATCAGTAGAGCCGACCTTCCCCTTATTCCCCCATTAAATGTCGTGCCCAGGTCCACCGCACCACACGTAGACAACTTTCGGACATCTTCCTAGCTATTCTTATTCTATGTCAGTTAAGGCCTCGTCTCCATTAATTATGACTCTTCGTTGCACCAGAATGTGATTATATGGCATCAGTAGTGAGTTTAGGACCTTTCCCATACCTCCTCCCATCTTCTTCCCCAAACAACAACAATAACAACAACTACAACTACGACTACAACAACAGAGGGGCGGGGAGTGTGCGTCCTCACACCGGCTCGGTTACCCGCCATGACCATGCGCTCCACGGCGTTACCCCGAAGGGGCTGGCTGTCAGCTCCTCGTCAGGGGCGGAGCCAGTAACCCCCCCACGCACCCAATGAGAAGCAACGTGCCGATTCCATCTGGGGCGGAGCTAACGAGCCGAGGGCGTGTCACTCCCCGCCGGATATACGCGGCCCCGCGCCGGACGTGACGACGAGATGCGCCTCAGCTTGGAGAGAGAAGCCACCGCCACCCCCAGCGCGACGATACCTCCCCGCATCTTTGGACCGGACCGGACCGTACTGTACCCTGCCCCGAGCCCAGGAGGACCTGGAGCCATCGATACCCGCTTTCCTGTCATCAACCCCCGTGTGAGTCAGCCGTTGTCCCGTTTGTCTGTCGTCTGTCCGGGGTTAATATAAGAGTGTGTCTAAGTGCCTGTCTTTCTGTGATTATACCTCTAGCCCCTGTAATCTGACCTTTCCGTACGAATATAATCTCCTCCGGAGGTCTTGAGAATTGAAACATTGGTGTCGTATTGTGTTATTGTAATCCAGCCGGGTGTCTTCTTTTTCTTATTGAGCCAGCATCGCGCGACTAGTCAACGTTCGGGCACAATCGGGTAACTTGTGCAGACGTGGTCATACCATAAAACCGCTCGGTAAATAACATCCAAGCCACGTCTGTAACAATATATATATATATATATATATATACATATATATATATATATATATATATATATATATATATATATATATATATATATATATATATATATATATATATATATATACACAGACTTGGCATTTAATATGGAAGATTTTTTTTGTGGGAGTGAACATACTTTTCAAGATGTCTTAGAACCAAAAGTTCATTGGAATTATGTTGAAATTATTCTAGATTTTGTTGATGTGACCTTTAAAAGAAACAAAAACCACATTTGACATTTCGAAACAAATAAATTGATCCTTGAAAGTGATGTAAACTGATATCGAACTCAATTCATGGACAGTACTGTGTTAAACTTCTGTACGTTTTCCAGAAGTATCTCTTTATTTTGCACATTAGCCAAATTTTTTTTTAACAAAAACAAAAGTTAAATTACGACTGGGATTACGGACAGTAAAATTACAGTTCAGTACTTCGTGTAATCCCCACGAGCATTCAGGAGAGCACATACACGTTGAGGCATGCTGTTCACGAGGTTGTCAAGGTTTGGACAGGAATCGCTTGCCATGCAGTGACAATAGCCTGCTGCAATTCACGCACAGAGGTCGGCTGCTGGTCCAAGTGGTCGATTTGACGCGTTAATTCTGCCCACAAGTTCTCTATTGGATTCATATCCGGGGACATGGCAGGCCACTCCATATGACTGACCTACACCACGGTCAGCAAGAAAGTGTTGGATCATGCGAGCACGATGAGGCTGTGCATTGTCATCTTGGAAGACAAAGTTTCTTTGAAAGGGTGCACTAGCAAATGGAAGCAATGTTTCTTCCAGAATGGCCCTGTACTTGAACTGGTTCAGGTTTCCATTCAGAACAACCAGGTCAGTTTAGCCCCCTGCATGAAAAGCAACCCAAACGGTCACCCCACTACCTCCAGCTTGGACTCTTGGCACTATACAATCTTTGTTGTAGGCTTCATGCACTTGTCTGCGCACTCGGACGTGGCCATCTTGACGATAGACCAGAAATCTAGACTCGTCACTGAAGATCACGTGATTCCAGTGTCCTGGCTGCCATTGACGGTGCTCTCTGGCCCACTGCAATCGGCGCTGGCGGTGTTGTCTGGTCAGGCGTGGTTTTCTCAGGGGACGCCTGGCACGATAGCCTGCTTTAACCAGTCGTTGGTTGACTAGCCTTCTGGATACAGGCACATTTGTCAGTTGCTGCCACTCAGCCCTAAGCCGATTAGCTGACTTGGTACGGCCATTGCGGACTAACCGGTGCAGCTGGCGATCATCCCTCCTTGTGGTTCTGCGGGGACGTCCTGGCCTCGGTATTGGAGTAGGGACAACCCTCTGAGCATTTCGTTTCAGGATCTTTGACATCTGACCTTGAGTGATGCCATACTGCCGAGCAATAGCATGCTGTTTCATGCCGTAATTTCGTAAAGCCACCACTCCATGACAAACAGCATTGTCGAGTTGACGGACCATCTCTAGAGGAAGCGGCAATAATTTTTGGAGATGTGCAACAGTTGTTTTCCACTGATACAGAACACAACAACCCTTGTATACCCGACTGTGAAGCCAATCATCAAATGCACCTGTCCGTACATTTTGCCAAGGCACCTGTGATATAATCCTGTTGTTGACTTCTTGCTGCGACAGACAATCAGTGACATGGTTCTTTTAACAAATAAATCACCAAAGTGTAAAAGAAACTCACCATATTGATATACTGAGTTAAGAAAGTAAACCCAAGTCAAGCAAAAAATATATATTCCATATTAAATGCCAAGTCTGTATATATATATATATATATATATATATATATATATATATATATATATATATATATATATATATATATATGTATATATATATATATATATATATATATATGTATATATATATATGTATATATATATATATATATATATATATATATATATATATATATATACGTATATATACGTATATATATATATATATATATATATATATATATATATATATATATATATATATATATATATATATGTAGGGACCATAAACTACTAAACCCAGCATGGTAAAGATGAATAACCCTGAGGCATCAGCCTCGACAAAGCCAAATGATACTGAGATGTCGGTTCCTAAGAAAACATATACAGAGGAAATAATAATAACTGCAACAAAACTTCAAAGTCAACCAACAATTGAAACACCTGCGAGAGCAATTCTGAACAAAAGGTTAACACTGAAGTTTCAAAAGATGCTGAAGTCGCATTCATCGGTGTGACTCACAGATGGCACCATCGACCCCCTTATTGGTAACCTCGAAAAAAAACACCATATTGAAACGTTTATCATTCCAAAGTTAATATTCAGGCTCTCTTGCATAAGAACTCCAGAGAGTTCCTGGTTAAGATGCAGAGGAAGTTATTGAACTACTTTTGGAATGGTACACATTGGGTTTCCTTGGGCATTCTGAGCTTGCCTTTGGCTGAAGGTGGACAGTCTTTTTCCTGCCTTCGAATCCACTACCACGCATCCAGGCGAATTCCATTCATCGCTACCTTTATGTGAACCCTGCACCACAATGGTGCTTACTGGCCTCATACTTCTTCAGCAAAGTGCTCAATCTCAGGTACAAAAGGAATCTTTTTATCATTACATCACAGAGTCTATCTTGTGCTACCTTGCCTCTCTTTATCACGAAATCCTGAAGGCTTGGCATGTAGTCGACAGAAAAAGAACGGATCCTCATCCAAGTAAGGACCTGTTAGAAGAACCGCTCATTCTCAACCCTCTCCTACAAGGCCCAATCCTGGCTTCCTTCTTAAAAAGAAGGAAGCTCTTCACTGGTGGCATATCCACAGTGAGAGACCTTCTGAACGACGGGAAGAGACGCTTTCTTTCACCTGAGGAACTTGCAGCAAAAATGGACCTAAGGACAATCAAGATCTCCTCAAAGATACTCGAAGAGGTCAAAAGCTCCTTGCCTCCTGATTGCCTGGCATATCTAGAGAATCCCAATGAGGGTGATGGAACTATGCAGATGTCCATCAGTAACTCCATGGACTTTAAAATTGGACCACGATCTTGCGAGGTCTCTCAGCCACCACTCGCAAACAATATGAGTAAGATCCCCAGCACAGCTGAAATGTCCTTCTGTGGATTATCAAGAAAGAATATTTACCTTAGTCATCCACTCACTCCATTATTACAACCCTATCAGATACTCTCTGGTGTGAGATTCTTCCACTTCCTTTGACTGTTCATCCATGTTGGGATTCACTCTATCTCTACCCAACGCCAAGAATGATGGCAGACTTAAGTTGAAGGTAGCTGAATGGTGCACTGAGCTCAGGAGCTGTGATGTTACATTTCACTAACTTTCCAGAGGAATGCTGCTTTTGGGGTGAAAGGTAAACTATATTCCACATATACCTACAATGTCCCCATCTTCAACCAGTTTTCTTACTGATGAAAAACCTGCTATTACGTTTCTGGCTTCACTTCTCTCCAACACTTTTTATCTTTGGGCACCAGGTAAAGAAACAAAGCAAGTCACGAGACCTCCTTGTTAACTTTGTTTTTGCCTGTGGGAAAATTGCCAGGAAGGCAAAAGTCGAGAGGGATATGGTGGAACACAGATGTGGAGGCCTGAAGGGCTTAATACACTCACGGATTGTTTCAGAGTACAAGGCTGCAGAATATAGTAACACTGTTCAAAGGTATAAGGAAACCTGGACCATAAATGATGCACTTTGCAGTTTACCCCAAAAGGCACTTTGCTCTTATTTGTATAAATGTGTTATTTTGTTTTTTTGTGTTTTTTATTTAACTCAACTGGACTTCCGTCCAGTTGAGTTCATCACATACTGAACCCTCCGGCGTCCGTCGTCTGTCGTCGTCGTCATCGTCTGTCGTCCGTTAACTTTTCGACGTTAACACTCCAGCGTCCACAAATATCAACCGATTCTGATCAAACTTGACATGCAGCATCCTTACCCCAAGGAACAGGTTGGTATTACATTTCAGCCCGATCCGTTGAAAAATGGCGGACTTAGGCGACCATTTTGTTTTTGGTCATGAAAAAGACGTTAACACTCCAGCGTCCACAAATATTAACAGATTTTGATCAAACTTAGAATGTTTAACCCTTACCACACATGGTAGGTTGCTATTGCATTCCAACCCGATCCTTCACAAAATGGCCGCTATAGGCCGCCATTTTGTTTTCAGCTCCGAAACGACGTAAAGACTAACGTCCACAAATATTTATGGATTTTGATCAAACTTGGTGTGTGAAGTTGTCCAGTCAGTTCAGTTGAGTTCTGCTTCCCTGGAAGCTCTAGTTTATTTGGGAGGCTCCAGGCACGGACTGTATAGCCCTCATCAAGGCCAGGCCTTAATTAAATAAAAGAGGAGAAAAGTGTATCATGAAAAGTGTACGATGTTTGTTTGCGAGAAAGATTGAAGCTAGCCCGGTAGCTGTAGTTTGAGTGAGACAGAAAGTAAGACCAGCAATCCTGACACGGAGAGTGTAAGATGTTTCCGGGCACCAACTTACCGCTCCTAAGTCAGGACGGTAGTACTACCCTGGGCAGTTGCTGTCTACAACCTACTACCTAGAGTGTCTACAACCTTTACCTCTCCATCTAACTTGGTAGTGCTTTCTCTATAAAATGCTCTACATTGTCTACTGCTGTTCAAGCCATGGACTTGCAGGGATGAGGAAGTTGAGCGACATTAAACAGGAAACTTATGTTTGCCTGAACTTTCCTGAGTCCTGATCGCACACCGCTATTATCTTTCCAACAAATGCACGACTAGCACTACTACTACTACCACTACCACTACCACTAGTACGAATACTACCACAACCACCACTACTACTAATATCACTACTACTACCACTACCACTACCACTACTAGTACTACCACTACCAATACTACCATCACTACTAGTACTACCACTACTCCTACCACCACTACTACTACCATCACCACTAGTGCTACCACTACCACTACTACTACCATCACGACTAGTACTACCACTACCACTACTACTACCATCACTACTAGTACTACCACTACCACTACTACTACCATCACTACAAGTACTACCACTACCACAACTACTACCATCACTACTAGCACTACCACTACTACTACCACTAGTGCTACTATCACTACTAGTACTACCACTTGCACTACTAGTACTACCACTTACACTACTAGTACTACCACTACCACTACTACTACTGCAACAACTACTACTGCTACGACTATTATCACTACTATTACCACTACTACGACAGCCCCAATCATTCCTACTCTCTCTTGTGGGGTCAGCCAGGAACGTTTTTAGCCCAAGTCATTCATGGACGACTGGCTCGATGGACATTTGACTGAAGGTAATTTGAGCAGGAATTTGTAATTGTTCAGGGTGCCGGCGATAACTCGCCTGCTCTTTGTAAAAGGACTCCACGGGATCTTTAACGTCCATCGACGACTCGTGCTGGCAGATGGGTCCTCCATCTTAAGATCATTTTGATGGATGGCGCACACAATGATGTATTTTGCTGTCTGTGACACCAGGATGAGAGTCGATACCTGGGTCGAGATTCGAACCCAGGCTGGACAGCACAGAGGTGAGTGCACGTACCTTTAACCTATCACATGCCAGCCCAGTAAAAAAAACAACTGGTTGACCTTTAATTTAAAAGGCAAAAACCCAAATCGTGTATAAAAATAATTTATCGCCATCATAAAATTCCTGAGGTTTTCTTTCCTGAAAATCAAAGGTAGTTTTATTCAAAACTACTCATTGAAACTTCATGCCAATATCTGCAGATGAAATGTTAAAAACACACGAGTCTGTTTTTCAGATCAAACTCTGTTTGAAGGAAATAATTCCAGTGACATGCTACTCTTCCTTCAAAGCCATTCGCACCACCGACCTTTAAATTTTCCTTTTCATTCATCAAAAAATCGATCACTCGTCCCCGTTTCCTGGGACAGCACAATGAATAATGTTAGATGGTCGCTCCTATCTCCGAAACACAGGCTTCCACAAGCAGGCGCTCCATGCTTTAGCTGCAGATTCTGGTCGCACCAAACGTGGTAATAATATCGACGTTTGCTGTAAACAATTTGTAGGTACACAGGAGATATAGTAGTAAATTGGAATTCCCTTTTTCACTGCAGTAAAACTCCTTCTCGACGATTAAACAGATTCTTTGTTTTTCTCTTTTGAACAGGGTAACATCTCCTACAGGACAATTCCACGAGAGTCCCACAGGGGGCGCTCGTGTACTTCTGGATCTGTCCATTGGTTGCTGCTTAAACTTGGACAGCACGGAGAAAATTATTGAGATTGGTGTTGAAGTCGAATGTTGAAACACACACAGTTCAGCTAATCCATGTTTCAGTTTTATTTATGTCGATACATAAATAAACAACGATGCATAAATAAACAAATTATATATATATATATATACGTATCTATATATATATATATATATATATATATATATATATATATATATATATATATATATATATATATATATATCTATCTATATATATCTATATATATATATATATCTATATATATATCTATATATATATATATATATATCTATATATATATCTATATATATATATATATATATATATATATCTATATATATATATATATATCTATATATATATATATATATCTATATATATATATATATATATATATATATATATATATATATATATATATATATATACTGCATATATATATATATACTGCATATATATATATATACTGCATATATATATATATACTGCATATATATATATATATACTGCATATATATATATATATATATATACTGCATATATATATATATATATATATATATATACTGCATATACATATATATATATATACTGCATATATATATATAGATATATATATATAGATATATATATATATATAGATATATATATATATATATATATATATATATATATATATATATATATATATATATATATATATATAATGGTATCTGTAATCTGGTTCTCCAACCTAATGAGCGGACAACATGACGTCATCGCCATGCACGTCCGCCTTGCCTGCAAAGTTCCAGAGGAACCATCTAGCAGTGCGTCATTACGGATTATAAATACAGATACTGTCACAAGTGCATGCAAAACTCACAGTTACCGACCTGGTTTCGCCCTTGTTGGGGCTTCATCAGGGCAACGCAATGAGGCTTTCCATACACTTGTAACTCTGTGACCCTTTCGGTTTTTATATCAGTCACTATGCGACCTTCATATCATCAGTGGAGAACCGCCAGCAAGGTGTCCCATACAGCTGCTGCTGCACCTTGCTGGGAGCGATAAGCACCGCCTGCCACGCGGTGACGTTATCTCTGGTATCCACTCATCATATGGAGTCGACCTGGTTGCGGTTGGGAGTTACTAATAATGGTATCTGTAATCTGGTTCTCCAACCTAATGAGCGGACAACATGACGTCATCGCCATGCACGTCCGCCTGATTTTTCGGGTGACATAGTCACAATTTCGGTCTTCGAGGCCGGCCGATAGGCACAGTGTGACCGGAAGGGCGATGACGTCATGTTGTCCGCTCATTAGGTTGGAGATCCAGATTACAGATACCATTATTAGTAACTCCCAACCGCAACCAGGTCGACTCCATATGATGAGTGGATACCAGAGATAACGTCACTGCGTGGCAGGCGGTGCGTATCGCTCCCAGCAAGGTGCAGCAGCAGCTGTATGGGACACCTTGCTGGCGGTTCTCCAGTCTCCACTGATGATATGAAGGTCGCATAGTGACTGATATATATATATAAATATATATATATATTGTTATAGATCGCGGTTAGATGTTATAGACCGAGCGGTGGTGTAAGACCGCGACCTAACAAACTCACCCGATTCACCCAGACTTTGGCCGTATCGCACCGTAGCTGCCCAATGGGGAAAAGACAAAGGCGACGAATGCAAAGAGGAAAAAGAAGGCCAAGACGAAAGACAAAAGGTTTGAAATATTACTACTGAATTTATTTACTATTTACACACAAGCAACAAAAAGCAATTCAGTTTATTTACAAGTACAAGACGCAGATGACACAGTGCAAATTTAGCTTATCTACAGACTTAACTAACCCAGGACAGCACAAACAGAACACTGACTCACGCGGGGAATTGATGATAGGACTGGCGGGAGATGGATGGCTGGCGGGATAGGGAGGTCCACTGGTCCTTCAGCACGATTGACTCGTTGGGCAGCCGCCGCTCCTCCGCGGCCGTGCTCCAAACTGCCGTCCAGGCCTCACGCTGCTGTGGCTGCTGTTTCGGTGGCTCCAGCTGCAGCAAATGCAGTTGCGGTGGCTCGAGCTGCAGTTCAACTCTGGACTTCTTGGTTGGACTCAACTCCTTGGACTCCCTCTCGTCTCTCGGTAAAGGCTCATCTCCCGTCTGCCTGTCTGGTCCAAACCCTCACTCTTTCTTCTTTTCTCTCACTCCTCACCACCGCAACCACTGACCCTCCTCTGGCAACCGACTCAGACCAACTCATCTCTCGTTGCCACACCCCTGCCTTGGGTTATATAGGCCCCCGCCCCTCAACCTTTGCGAACCTCCCCCACCGCTCTTCCTCCGCCCTCTGTAGCCAAACCCCTGGCTCATGGTTGGTCGAGCGGGGCTGGTTCACTCCTCCCCCTCTATGACGAGGTGGAGACACGCCTTTCTTCCCCAACCCTGCCTCGTGGCCAATGGCGGCAATTGGATCGGAGGGGAGGTAATATGGGCAATCGAGGCTTTTGGGGATGGGAAGGAAAGGGGGTCTATTCTCTTTCACTGGTGCAATGGAGTACTTTTAATTAATGGGAGACACAGCCTTATCCTAAAACACAGAATAAGAGATAACTATCAATAGAAAAGATATATCGTGACCTACATGTATGTTTTTCTATGGACTAACTACGGGAACGCCCTTTGACCTTTATACAACCACAACGGAGGGAGGAGGGGTGATATTTTACAACAACCTTTTACAACATTTTACCACCACCACAAAATAAAAAAAAAACACATTCTCATATTCACAACACTGCACCCTCCTCCCCTTAGGCACGTCCCGGGCCTATTACTTTTACCTTAGTGTGGCATGTAGGTGTAGTTCCCTCTACTTTTAGCCTGACCCTGAGTGCGACAGTTTTAAAACATAAATAAATGTGTCCCGCTGCTCCATTGCACCCTGCCTAACAGACTTACGCCCACAGTTAACCGAATTGCGGAATGGTCTTCAAACTACACACTGACGGTGGGAAGCATTATTTACAATTGACGCTATTTTTATTTACAAAACTAACCCAGGACCTGTAATTGTTCTTTCTGGGGGGAGGACAGTCTGCTCTGCATCAATGCACCATTAAAGCACCCAAAAACGCACCAATACACACCCAAGCACCAATCGGTGCAGTCACCATTGTTCAATGAATAAAATAAAACCAACAAACCCAACCCTGCAGGTGTCTCTTGCTCTTCGGCTCCCTCTGCTGGTTATCATTATTTCTTCCAGTTGTTGTCATTTTCATTTGCTTTGCTTACTGGCGGCCTATTTGCAATAAAGCTTGCCCAAACGTGTCCATTTTATTTATCTTTATTTATGGCCCACAGGGCCGACTACGTGTGGTTCACCTGTGGGGCATCGGTGCCCTGTGGCCAAGGTCCGCCAGCAAGATTTCGGGCCCTCATGGCCGGTTCCAGCAGAGGGGCCTTGCCCCAACCCATGGGGTCCATAAGTGGTGCTCGGCCACTGACATGTGGTCCATAATGTGGTGCATCGATGCAGACAGCTGGTTCTGGGAATTTCGGGCGCACAATGGCCGACCCACGCACGCTCCCCTCGGCGCCCAACGGCGCTCAGGTCCTCATGTGGGAGACAAAAAGGGGGGACAAGACAGATGAGCGAGGGGTAAGGTCTCAAGGGTACACATCAAAAAGGCAATGCAAGGCGAAATGCGTACGGAGGGCGAAGTGAGAAAGCTCGTCCCTACCGTACGTCACCCCCCTGTTACCTAGCCCACCCTTGCCCTTACCCCATATGTACAAAACCTACACATTACCAATTCGTCACTACTGTCACGTCTTCCCCATATTTCCCCTATATCAAATTCGTCACCACAATCCCTCTACTTCAAAAATTTGCCATCATCAATTCATCATCAATCCTCATAAGGAGGCAGAGATGGAACATCAAAGCACAATGTCACACCCACGTCATGATGCGTCTCACAATCCAAAACATTTGCATCAAAAATAATTAAACATGGCATGGTGCGGAGTACCTGTCACCTCAGGTGAGTGGATGCAGATGGTGTGAGGAGATCCTTCATCCTAACTATCCTCTAAATGACTTTAACACACTTTACACTACCCGGGGTCTTTCCCTGCCAATCCATTGGCCAACTTACACTATGGGTTCTGAAAACCAATTCCCATTGGCCAAACTGTGGTGCTTTTCAATTTGGGGTCTCACTCCCCCGATTCATCTCCCGGTGCCCTCGCACAATTTCTGGGCCGCGACGTGTACCTCTCCCAACAGGTCTACCCACCTGCACACCTCCACCACTGTAGTTGCCACCCGAGCTTACCTAGCTCCTCACCCTAACCTATCTAACTGGGGGCAGCCCCTCTCCTGGCTCTGTCACCCCATGGTGCCCTCTGGCACTGGGCTACCCGGGTCCGTCCTCCGGATCCTCGGGCCCCATCCACACAACTACTACCGGCTCCCAGAGCCCACCTGCGGCCTCACCTGGCCGACATCCTTACAGTGGTGGAGTGCCCAAACCAACTACACACACTAACAGGCTACACGCCCAGCCATTTCCACAACACCAACGCACCCATCCACATACCATTCTGTCACCCGCACCACAGATGCCAATATCCAACTACAATTTACCTATACCCTCTACCTAACACTTACACTACCCGCCCCGGGTATCCGTGATGGGGGTCCACTCTTCCCCCATCCACACCTTCGCACCATCCACTCCACTCCACAATTTCCACCATACTCACTCCACGACCATCCACTCCAATACTCCATACCATTTATTCCATACACCTGTCTTTCATTCACCTGTCGTTGCACACCTGTGCAATCCTACCTGGTGCCACCTGCACCCTCCTCCTCTTCCTGGACCATTTGGTCAACACAACACGCAATCACCACTACTCCCTCATACACTGCTCCATTCACCTGTTCAGTTGCACACCTGTGCAATCACACCTGTTCAATTCTCACCTGTTCAATCCTCACACACACGGCATCATCTCAGCTAACTTCTCCCCTCTGAAACTTGCGCTTCCCAGTCGTCCCTTTAAACTATTGCGCTCCCACGTCATTATAATCCACACTAATCTACCTGCGTCCCCACTACAGGTATCAGTCACTAACTAATCTTAACGTTACCTAATGTCATCTTCTAGATCCCTACACACAATATCCTAACCCACCCGGGCTAGTTTTCACTGCCATACACCCCATAATCTAGTGCTCCTTTGCCCCCATCTGTGAGGGATGGTGGATTTGCCATCCCACCACATCGGGGGTCTCTCGCTACCAATTTCGCTCGTCCAAATCCAACAATTCAAAAATTTTCCATTTACTGCCAATTCCATTCACTTTTCTAAATTTCGTTTTAAATCACTATCACTATCACCATCACCCGTCTACTTATTACATCCTCTCGGTGCGCCAATTCACATCACCCGTCTACTTATTACATCCTCTCGGTGCGCCAATTCACATCTACAGCCCGGCTTCGTACAGCCGAGCAATGAACGCGGGTCGTTTTGTGCCAGCGGCTGGATACGTCCCGCATTCGGGGCAGGGACGGAGGCTTACCCGGGCCGAGATCCCATGCACCACTTCGGCGTGGAGCCATCCAATGTCCCGATCTCGACCTGCCGGCACGTCTCAATAGAAAGTGGTCGCCATGACGACCCTTCCTATCGAGCTGCCCGCTCCGCCTTGTGGAGCCCGGACGCGGCCGCTCCACGCGAGGCCCAGCGTGGATCGCGCACGGCGGTCCTTTCGAACCCGCCGTGGCTCGGATCTCCGCTGGTTCTCGCGGCACGCGAAGCCCGGCACGCACCGAGGGCCCGATCCGGCTAAAAGTCGACCTAACCTTTAACCCGGTTACCGTCGACGCTTCACCTGCAGGCTTACATGCATACGCTACCTCTTTCTTGCTCATACATGCAGCCGTTCCCATTCTCCTCGTACCTTTTCTTTCACACCTCGGTACACTCACTCCGCTCACCGACTTGGTCACACACCTGACCACCGAACACTTTGGCACACATTCGTTGCTCGCACACCTCACCAATACACCGCTTCGCGCCCCCTCCTCGGTCACCTCCTCTGTGACAATCACAGGTGTGCTCTCATTCGCACACCCAACCACGTGCCTCACTACCAACTCAAATGTGCCTTCCCACACACGCTCTACCATTCCAGGTGTGCATCCTTCCATCCCAGGTGTACATCCTCGCTCACCTGTCACAACCAACTCACTCTCCTTGTCACTCTCAATACTCTCACCTCCATTCTTGACAGCGCACTCACCCTTACTTTCGACGGCACACTCTTTCCTCATGCACCCGTCCGTTACACACCTTTCTCGCGCACACTCTCCCGTTACACCCTCTGTAACACTCACCACAGACGTACACTTTCTCGTTACATCCTCTGTAACACTCACCACAGGTGTACACTCTCTCGTTACTTCCTCCGTAACACTCACCACAGGTGTACACTCTCTCGTTACTTCCTCCGTAACACTCACCACACCGCGCTTCCATGTACCCCCTCGCACACGCGCTTCGACCGGCTCACTCCTGACGGCACACTCACTCCTCGGCGTGCACTTTTTCCTCACACACCCCATGGTCGGACATTCTCGCACACCTCTTTTTTCGCACACCAGACCTGTCGCACACTTCACCAACGGCCTTTCACGAACACCCGGATCCAAACCAATCCCCAAGCCGACTGAAGCTTTCCTCACATCATATACATTGCCACTCACCTCCGTACTTCGTCTCACCTCCTCTGCCACCTGCAAACTTTTTATTTGGTTAGTGAGCACCGCATCATGATTTGAACACAGACCTTGTACATATTCCATGACTTCCTCCTTTATCTCCCTCTTAGTTTCTGTCCGTCCCTTCTTAATTTCACTCACCTCTTCTCCCACTTCCTCTAATTTTTGTTTAACCTCTTTTATTTCTCGGTGCGTCTCCTCAAGTTCGTCCTCTAAGGCTACCGTGACCGTTTCTACGTGCGTCCTTACCTCCCGGTCCTTCGTCTCCATTGCTTCTGTCACCTCTTCCACCCTCATTGTCAGTTCCTCCCGTACCATCTGACATTGCCTCTGCGTCGCTATTAATTCGTTTTTAATTTCTTTTTGTGTCGCCTTTAACCCTCCTAGTACCGCAGTGTTCTTTTGAACCTGCTCCACTAACTTAGTTTGTCCCTCTGTCAGCTGCTCCACCTCCTCCGTCAGATCTTCTATTCCCCCCTGTAACTTTGCCGTATTATTTCTCACCTCTTTCTCTATACGCTTTTCGCCTCGCTTTACCTCCTCGCGCAGCCCCGAGACCTCCTCACTCACCCCTCGTCGTATTTCCTCCATCTGGTTCCCCATCTGTTCGATTTCCCGGGCGGATTGTTCCCCTATTTCCCGCAATTTGTCCTCCATCCTATTTTCTAACCCCATTAACCCATTTTTCACCCCCTCTAACTGATTCTCCTGGGCAGCCATTCTATTTTCCACCCCCGTTAACCCATGTTTCACCCCTTCTATCCCATTGTCTAACCCCTCAAATTTCTTGTCTAACTCCTTAAAATTATTGTCTAACCCCTTAAAATTATTGTCTAACCCCTCAAATTTCTTGTCTAACTCCTTAAAATTATTGTCTAACCCCTTAAAATTATTGTCTAACCCCTCAACGGTACCCCTTGCTTCGTCCCTCATTACCCCCATTTGGTTTCCCATTACCCCCATTTGGCCCTCCATCCTATCCATTTTTGCATTCAGTTGGGTCAAGAATAATCTGAGGTCAAACCCGGTTTGCCCAGCGTCCCCAGCCGCCACCGCAGGCTCGCCCTCCGCGGCGCCGCTATTTTGGGACCCTTCAACCACGTGAGCGAGCGCGCCATTTTGCGCGCCTGATATTCCCGCAACCACATTGCCATTTTCCTCCTCCCTTTCTTCCACATACATTTCCCCGAGGTCCTGGGTCGATTCTACCCCGTCTATCTCTCCCACCGGCATCCCGTCGCCTTGAACAGCCATGGCGCGATTTCAAAATTCGGATTTTTATACAACAAACAAATTTCGGCTTTATAATTTCGAGCGCGTAAACGCGCTCCGGGTCCGATCTCACTCCTCGACACCAATTGTTATAGTACTAACACAATTGGTGTCCAAAATTTGGGCTAAATAAATTTAGTCCCAGGTTCGAATCCCATCTCCTGACTACCAATTGTTATAGATCGCGGTTAGATGTTATAGACCGAGCGGTGGTGTAAGACCGCGACCTAACAAACTCACCCGATTCACCCAGACTTTGGCCGTATCGCACCGTAGCTGCCCAATGGGGAAAAGACAAAGGCGACGAATGCAAAGAGGAAAAAGAAGGCCAAGACGAAAGACAAAAGGTTTGAAATATTACTACTGAATTTATTTACTATTTACACACAAGCAACAAAAAGCAATTCAGTTTATTTACAAGTACAAGACGCAGATGACACAGTGCAAATTTAGCTTATCTACAGACTTAACTAACCCAGGACAGCACAAACAGAACACTGACTCACGCGGGGAATTGATGATAGGACTGGCGGGAGATGGATGGCTGGCGGGATAGGGAGGTCCACTGGTCCTTCAGCACGATTGACTCGTTGGGCAGCCGCCGCTCCTCCGCGGCCGTGCTCCAAACTGCCGTCCAGGCCTCACGCTGCTGTGGCTGCTGTTTCGGTGGCTCCAGCTGCAGCAAATGCAGTTGCGGTGGCTCGAGCTGCAGTTCAACTCTGGACTTCTTGGTTGGACTCAACTCCTTGGACTCCCTCTCGTCTCTCGGTAAAGGCTCATCTCCCGTCTGCCTGTCTGGTCCAAACCCTCACTCTTTCTTCTTTTCTCTCACTCCTCACCACCGCAACCACTGACCCTCCTCTGGCAACCGACTCAGACCAACTCATCTCTCGTTGCCACACCCCTGCCTTGGGTTATATAGGCCCCCGCCCCTCAACCTTTGCGAACCTCCCCCACCGCTCTTCCTCCGCCCTCTGTAGCCAAACCCCTGGCTCATGGTTGGTCGAGCGGGGCTGGTTCACTCCTCCCCCTCTATGACGAGGTGGAGACACGCCTTTCTTCCCCAACCCTGCCTCGTGGCCAATGGCGGCAATTGGATCGGAGGGGAGGTAATATGGGCAATCGAGGCTTTTGGGGATGGGAAGGAAAGGGGGTCTATTCTCTTTCACTGGTGCAATGGAGTACTTTTAATTAATGGGAGACACAGCCTTATCCTAAAACACAGAATAAGAGATAACTATCAATAGAAAAGATATATCGTGACCTACATGTATGTTTTTCTATGGACTAACTACGGGAACGCCCTTTGACCTTTATACAACCACAACGGAGGGAGGAGGGGTGATATTTTACAACAACCTTTTACAACATTTTACCACCACCACAAAATAAAAAAAAAACACATTCTCATATTCACAACAATATATATACATATATATATATATATACATATATATATATATATATATATATATATATATATATATATATATATATATACATATATATATACATATACAGACTTGGCATTTAATATGGAATTTTTTTTTGTGGGGGTGAACTTACTTTTCAAGATGTCTTAGAACCAAAAGTTCATTGGAATTATGTTGAAATTATTCTAGATTTTGTTAATGTGACCTTTAAAAGAAACAAAAACCACATTTGACATTTCGAAACAAATAAATTGATCCTTGAAAGTGATGTAAACTGACATCGAACTCAATTCATGGACAGTACTGTGTTAAACTTCTGTACGTTTTCCAGAAGTATCTCTTTATTTTGCACATTAGCCAAATTGTTTTTTAACAAAAACAAAAGTTAAATTGCGACTGGGATTACGGACAGTAAAATTACAGTTCAGTACTTCGTGTAACCCCACGAGCATTCAGGAGAGCATGTACACGTTGAGGCATGCTGTTCACGAGATTTGCCAAGATTTGGACAGGAATCGCTTGGCGTGCAGTGACAACAGTCTGCTGCAATTCACGCACAGAGGTAGGCTGCTGGTCCAAGTGGTCGATTTGACACGTTAATTCTGCCCACAAGTTCTCTATCGGATTCATATCCGGGGACATGGCAGGCCACTCCATATGCTCTACACCACGGTCAGCAAGAAAGTGTTGGATCATGCGAGCACGATGAGGCCGTGCATTGTCATCTTGGAAGACAAAGTTTCCTCGAAAGGCTGCACGAGCAAATGGAAGCAATGTTTCTTCCAGAAAAACCCTGTACTTGAACTGGTTCAGGTTTCCATTCAGAACAACCAGGTCAGTTTTGCCCCCTGCATGAAAAACAGCCCAAACGGTCACCCCACCACCTCCAGCTTGGACTCTTGGCACTATACAATCTTTGTTGTAGGCTTCATGCACTTGTCTGCGCACTCGGACGTGGCCATCTTGACGATAGACAAGAAATATAGACTCGTCACTGAAGATCACGTGATTCCAGTGTCCTGGCTGCCATTGACGGTGCTCTCTGGCCCACTGCAATCGGTGCTGGCGGTCTTGTCTGGTCAGGCGTGGTTTTCTCAGGGGACGCCTGGCACGATAGCCTGCTTGAACCAGTCATTGGTTGACTAGCCTTCTGGATACAGGCACATTTGTCAGTTGCTGCCACTCAGCCCTAAGCTGATTAGCTGACTTGGTACGGCCATTGCGGACTAACCGGTGCAGCTGACGATCATCCCTCCTTGTGGTTCTGCGGGGACGTCCTGGCCTCGGTATTGGAGTAGGGACACCCCTCTGATGTTTCTGATGATGACACTCAAAATGTAAATAAAAACAAAAAACACCTTTAGAGGCCATTTTTCCCCGCAAAGTGGGGGTTGGCCTTTTTCGGGAACCGTGGTTGTTGTTGTTTTTCGGTCCCCTTTTTGAAGCAATGTTTTATGGCTGGATGCCCTTCCTGACGCCAACCCTTTTTTCCGCCTTTAACAACAAACAGGGAATTACCAGTGAACTGGTACTCAATTAGCCGACCTCGGAAGGATGACAGGCTGAGTCAACCCCCCTGGCAGTAATTCAGCAATCGACCGGGATTCGAACTCAGGATCTTAGGATCCTAAGCCGGCACCCTAGCCGCTAGCCCAACACCAGGGTCTCACCCAAAATGTAAATGTTTCATGATATTCGTTATATTATATCACCTTTATCTATCAATATTGTTGAAATGAAGATCAAATAGCTGTATGTTGAAATATGTTGAAAAAGTCAAAACTTTACACGGGGTGTACTTACTTTTTCACGTGACTGTATGTGTATATATATATATATATATATATATATATATATATATATATATATATATATATATATATATATATATATATATATATATACATATACAGTATATATATATATATAATTATTATACAGACTTGGCATTTAATATGGATTTTTTTTTTTTTCTTGACTTGGGCTTACTTTCTGAACTCAGTATATCAATCTGGTGAGTTTATTTTACCCTTCGGTGATGTCTTTGTTGAAAGAACCATGTCACTGATTGTCTTTCGCAGCAAGAAGTCAATAACAGGATTATATCACAGGTGGCATGACAAAATGTAAGGACAGGTACATTTGACGATTGGCTTCACAATCGGGTATATAAGGGCTGTTGCGGTCTGTATTAGTGGAAAACAACTGCTGCACATCTACAAAAGTTATTGCCACTTCCTCTGGAGATGGTCCGTCAACTTGACAATGCTGTTTGTCATGGAGTGTTGGCTTTACGAAATTCTGGCATGAAACAGCGTGCTATTGCTCGGCATTATGGCATCACTCAAGGTCAGGTGCCAAAGATCATGAAACGAAATGCTCAGAGGGGTGTCCCTACTCCAATACCGAGGCTAGGACGTCCACGCAGAACCACAAGGAGAGATGATCGCCAGCTGCACCGGTTAGTCTGCCATGGCCGTACCAAGTCAGCTAATCGGCTTAGGGCTGAGTGGCAGCAACTGACAAATGTGCCTGTATCCAGAAGGCTAGTCAACCAACGACTGGTTCAAGCAGGCTATCATGCCAGGCGTCCCCTGAGAAAGCCACGCCTGACCAGACAACACAGCCAGCGCCGATTGCAGTGGGCCAGAGAGCACCGTCAATGGCAGCCAGGACACTGGAATCACGTGACCTTCAGTGACGAGTCTATATTTCTGGTCTATTGTCAAGATGGCCGCGTCCGAGTATGCAGACAAGTGCATGAAGCCCACAACGAAGATTGTATAGTGCCAAGAGTCCAAGCTGGAGGTGGTGGGGTGACCGTTTGGGCTGCTTTGCATGCAGGGGGCAAAACTGACCTGGTTGTTCTGAATGGAAACCTGAACCAGTTCAAGTACAGGGTTTTTCTGGAAGAAACATTGCTTCCATTTTCTCGTGCAGCCTTTCGAGGAAACTTTGTCTTCCAATATGACAATGCACGGCCTCATCGTGCTCACATGATCCAACACTTTCTTGCTGACCGTGGTGTAGAGCATATGGAGTGGCCTGCCAAGTCCCCGGATATGAATCCGATGGAGAACTTGTGGGCAGATGTTTGTGTGTATGTGTATATATGTTTGTGTATGTGTATATATTAGGCCTGGGCGATAATGGAAAAACCTATATCACGATGATGGACCTCATCACGATTATCACGATGATATAAATAATGTAATTAGCACTTTGGCTTGAGAACCATGTGGCATTGTAGCATACTGTCGTGGCCAAAAATATTGGCACCGTTGCAATTTTTTCAAATAATGCACCATTTCTCCCAGAAAATTGTTAAAATTAAAACATATTTTGGTATCCACATTTGTATTTCTTTGGTTTGCAGTGGAACAAAAAGCTGAAAGAACTACTAAATCTTAGCTTATTCCACACAGAAATCCTAAAATGGCCCAGGCAATATTGGCACCTTTTATAAGTTGTTAGAAATAATTAGATTTCAAGCAGGTGATTCTCCTTTACTTTGGAATTGAACTTGCCTGTGGTAGTTGCAGTTGCCTGCAATATAAAAATTAGCAATTCAACAAGTTTGAATGGAGAAAAGCAGTCATTCTGCTGTATTGTGTCACTGTGTGTACCGCAATGAGCATGGAGAAAAGAAAACCAAAGAATTGTCTGAGGAGGTCAGACACAAGATTGGAGCCAAGCATGGACAATTTCAAGGCTACAAGTCCTTCACCAGAGACCTTGATGTTCCTGTGTCCATCGTACATAATGTTGTCATGAAGTTTAAGGCCCATGGCACTGTAGCCAACCTCTCTGGACATGGCCGCAAGAAAAAACCTTCATTGAAGATTGCAGCGAAGGATTGTTCGAATGGTGGAGAAAGCACCTCAATCAACTGCCAAACAGATTCAAGCTTACCTTCAGACACAAGATAAGACATTTTCAACTCGCACCATCAGTCAGCAACTCAATAAAAGGGGGTTCTATGGTGGGAGACCCAGGAGGTCTCCACTGCTGAGAGAGACATAAGAAAGCCTGGACTTTGTCAAAACACTCTTGAACAAGCCAAAATCCTTCTGTGGACAGATGAGACCAAATTTTAGCTTTTTGGTAAAGCACATCATCTCTATATTTACAGAAAACAAAATGAAGCCTTCAAAGAAAAGAACACCTTCCCTACAGTCAAACATGGAGGAGGCTCAGTGATGTTTTGGGGTTGCTGTGGTTCCTCTGGCACTGGGTGCCTTGAATGTGTGCATGGCATCATGAAATCAGGAGATTACCAAGGCATTTTGGAGTGGAATGTTCAACCCATTGTGAGAAAGCTGGGTCTCCTTCGAAGGTCATGGGTCTTGCAGCAGGACAATGACCCAAACAGACTTCAAAAAGCACCCAGGAATGGTTCAAGACAAAACGCTGGACTGTTCTGAAGTGGCCAGCAATGAATCCAGATCTAAATCCCATTGAACACCTGTGGGGACATGTGAACAGTAGTTGGGAGAAGACACCCTTCAAATCTAGGAGAACTGGAGCAGTTTGCACAAGAAGAGTGGGACAAACTGCAGGTAGAGAGGTGTAGGAAGATCATTCATAGCGAGAGGAAGCGCTTGACTGCAGTTATTTTGTCCAAAGGTCATGTCTACAAATATTAATTCTGGGGTGTCAAAAATTTTGTCAATGCCATTTCTATATGTATATGTATATATATATATATATATATATATATATATATATATATATATACATATATATATATATATATATAGTTGCAGATCTCAACGTCGGCCTTCCCCCTTATCAAGGGGGGATTAATCCCCTTGTCTTTTAGCTAGCCGACGTGATCTGGGGCTATGACGTTCCTTCCGGTCAGCATTGAATAGGGTGGTAGGCCGAATTATTCCTATTACCTAATTACCAACGCCTCCCAGGAAGCAAGGAAATAACCCCGCCCGAACCACGGTTTTAGTGGAAATGTCGAGCGATAGCGAGCCGTGATCCGGGCTGTTAACAGGTACTACACCCGATCTGAGCGGTTGTAATCGTGCCATGTTTACCCAATGGAAGAAATCATTAATACTGTCGGATTAAGAAGAAAGGAAGAACAGATTGGTTTATTAACACTTTGTACAAAGATGCGAAGAAGAAGAAACACATTGCAGCCTAAAGAACAGTCTTAACTTATCCCCTGGACAAACGGGCCCGCACACACAGACACACTCACACGGGGATGTAGATGGCCAGGGTTTATGGTCCAGGGATGATGTCCACAGCTCGTTCTCCGGGTCCCCGACTCGCCGTGAAGAAGATGGAAGGACGGCAGAAAGCTCCTCGTGGTTCGTTGGCGCGGATCAGACAATTATCGGGGGAAAGGTAAGCTCGGCTGGCGGTTACTTCGCGGCTCAGCCGTGTATGTAATAAATGAACCGGTGCTATATGCGCTCCCAACAGTTCAAATGGCGAAGTGCCTCTCCCGCCGAATTTCTCAACAATGCACCACTGATGCGAGTTCTTTATCCAGGGCGCTCTCCAATCGTTCTTGCTTATACAATGCGCTCTCCCAGCAAGTCCTGTCAATGCAGAGAGTCCTTCACAACAAAGCGCCTCTCCCAATAGTCCTCTTTGGTAAAGCGCATATACTCCTTCTCGCCAGTCCCTTTCAATTCTTCCGCACGAGAGTCCTGTGTAAGGGCTTTGCGCGCGCGTTGATATAGCGCCGCCTAGCGAACCTTCTGGAATTTGCCAGCCGCGCACTACCACGCCCCTTAAACCATGCTCATCGAGCCCTGGTTGGTTGTTGGCTCTTACCGGCTCCGTGCTTGACGTGCTGCTTGATGTGGCCACACCCCGACCTCGCGCTCCGCCCCCTTTTCCAGGCCTACCTCGTGGCATTTGGCTGGTTTGAGCATCCTAATGCGAGGGGCAATACAAAAATGGGGCGCAGACTGGATGCTGCCCAACGAGGTAAATTTGGAGGGTGGGCCGCAAAATGAACGGGACCTAAGCTTATGATTTATTTTACACAATGCAGGTATCACTATTGGAAATGGCCTTATCCTCACATATACTATGACAAAACTAATGTTCTAAGGTGGCCTACGTGTTGCATGTGGACTAACTATGGGGGAAAACCTTTAACCTTTATTGATCATATACAGTCATGTGAAAAATTAGGTACACCCCATGTAAAGTTTTGACTTTTTCAACATATTTCAACATACAGCTATTTGATCTTCATTTCAACAATATTGATAGATAAAGGTGATATAATATAACAAATATCATGAAACATTTACATTTTGTAGTCCATTTTATAATTTAAACAAACATAAATGCAAATTTCGCATGTGGAAAAAGTAAGTACACCCCTTCATTTATCACTACTTCAAATACCTAAAATTAGAATCAGGTGCACCAGCTCAGGTGCAAATGATTAGAACATCGTTGGAGAGGATCTTGGAGGAACCTGTCTTATTTAAACCTCAGACATTTAGTTTGGTTTGCTCTTTGTTGAAGTGTGTGGCGTCACCATGCCTAGATCAAAAGAGCTCACTGAGGCCTTCAGAAAGAAGGTTATAGATGCCTACGAGTCTGGGAAGGGATTTAAAAAGATCTCCAAACAATTTGAAATCAATCATTCGACTGTCCGGAAGATCATCTACAAGTGGAGAAGATTCCAAACAACTGCCAACTTGGTCAGGCCAGGCCGCCCCAGCAAGTTCAGCCCGAGAGCAGACCGCAAGATGCTGAAAGAAGTCTCTAAGAACCCCAGAATGTCATCACGGGACCTACAGGTAGCTCTTGCCACTGTTGATGTCAAAGTGCACGAGTCTACCATGAGAAAGAGGCTGCACAAATTTGATCTACATGGGAGGTGTGCCAGGAGGAAACCTTTGCTGTCCAGAAAGAACATCAGGGCAAGACTAAAGTTTGCCAATGAACACCTAGGCAAAGACCAGCACTTCTGGAACAATGTGCCCTGGACAGATGAGTCAAAGGTAGAGCTATTTGGCCACAGTACCAGAAGACATGTTTGGCGAAAACCAAACGCAGCATTTGACCACAAGAACCTGATACCAACTGTAAAGCATGGTGGTGGAAATATTATGGTTTGGGGCAGCTTTGCTGCATCAGGGCCTGGGCAGCTCACCATCATAGAATCAACTATGAATTCTTCATTGTACCAGAGGGTGCTTGAGGATAATGTGAGGTCATCTGTCAGAAAGTTGAAGCTCAACCGAAGGTGGACCTTGCAACATGACAATGACCCCAAACATACCAGTAAATCCACCAAGGAATGGCTGAAAAGAAAGAAATGGAGGGTTCTGGAATGGCCAAGTCAAAGCCCGGATCTAAATCCCATTGAGATGTTGTGGGGGGATTTGAAACGAGCTGTGCATGCAAGAAACCCCTCAAACATCACACAGCTGAAAGAATTCGGCATGGAGTGTGGGCAAAAATTTCTCCCAGTCGATATCAGAGACTGGAAGACAGTTATAAGAAACGCCTACTTGAGGTTGTTTCTGCCAAAGGGGGCAATACCACCTATTAGAGCCAAGGGTGTACTTACTTTTTCCACATGTGAAATTTGCATTTACGTTTATTTAAATTATACAATGGACTACAAAATGTAAATGTTTCATGATATTTGTTATATTATATCACCTTCATCTATAAATATTGTTGAAATGAAGTTCAAATATCTGTATGTTGAAATATGTTGAAAACGTCAAAACTTTACATGGGGTGTACTTACTTTTTCACGTGACTGTATGTACATTCTCAGAACCGCAACAATATATTGTTGCGGTTTTGTGTTTTTGTAATCAAGGTTAATTTCCATTTCCCCTCCTAGTTTAGTTACACTACAACACGTAGCCTCGTTTAAGCTCAGTTATTCCGTAGTAAATGTAAGCGTTGACCTTTCCTTTGTTTAGCTTTGCGTTGAGTAGGACAATGAGAGTTAGGTCCTTTACGATGCTTATGATGCCTCGGTGCTTTTGGTTTTGGCGCGAAATACCACGAGGCCGGCCTGAACAAGTCGATCAAGGCCGAAGGAAGGCGGGGCAGGACGAGTGGGAGTGACCGGTAAGCACAAGCCGCCAATCAGGGCTCGAGGGGAGTGAATTACCACTGCGACAAAAGGCGGGGTTTGGAACATTCGATGCGGGCTAAGGGTGGGATGATATAACCCTGTGCCCAGAGCCCCCACCTCAGTTATGAGGGGAGACGCGTTGTGATCAGTTATGAGCCGGGGTCCTCTGTTGAGTTACGAGTTAGAAAACGCTCAGTTGTATTAATCGCGCTGTTAAAGACAGCCGTGCCTGGCCACAGACACGCGTATTACCTTCTGCCTGCCTTTGCCGAGATACGCGCAGCGAGGATTTTCCCGCCTGCCTGCCTGCCTTCGCCGGGATACATGCGGTGACCGCCAGAGGGCCACGCCGGGTGTGCTGTTCCTGGAGGACCCAAGCCGGCGCGTTCGGCGCATGAACATTCTTCCTTCATCTCCCTGAGTGTGTGAGTGGGCCCATTGTCTGGGAAAAAGGTAAGACTGCTTAAGACTGCCCTGTGTCTCTTCTTCTTCTACCATTGTACATTGTGTAAATAATAATTAAATCTGTTATTCCTTTGATTCGACCGTTTCGTCCCTTCCATCATTGACTTAGCATGGTACGAATTATAGCACTCTGATCGGGTTCCAATAGCAAGGTAACAGCACGGACCACGTGGTACGCCATCCGCTCGGGTGTACTCAATTACACGTGGTTCGTGCGAGACTCGATCCCCACTTCCGCGGCGGCGTGGGTACTTAGGTACGTGAGAAAATTGTCCCGAGACCCTTTTCCACGTCTGCCCGGAAGTGGCGACTCAGTCTCGCAGTTCGAAGACCCAAGGAGAACAAGGGGCTTAATCTCCCCTTGGTAAGGGAACGGGCTTCGCAAAACTGCAACAATATATATATTTAATATATATATTCTGATTTAAAAGGATATTTTAAGTTCTGAATCAATACAGAGGTTCTGTAATATAAACAGTGAAATAAAGATTTGTGGAGACCAAATACTTACGTCAATTTCAACTTATTTTTCAAGAAAATTGTGAGTTATTTGAAAAAAGTGCAGGGGTGCCAATATTTTTCGCCACGACTGTACAATATCGATCCACATAAAAACAAACTGAATAGCCATGGAGTTACCTGTGTTCAATTGTACTCTTTATTTCATAATTCTGTTGCAATTTGTTTTAAGTCAAACCTTATTTTGCCTGGACGAAATTGCTTTGCTCCGTTTGCCAAGGGACTGGCCGAGCAGTTTGCGAAGTAGTTGATACAGAACGTATGGCTTGGCAAGCGATAGAAAGATGCTTGCTAATGGAACACACCAAGGAAGCTGCTTGCTAACACAACACACCACCGAGCAAGCTGCATGCCAACAGAACACACAGAACAAGCTGCTTGTTAGCAGAACACACCGGACAAGCTGCTTGTTAGCAGAACACACCGAACAAGCTGCTTGTTAGCAGAACACACCGAACAAGCTGCTTGTTAGCAGAACACACCGAGCAAGCTGCTTGCCAACAGAACACACCGAACAAGCTGTTTGTTAGCAGAATACACCGGACAAGCTGTTTGTTAGCAGAACACACCGAGCAAGCTGCTTGCCAACAGAATACACCGAACAAGCTGTTTGTTAGCAGAACACACCGGACAAGCTGCTTGTTAGCAGAACACACCGAGCAAGCTGCTTGCCAACAGAACACACCGAACAAGCTGTTTGTTAGCAGAATACACCGGACAAGCTGCTTGTTAGCAGAATACACCGGACAAGCTGCTTGCTAGCAGAACACACCGAGCAAGCTGCTTGCCAACAGAACACACCGAACAAGCTGTTTGTTAGCAGAATACACCGGACAAGCTGCTTGTTAGCAGAATACACCGGACAAGCTGCTTGCTAGCAGAACACACCGAGCAAGCTGCTTGCCAACAGAACACACCGAACAAGCTGTTTGTTAGCAGAATACACCGGACAAGCTGCTTGTTAGCAGAACACACCGAGCAAGCTGCTTACCAACAGAACACACCGAACAAGCTGTTTGTTAGCAGAATACACCGGACAAGCTGCTTGTTAGCAGAATACACCGAGCAAGCTGCTTGCCAACAGAACACACCGAACAAGCTGTTTGTTAGCAGAACACACCGAACAAGCTGTTTGTTAGCAGAACACACCGAACAAGCTGTTTGTTAGCAGAACACACCGAACAAGCTGCTTGTTAGCAGAACACACCGAGCAAGCTGCTTGTTAGCAGAACACACTGGACAAGCTGCTTGTTAGCAGAACACACCGAGCAAGCTGCATGCCAAAATAATACACTGAGCAAGCTGCTTGTTAGCAGAACACACCGAGCAAACTGCTTGTTAGCAGAACACACCAAGCAAGCTGCTTGTTAGCAGAACACACCGAGCAAGCTGCTTATTAGCAGAACACACCGAGCAAGCTGTTTGTTAGCAGAACACACCAAGCAAGCTGCTTGTTAGCAGAGCACACCAAGCAAGGTGCTTGTTAACAGAGCACACCAAGCAAGCTGCTTGTTAATTTGTGAAGAAAGTCATATATGATTATCTTCCGTCTTTTAAAATAACACCTTTGATGTGGAACTTCGCGAATAATAACTGCCAAGCAATCCCATGTCATGACAAAAATGGGTTAAACAAATAAATAAATGATGAAACACATGACACCATCATTCCTGCTCCGCTCAATCCAACAAGAGGGTGAGAGGAGAGAAGAATGACATTACCTGCTTGTCCTTGTCCTCAGTGCCAAAACACCACACACCGAGTACGCTCACCTTCTCTATCTTTAACATGTTGCTGCTCACCTTCATAACAAAACACCACACACTGAGTACGCTCACCTTCTCTATCTTTAACATGTTGCTGCTTTGAGTGCTCAACTTCGCGCAGAGACAAAGCGCACTCAAACAGATCGGCGATTTCGACAGCGGCAGCAGTTTTGGCGCCTTGATTAGTTGGTTGTTTGTTTGTTTTAATGCTTATTGTACAATTATATACCATTTAAATTACATATACATTCCATATCATATCACCTGCTTTATTTTATTTAGCTGCATTTAATACGGGTACATATTTTGAGAGAAACTAAACACACTAACCGCTAAAAGCAGTCAATACACCATCAATATCCGGGTTCAATGTGTGTTTTACCTACTGCACATGCACAGCAGCTATTGTGATAATTAATTAATTAATTTACATGATCGTTATCACGATAGCAAATCAAAAGCACGATTATCGTCCCATCATGTTTATCGCCCAGCACTAATATACATATACACTACCGATCAAAAGTTTTAGAACACCTCAATTTTTCCAGTTTTTATAGAAATTTAAGCAATTCAAGTCCAGTGAATAACCTGAAATTGTACAAAGGTAAGCAGTAAACTGCTCGAGGTGAAAAAAAAGTTTCGGTTAGCAAAAACGGGAAAATAATGTAAATTGCACAGTTAGATTGTAAAAAAAGGCCTTCTTCAGGGAACAAGTAATGGGTTAACAACGTACAGCTGTTCTGCAGCAATGTCAGTAAATTAAGCCTTGAAAGTTGATGCAAACAATTCCTACAGGTGTCCCAACCTCTGCTGATTACTTGATTACAAACCCCCTGTCTGTATAAAAGCAGTATTGGAACAGACTGTTATTACACCCTCTGAAGCATTATTTGGACAATATTGCACTGCAGGAAGTAGTATATTGGAAACTGGAGGAAACTCTGACAGGAGGAGGTCTGGCAGACACAAAACCACAACAGAATCAGAAGACAAGTTTCTGAGTCAACAGCTTGCATGATAGGCGGCTCACAGGACAACAGCTTCAGGCACAGCTTAACACTGGTCGAAGTAAGCAAGTCTCAGTTTCAACTGTGAAGAGAAGATTTCGAGCTGCAGGTTTGACAGGTCGAGTGGTAGTAAGAAAGCCATTGCTAAGATGGCAAAATAAGAAAAAGAGGCTTGCCTGGGCCATGGAGCACCATGGAGCACCGCCAGTGGACTACTGAAGACTGGAAGAAGATCTTATGGACCGATGAATCAAAATTTGAAATCTTTGGTTCATCATGCAGGGTTTTTGTACACCGTCGAGTAGGAAAAAGGATGGTTCCTCAGTGTGCGACACCAACTGTCAAATATGGAGGAGGAAGCGTGATGGTCTGGGGCTCTTTTTCTGGATCCAGAGTCGGCGACTTGCACAGAGTGATTGGCACCCTGAACCAAAAGGGCTACCACAGCATTTTGCAGCGCCATGCAGTACCCTCTGGTATACAACTAGTTGGTCAGGGGTTCATTCTACAGCAAGATAATGACCCTAAACACACCTCCAGGCAATGTAAAAACTACCTTCGAGGAAAAGAACAAGACGGTAGGCTTCAAATCATGGAATGGACAGCAGTCTCCAGACTTAAACCCCATCGAGCTGGTTTGGGTTGAACTGGACAGAAGGGTGAAAGCAAAGCAACCTACAAGTGCAACACATTTGTGGGAACTTCTGCAACAGTGTTGGGAAGAACTTCCCAAACAATATTTGATTTCCATTGTGGAAAGAATGCCACGAGTGTGTTCGGCGGTTATATCTGGAAAAGGTGGCTACTTTGCTGAGTCAAAAATTTAAATTACATTTTGTTAAACAAAATGATTCGATGATTTCTTTTTTTTATTATCTCCAATGGTTTATTTGTTCTATGCTTAATTTCAGAGTACATTCAGACATTAAACTGCGTAAATTTCAATAAAAACTGGAAAAATTGAGGTGTTCTAAAACTTTTGACTGGTAGTGTTTATATACACATATACATCTCACCCCTGGGGACGGATAGCCGAACGAGCTTTACACTCCGAGGCGTTCAATTCAACTATTGTGGAGTTAATACGCATGGGGGATGAGGCAGCGAAGGGTACCGAAGCTCTTACCTGTACGGATCCCACCGGACGTCCTCGACCCTGGTAATCAATTCAAACCGACACGGAATTAGAATGCAAAAATACCGGCTTCATTGAAAGAAGTGCCGGTAACAAAAGAATGCACGGTAAACTAAAATTCCTAATCGAGGGACCCTTCACACGTACTCGTATACAACACGAGGGGAAAAATAAGTGGAGAAGAATGCGTGTTTGTTTTTGTACTCAGCTTTGAGCGGCTCTTGAACCACGTCGGGAATCGTCACAGCCCCCGCGTCCTTGCTCGGGAAAACACGCCTTGGCGCGCAGTTCATGCGTGGGAACCAGGCCTTAGCGCGGTTTGTTCACTCCATCCACGCTCGTCCTCCGCTTCACACAGCACTGACGTCTCTCAGCGCACCCAGACGACGCACAGCCAGCACCGATGAGCCAAGTAAAGGACAACGTGGTTGCTCAAACCGATAAAAGCCAGGGACCACGAAGACAAAATGCGCGACTGCATCCGCATTCCACAAACACCAGGAAGTGAGAGGGATATACAACTGCTCGTAATGGAGGCCAGCCCAGAGACATGGAAAACGTCGGGACCCAAGCCTTTTGTTCCCTGGGCTATTACGTCATCCGACGACGTCGCACCATGCTCCAATTGGCGAGTCCCATATCATCGCTCTATCGTACCGGGCCAATCACTGCTCTTCAGGGCATGGTTTCATGGACCTGCCGGCTTGATGTGGCGGCTGGCGGCACCAGCGGTATTGTTCAATGTCCTGTTCCGGTTGTTTTATTTAATGTTATAATGCACGCCGATTGCTTGGCTTGGCTATGTGTGTAGTGCATTGTTATAAGGAACAGAGGGAAAAGTACAGAGGTGATTTGCATACAGGGAATTTACCAATAATCCCTAACTAATTAACATAACCCCACCCCTCGTCATGGGGACAAAGATACACTTATCCGAGATCCAGTCCAACGGATTTCTTATTTATGTACATGGTGGTTCTTCTTCTTCATCGCGACTTTCGGAGCACACTATACCATACAATTCTACCTGGACTAAGGTATTGCATTGCCTACTCCCCATAAACGTAACAATATGTACTAAAAAATTTGATTTTATCAAACATCTTATTAAAATGAATTTAAGGACACCGTGGATTCCTGTAGGTGCAATAGACCAGGAGAAACAAAAAAAACATCAACATCATTGACCAGGTAGTGGCGAAAGGTAGGATTTGTTTGTTCTAAAGAAAAAAAATTCTCAGCCCGAAAGGTTAATCCCATGAGCGACATCTTAATGTAAAGCTTGTAACCATTTCACGTTCATCCAAACACATCTCAAAATCCAACACTGTTCTCGCTTCCATTTCAGAGCTATTACGTCCAGGTTATCCAAGACCTCGTTGTATATTAACAGTTGAGCCACCAGTGGATGCTCCTTAAGTATCAAATTCCGAACTGAATGATTACAAGAAGGAATGCTGCTAATGAGAAAGTCCTGATCAATACCACACCTGCACAATCAAAAGTCCTTTTCATGGAATCCTCTATATCAAGAGGAATTTAAAAAAAACTCCAGACATCGATCATCGCGGGGCTGGAAAATCTGTTGGGAAGCTTCGGACTGAATCGTGCAGTGTTAGCAGCACACATATGAACACATAAGGTAGTTCTCTTCACACAAATTGATTTATGAGATCAATTAAAGTCTTTAATTGTGACGGTAACTTAATCCTTCAGAATTTAATTAATGCCTTCCACATAGGAGCAGGACGATATCTCAGTTGGCTGCTTGTTCGCCAATGAGTTATATAGTTTGAGTTTGATTAGAATTAGATTTCCAACGAGGATGGGCGTTCGTGACGCAGAGCAAGCAGGAGACCCATGGCCATCCTTTGGGCTTGTTTTCTAAAGCCATTCAGTTTGAGATAGATTGGAATTAGATTCCAAACGAGGATGGGCCTTAGTGATGCAGAGCAAGCAGGAGACCCATGGCCATCCTTTGGGCTTCTTTTCCAAAACCATCTAATTTGAGTTAGATTGGAATTAGATTCCAAACGAGGATGGGCCTTCGTGACGCAGAGCAAGCAGGAGACTCAGGGCCATCCTTTGGGCTTCTTTTCTAAAGCCATCTAGTTTGAGATTGATTGGAATTAGATTTCCAACAAGGATGGGCCTTCATGATGCAGAGCAAGCAGGAGACCCATGGCCATCCTTTGGCCTCTTTTCAAAAACCATCTAGTTTGAGATAGATTGGAATTCGATTCCCAACGAGGATGGGCTTTCGTGACGCAGAGCAAGCAGGAGACCCATGGCCATCCTTTGGGCTTCTTTTCTAAAACCATCTAGTTTGAGATAGATTGGAATTAGATTCCCAACGAGGATGGGTCTTTGTAACGCAGAGCAAGCAGGAGACCCATGGCCATCCTTTGGGCTTCTTTTCTAAAACCATCTAGTTTGAGATAGATTGGAATTAGATTCCCAACGAGGATGGGTCTTCGTGACGCAGAGCAAGCAGGAGACTCGGGGCCATCCTTTGGGCTTCTTTTATAAAGCCATCTAGTTTGAGTTAGATTGGAATTAGTTTCCCAACGAGGATGGGTCTTCGTGACGCAGAGCAAGCAGGAGACCCATGGCCATCCTCTGGGCTTCTTTTCTAAAGCCACCTCTGCTTTCCGCATTTAATTTAGGTTGTGCATCTCTCCGAGAGAGTGAGATGCTTGTGAAAATGGCTTATAAATATTATGGCGAAGGAATGAGGGAATGAAGTGTATTGATGGTGACCAGTACAGTTTTGCATTTCACACAAAAACACAACAGACAAGAATTAAAGAGAGGGAATTCTCATGTACGCCCAGCTGACTTCTAGGATGGAATTAGAAAATAGGAAAGGTTGTCAGATTATGGGACTGAATAGTGCAGGGATTGCAGGGTGAGGGAGGAGGGAGTGCGATTCGAAGGAAGAGGAAGGAACCCGCAGAAGGTTGATATTAAAAAGTAATGGTAAAAGCATCGGGAGTGAAGGTGGAAGGGGATGGAGGAGCAGTGTTTGAAAGTGGGAGGGATGAGCATGGCTTGCGCATTGCCACACGAATATAAAATGGTTGTGTGTGTTGAGTTTGTGTGATAGGATGGCGCAGAAGTAGCACATTAAAACACCTCTGATCTTTCTAGCCTGGGTTCGAATCCAGACCCTGCTATAAACGGTCATACCGGTGTTTCACAAGTCATTCATGAGTGTGTGTGCTATTCCTCGGATGGACATTATACTGGGCGACCATCTGACAGCATTATAGTTAGTGGATGTTAAAGATCGCAGTTTTCATTGGAGGAGTTATCTCTGGCACTCTGAACAAATTACAAATTCCTGCTCAAATCACCTTCAGTCAAACGTTGGTTTTTGTCCCACCCCTCTACGTTTCCCCGAGTCCCATTCCCCCTTTCCTCTATCCCCATCCCCGACCCACCCTCTCCCATATCCCACCCTCTCTCCTTCCTCCATCCCACAATCCCCCTTACTGTCCTCCACCCTCTCATCCATGCCCCCCCCATTCCGCCCCACCATCTCTGCACCCACCACCCCATCCCTCACCCTCTTATCCCCCAGACGTCTTGCCGCCTCAAATCTTACACCTCATCTCTCCTTTCCCCCATCCGTACCCATCTCTCCCCAACCCCACGCCCCGCACCCTTTCATCTCTCCCCACCACTACGTCCTGCCGCCTCCCATCTTCCCCTCCAGCCCACACCCGCACATTCCCAGCCCCCTCGCCCCATTCCCCAACCTCTGAGCTTCCCACTTGTCTCGCACCCTGCCAATGCCTCTTCCCCATTTCATGTTTCTGCAGGGAGTACACGGTCCACCATCAATCCCCTTCTGATGAAACTACCTAAATCCAGGATCACTGCTTATCTCCGCTCATTAATTCTTCTTTCTTTCTGCCTGTGGAACCTACTTCCACATTTTCTTCAATCTGATACTTTCCTCAAGGTCTTCAAGTCAGCTGTTCACCACCATCTCAGATCATCCCCAATCTAAAACCATGATATTTTCTACCCTCCTTAACGTCCTCCCCCCTCACTCCCCACCCAATCCCTCCTCCTCTCCCTTCCCTCTCTCTCTCTTCTGTTAATTTCTCCTGTTTCCTTCTGATCTGCTCAGTGTACCAGCTCTTCCACGAGTCTTGAAAAAAATTGTAATTGCCTGTATTAAAATGATGTATCATTGCATTAAAACCATAATTGAAACCAACACCTGTATTAAAACCATAATTAAAAATTGTATAAAAACTAAATTATAATTACCCTATGTGTTTGTGTGGAGTACAGAGATACCATGTGTTTTGAACATATATATATATATATATATATATATATATATATATATATATATATGTATATATATATATATATATATATATATATATATATATATATATATATATATATATATATATAAAATGAATCCCCTGTATGTAATGGCCTCTGTTATGTTTCCTCTGTTCCTTATGACAAAGCAGGCAGACTCACAGGTGTGGCACATCATGGTGTCTGGTCCCTCAACAATGATGGGCTTTATATTTGATAGAATGTAAAGATGTAAGACTTACCTGGATTAAAGATAAAGTGATGAAAGTATGTCAGTGTTTGGGGGAGATTGGATTTGCCAAGCAGCACGGTGGCTTTTAACCAACGATAGTGTTGCTTATTGGCTATTTGTTTGTGTCCCTTTAAATACCAAATTGATCCAACTCTGGTTATCATCTGAGACTGAATACAGCATTTGTCTTGTTATTAACATATAAAATTCGATATACCTATATTACATCAGGTGGAGGCATCCTGAAGGTGTTCTCGCATTCTTTGTTGATGGAATTCAGTTCTTACCACATGTGACAAAATAGATCTTCCTCGGCAATCAAAACGTGTTTTCAGGACAATCGAATATAAATAAGTCTTTAAAAATGTGATGGACGATATTGGAAATGCTTTCCTGGAAACATTTCTTTATTAGCTTCACTACCGAAGATGGGCCGCAGGTTATGGATTCACCCCTGTCCGTCTATCTGTGAGCAGCATATCTCAAAAAGTTGTGGACGGATTCAGACGAAACCTGGTTGACAGTTTGGATGTGCGTCAAGGATAAGTTGTATATTGTTACATTTGTAGGGGGTAGACAATGATTACCTCAGTCCAGGTAGAATTGTATAGATTATCATGCTCAGTATGGCCCAATGAAGAAGAAGAACCCCCATATACATAAGTAGGAAATTCGTTTAGTCTGGATGGTGTGAAAGCTCGTATCTTCGTTCCCATCACGAAGGGTGGGGTTATGTTAATTAGTTAGGAATTATGGGTAATGAATCCCCTGTATGTAATGGCCTCTGTTATTTCCTCTGTTCCTTATGACAAAGCAGCACACACACATAGCAAGAAATCGCGCATTTATAGCGCGAAATAAAAGCGACCGGAACCGGGACATTCAACTACCGCTGGTGCTGCAGCAGTCACATCGCAACACAAGCAGGCAGGTCCAGGAGGCCATGCCCCCGAAGAGCAGTGATTGGTCAGGACACCAAGAGCGATGAGATAGCACTAGCTGATAGGAGCGGGCACACAGACGTCGTAGCATGATGTCAGAGCCTTGAGTATAAAAGAACGCTCTCCCCGACATTTCTCCTCTTAGCTGTCATCCATGTCACCCTGCGGTGTTCACTACAGGGTAGACACATTCCAATATTATGGGGAAAATCCAGATCCACATCCGAGTAATTTTTGAGGTATATATATATATATATATATATATATATATATATATATATATATATATATATATACACCATATAATTTTCTTTTATTAATACCCTATATATTATTCATATTAATACCTTCTATAGTTACGGGTTTTGGGTGTATTACGAGGGGGAAATCCTGGTTCTCCTCAAACCTACGGGGCCTGAGGCTACCAGGCACAAATATCTTAGTACCATGGCAGGTTTCTAGCCAGCTGTGAATGCCAATTGGTCCACTACGTGGTCCCAGCGTCCTCCCTCTTACTTTTACCAGTGCCACACTGCTCGACAATCGTGGGACGCACCCTTGGCTATGCACCAATGTTTAATATCTTCATTGGATCTTAATTAGGGCGGCGGTGCAACCACTGATGCATGCCGGACTGAATGAGCCAATTATTTTGGGAATTATAACCTCCTAGTCTAACATGGGTACGAACAGTGCTGGATCAATGGAAGAAATGACAGGCAGATTGGAAAGGAACATCAACAAGGAATTTATTATTTACAGACAGGGATAATGCATAGGGTGAGGGGGGGGGGGGGGAGGGAACTCAAGGACTTTAATGTTCAGGGGGAACACAAAGGGAACAAACTACTTTAATCTTGTATTATGGAAATAATTAGCTGAGGACTGTGCCATTGCATCTGGGGTTTGTTTGTAAAACCACAACAGTATACATATATATTGGAAATTATTATTTACGTTTTTATTTTTCTAAAAGAATTTGTTCCCAATAGAGTGTGGAATATTTATTGAGGAATGTCCTTTGACAACATAATTAGCCACTGAGTGCGAACCCTCTGTTAGTGCGGTGGGGTATCTCAAACCTTGTCCAACCATTACTAACCATGTCCAAAACCCCGCCGCACTAACGTAGGGTTAAGACTGCCAACGTTGAGATATAGATGTAGACATGAAATGATGATTTATGTAAGTTCACACATTCCGTGTGAACATACATGTATTATGATGTGATGATTGATGTAATTACAAAGGAATTCATATCAACAGTCATATATTTATAATGCAATGAGAAATGCAATCACACAGCAATTCATTTATACACTGATATTTGTGGATGCAATGACTTATATATAAACACAGCAATCCATAACGACACTCAGCTATTTTGATGCATTGATTGATTGCCATCATCCATGGGAAACCCAAGGGCATAGACAAGTATGACATTGAGTATGACATCTCTGCATACAGAGATTTCGAAAATGGGCACTGGCAGTTTGCCAGATCCAGAAATGATGTCATGTAATATGTAAATACATGTACATGAACATGTGCAATACATTTTTTTTCTTTTTGTATACAAGATCGAGGCTTGTGTAAGAGCTAACATTAATCACAAAAAACATAAACAGACACATAAAACATATAATAAAGAGAGCAGGAGACAAGATGGGGAGAGAGAGGGAAGCACACAAGCACAACAACAGAAGAGAACAGGAACATCAGGAGATCTGTGGGAGGGACAGGGCTTGTAGGAAAAGTGACAGAACTTCTTGAAGAGGATTGTTGAGAAAGTAGATGGGAGGGTTGTCCAGTCGGTCTTTTCGGAGAGACATAGTGGGAGTGTGAGATTTGTCAGGATTGAAAGACATGTTCCACTTGTTTGACCAGTTTGTGATTTTGTCCAGGTCTGTGTCGACTGAGGACGCTGCAGACTGCCAATCTGAGGGATGAGGTATGGAGTGGCAGAGTGCGGAGTCATCAGCAAAGAGATAGAGAGGATTTTCCAGAGAGTCGGAGAGATCATTGATGAAGACCAAAAAAAGCACAGGGCCCAGAACACCTCCTTGAGGAACTCCAGCTTGAACAGGAAGGGGGAGATGAGAGAATTGCATTCAGGGCCGAACGTTGACTGCGACCGGTGAGGAAGTCTGCAAGCCATGCGTGGAGGTTTCCATGGATACCATAAGAGGAGAGTTTGGTGAGCAGAGCGGGGTGCCAGACCGTATCGAAGGCACGAGATATGTCAAGGGAGACAGCTCTGATTTCCTGTTTGGCATTGAGGACCTCCATCCATTGTTGAGAGAGCAGAAGCAACATGTCCAGAGTAGAGTGACTTGGTCTGAATCCAAATTGATAGTCAGAGATCAAGCCATTGGAGAAGAGGAAAGATGTGATATCCGAAGCAAAGATGGATTCCAAGACTTTGCTGATAATTGGGAGCAGGCTGATTGGTCTGTAGTTGCAAGGATCTGTTTTTGCACGTTTTTGTGATCAGTTTATTTAGAAATCTGAGATATCTGAAATGTGAATTGTAGTTGCCCTTCTGTGGTTGCTTGGAATGGTGTCACTGCATGGCCTCTGGCTATAAGTAACATTATGGGTGAAGATTCCATTGTGGCCATCGATTTTTTTCCTGTTAGCGATTTCTGACTACCTGTATGATGGAATGATGGGTTGGAGTTTTTTTATTAAAGACTTCAAATATTAATATATTTATAGAGAGCTTCATAAGCGAACCTCTATGGCAATTGCATGTATATGTAAATCCATTCAAAATTTCACTGTCATTCCCCATTCCCTTGGGAACAAAATTTTATGTTGTCTTTTCAAATGTCCCTTCCATGATCCGCCATCTTGTCCCTTCCATGATCTGCCATCTTGCTCACGTGATCTTGCTTTGGTCTGGCGCGACCGATAAATTATTTTCACCTGGTGAAACCGCTCATCATTTACGCCAGCTACACAGACTTCTTTTTTCCACCAGCTATACCGGCTTCAGTTTTCCGCCAGCTACACCGACTTCAGTTTTCCGCCAGCTACACCGACTTCATTTAAGCCAGGTACACCGATTTCAGTTTTCCACCATCTACACCAACTTCAGTTTTCCGCCAGCTACAACAACAACAACAACATGCATTTTAAGGCCATTTTCCCTGCTAGAGCGGGGGTTAGCCTTGCGGTCCCCGTGACAATCTTCTCCATTTTGCCTTATTTTCTGCATCTCTCCTTGTTAACCCCCTTGCCCGCATTTCCCTTTCCTTTCATCGATCCGTGCCTTGAGCTTGTTTGCGTTTTGATGCAATAAAACGAGGTTTGTAATCTCTCCTTTGTTATTTTGAAAGAACATTATCTGTTCAGGGGTACCAGATCCAGTGTTTGAAATAAGCCAGGGCCCGCAAGGGCCCGGCCCTGGCTGCCATGCTTAGGGCCCTGGCTGTCAACAGAATCTACGTCAATAGCCAGGGCCCAGGGACAGCCCTGGCTGGCTTCAATATCAACGAACAAACCCCTCAGAATGCACCACAGAGCACCTAGAATTCAAAAATTTCCCTTGCGGTCCCCATGACAATCTTCTCCATTTTGCCCTATTTTCTGCATCTCTCCTTGTTAACCCCCTTGCCCGCATTTCTTCTTCCACCATCTTTCGCCAAGTCTTTCTCAGTCTTCCCCGTCCTCTACTTCCATCTACATTCATTTCATCACTCTTCTCAACCAGTCACTTTCATCCTTCCTCAACACATGACCAAACCATCTCAACCTGTTTCTCTTCACAGCATCAATCACAGGCTCTATTCCCATCATCTTTCACAATTCATCATTTGTCTTCCTCTCTCTCAACGATACTCCGGACATCCACCGAACCATTCACATTTCCACCCTTTCCAGCCTTCGTTGCTGCTCTACATTCATGACCCATGTCTCGCTCCCATAAATCATAACACTTCTCACACATGCAGCATACACCTTTCCCTTCAGCTTCAACGACACTCCCATCCTCATCAGCACGCCATCAGCACGTTCCCGAAACTTCTTCCATGCACATCTCACTCCAGCAACCGTTGCCGAGTCTGATCCACCTTCTGCATTCAGCATGTCTCCGAGGTAGCAAAATGTTTTCACACCTTCCAGCTTCACGCCGTCTCCAAGATCCAACTCAACATTTCCTCCATCTGCAGCTCCCTCTGTGCACACCTTACATTTGAATGTAGCTGCCACACTTGTTAATGACCCTCTCAGACCACTACATTTTTGATGAACCCACTCAGTGCACATTGTACATTGAATAGAGTTCACTCCGACACCCTTCCTGCACACAGCACATGGCCACTTCCCAGTTCTTTCCACCTCGCCACATGCTTTACCACTTGCCATCACCTTCGTCTTTCCTATATTCACCTTCAGACCTTTTGTCTCCATACATTCCTTCCACTTGTTCATCTTTTCCTTCAGTCCATCCATACTTTCCACAATCAACACCAGATCATCTGCATCCAACAACTCCCATGGTAAACCCTCCTTTACGTTCTGAGCCAGCACCTCCATCACAGCTACAAATAGTAGTCGACTTAGTACCGACCCCTGATGCACTCCCACCTTCACCTCAAACTCACCACTGTTCCCGTCCTTTGTCCTTACAGCTGTGCGCGCTCTTTTGTACATCGCCATCACTACTCTGATCAACCATTCCTCCACTTCTAACTTCCTCAATGCCCATGTCAATACTTCACGTGGAACCCTATCGAATGCTTTCTCCAGATCAACAAACCCAAGAAACAACTTCTTCCTCTTCTCCATGTACTTCTCCTGCAACTGCCTCGCAATAAAGAGCACGTCTGTCGTGCCTCTTCCTGGCATAAATCCAAACTACATTTCGTCGATCTTCACCTTCTTCCTTATCCTCCTCTCCAACACCCTTTCCAATACCTTCATTCCATGCTCCAATAACTTTATCGCTCGGTACGAGCCACACTCCAGAGGGTCACCTTTCCCCTTGTATAGAGGGACGAGGGTACTCAGTTCCCAATCCACTGGAATGCGGCCTTCTTTCACCACCAGATTACAGATCTCTGTCATTCTCTTCACACCCCAACTTCCTGCTGCCTTCAACATATCTCCCACAACTCCCGTTGGCCCTCCCGCTGTTCTACTCTTCATTGCTTTTATCGCTTCCTCAACTTCCTTCTCAGTTATCTTCTCTGCCGGTCCTAAAACTGGGTTACTCTCTACACCAACTACACCGACTTCATTTATAATTCTAAGCCCAAGATCAAATAACCTAGCCTAGCTAGGCCTAGGCCTACAGATGTTTGCGAGGGCTGCGTACTCGATCAACTGACCATTGTCGACGAAGCTTTCACTCTACGCAATGCGTATTTTCATATTACTTTGTATATCAACATGCATTACCCCAATCACTATTTTCTCTCCTCTGCATGGGATGTGATCAAAATGTACCTTTCTTTCATGAGAGATGGCATGGTGTTTCGTCTTCAAGCATCCATACCGTAAACTCAGAGGTCTTCTTGAGTGCATGAAAATTACATACAAAAACCCTCCCTTTCTTTGTGTGGTGTATAGGCAACAGACCGTTGCCTCGATGGCTCCTAAAAAGAAAACAATAACCGTGATTATATAGCTTGGATAGATTCCAACTGCAATGGTCCATAGGCTGTGTCGGAGAATTTGTAGCTGAGAGACTCAGGACTCCAATGACCGGACACAGGTTTACAAAAGGTCTGGTTTATTAACTGGTTATTCACTTCATTCCATTTACCAAATAATACCGCATAATATAATGGATCAGGTTAACTCTTTTCGCATGGTCCTTCTCGTTCGGCTGATGTTCCTCTGCCACTCCCGTTGGTCAGAGCTCTTGGTAGCAAGTCCTGTCGACTCCACGTTTGCTCTCGTTTATATGGACAAACTGGACTTAATCCCCTCTCCGCTAATGCCCCGAGGTCATGCATGTACCAAGTCCTGGTATCAGCTCGCTCCCCTCCTGTTGTGAGTTCCGTTTACCAAACGATAGGGGGGTGCTTCAGCCAGGGGCTGTGACCAGGTGGATAAAGAGATTATCATGTTCGGGCGCATTCCTGACTCATTTACAAACTCGTCTTTCACAGAGTTTGCATGTAAAATGTATCTGCTTTGTTACCAGGTTAATTAATAAGTTACCAGTGCCAATTAATAAGTTACACTGAGTTACACTTCCACAATTCCCTCATCTTTTTGTTTTTGTTTATATTAACCATTAATCTAAACATCAATATAAGTAAACAATCAATCACTACAAGTAAACATCATTACAAGTATAAGTAAATAATCAATCACTTTGGTAATCAAATTCCCTTGGGCATACACCGTCATCCTGCAAGAATCACAAAACATTTCGTTGGTCATTGACTCCTTCCATATCGTTCAATCTATTGCATTTGCATCACAAATATATTTTCAAAACAACACTTCACCATCACCAAGATACAACAATTTCACTTCATTTTCAAGTTTTATAAAGCATCTGCACCATCTGGCAAAAAACGTTTGCCTCCACACAAATGTTGACTTTGTTTGAAAGGAAGGGCTGATCACTTGTGTTTGAATCCTGGTATGAAACATTTTCTCCTAATGTCTTCATAGCTCCTGCACTACTTCGTGTAGGATTTCGCTGTTGTGGTAACATTTCGGAGTCATAGCCTGACCCTGCTCTCCTTGTAGCATTCTTGCCACTTTTTGCTGTAAACCATAGTAATTCCTGAACAAGGCCTTCACCCAGTTGTAGTCGACTTGCCTCCTCCCTCATTGTGAGTGGGCAGCAAGTATTGGTGTGACGTTGATTGGCCAGCAAGATGTGGAACAGGGATGCCGGATGCATCCACACTGATGTTGGGACCATGGTGTTCAGGTCATTCATGGTCCTTACCAGGAGCAACCAGCAGAATCGTGCACAGCTGTTGTGACAAGGGCACAGCCGTTTTTTGCAGCTCCATGCTGGTTCCCCGGACGTTGGTGAAGTAATAACATATGTCCCCGCATTTCACAGAGGTTGCAGGTAAAATGTCGTTGTCCTGCAACTTCTGATGTGGTGAATGTTCGAAGTCTTCGAACAACAGTAAGTGATCGCCTTTCTTTCATATGTTACAGTGTGATCCAGGCAAATGGTCACATAAATTTCCTTGGTGAAGGTAAGCATTCATCTCCAAGTTACACGGGAGAATGTCTTCATCATTCTTTGAGAAAGAGGGTGTATGCCACGATTAACTTCATTTTTTAGCCAAAAATTTTCTTTCTCGAACTTCTTCCCAATTCCGTTAGCAATCCCTCCAAAATGTGATCTCGTCTTATCTTTATGCTCAGTCACATCTGAATCTGCTTTCCGCACACACTGGATCAGATAGGGTGCATCTTACCATGAAATCAGCATAATCATGTATATCTTCCGACAGTTTCACATTCAACAATTTGTTGTTTTTCCTTAACACAAAAAGTTATATTCATTTATATGCGTCACACAAATAATATTCAATCAGGTATGTATTTTATTACTAAACTAAGAATAGCATTGTATATGATTACAATCACAAACGGGAATACCTAATTCCCAACAACAATTTTCCCAAACCAACAAATTAAGCATAATGTATTATTACCATAATTCCTCTCCACTTTTTCTTTTCCCTCTTTTTTCCTAACAGTGTGTCACTCGTGGTGATATGAGTTCATTGATATTGTAATTGACACAACTCATAACATTGTCGTTATGCCATTATCTTAATTCTACTGTTTATGTCGCCATAAAAGTCTTCCTTTTCTGGTTCCACATTTCTTTCCTTATTTGTCACTTCATGCGTTATCATCGTGTTGTTGGTTACCTTATTCAAACACACCGTCACTAAGGCTTTCAAGCAAGCCACCACTAAAACAATTGCCAATATAACTACTAAACCAACAAACAAGTCTGCTACTCCTTGTATATATTCATACCTATGACATAGTTATATGTCGATGACATTTAACATTATATACCAAACTAACAAGCTTCCTAAAAGGTAAATAAAGAAAATCCCTTAATATGTAACATAATCAGATTATTTGTCTTACCCTGATCCCCCTATCTCCCGGGGTTGAACTCAATCCCCTGATCATGAGTGTAGTTGTGATACATTTTTTCACTCATGTTGTATTAATATCAGCAGGTAATTGTATGTCATGTAGGCAAATAAATGTCACTATTCCAAGTAGGAATATCACATGTTGAAAATGTAATGTTTATCAATGCAAGGGGTGTTAAAATGTAATTCAAATGACTGTAAATCACGACTATCATTTATCTACCACTGAATGTTCTGCTGGGCTGCTAGGTGCAGCCTCATTTTCTGTGGGATCGTCCACCTTAGCCCCATGTGCTTGTTTGCAATGAGGGGCATGAATCCAACTTTCTATTTTGGGTCCATATTTTTTCTATTCTTATCAATCTCCTCTGGTTTATCATTTCGTTCCAAGATACCGCAACCAAAGGTTTTAACCAAAGCTCTACCAAACTATTTCCAATTTGAACAAAAAATGCCAGTGAAACAATGATTCGAAGAATTAACTTCAAGGGGTCAATAAATTTATTCTATAGCCAGATCTAATTTTCCCATCCAATAGTTTGCCTTGCCACATGTCATATTATAACACCTTAATAAACCTTCGAAAAATGTTTCCCATCTCAACAAATTTCCTTTTTTTCAAATAGCCATGTGTAACTTACGTATTTAACTACAATTTCCTCTCAATTTGTTTGGCCTAACTGGCCGCAAAAGTGGCTGCCAGCATGCAGTACCGTTTTTTATCGACCAAGGAAGTGTTCCACACAAGACCTCTACCAAAATGTTGTTTGTAAAAAACAAATCTGGGATTTCTGATTACATGGATGCACACTCTCAGGACATTTTCAGGCTGCTGTTAACAATCCACTATGATGACTTAATTCCTTTACCCACAATCAAATAATTAGTACAAATTGAGGATATTATCCCTATCACATTCTTTTATAGATTCATTATGTTGGATCTAATTTTTCCCAATAATTTTCCACTGCTGTAAGGCGGAACAATAGCTCTCATAAGTCTTAGTAATATCGTACTTAATTTGCCCAGCAGAGAATAATTTATTTACTATCCTTTCTCATCTGTTAACCAGTGACTTTGTTTGAACTCCAGAACTGAAAACCCACAATAGTTCAAACCAGCAAAATTTTCTTTACTATTTTCCCATATCATCTATGCCTAAAACACATCCATACATACAGCACAATTTATATGCTGATAAAATTCAAGTTTATATATATAAAAATCCATGAGCAGAGTATTCTGGGAAGTCAGTGTAAGACCTCTCCCAAATTTGGATGATTTTGTACTTCCTCATTTCCTTTTATGAAGCTCATATCCATAAATAGATGTTATTCTCATATACATTCTATCAAAAATGGAATCCCAAAATTACTCACAATTTTACTATTAATTAATGGCTGCTCATAACCCAGCACATCAAATTTTTATATTCCATTTCCCTTGACAAAAGAGATAATGTTCATAATCAAATTATATTTCTATTTTATTTTACGGATTCTCTGGATATTCAATCCCATCCACATATCCCAATCCCATCCACATAAAACTATCCATTTCCAGACAGGCACACTGTCGGTGTCAACAATCTTGTAAGATTGATATACAAAACAACAAAAACAAAAAACACTAACATTGACACACATAAACACACACACACATGCATTATGCGTATTTGTTTGCGTTGGAACCATTATTTACAGATCAAGATGGGTGTCAATTTTATTTCAATTTCATAAAATTTGTCCTTCAATTTTATAAATGCTAATACACAAATAGACCAAAAAGTTTATTCTTAGAAAACCCCTATAATGTCACATTGAAATTACCCTTTCAGTTCCCACCATAATTTATCCTAATTTGACTACACACCCATTTGCATGTCAGTCGACCACTGACCTATCAATCATGCGGAACACTAGTCTGAAATTCCCACCTGATCATCATGTGACTCTTGTCACTTAGTTTCAAAAATTTGCAAAGCAATTGTTCCAACTTTGTAAATTTAAAATTGTGTGCCCAACATAAAAGATCCAATTTCGGCATTTGGTCAATTAATTACTAATTTGTTTACAAGCAAAAGAAAGAATGAATAATTCTTGCTCCGAAAACTTTTCAGACCCAAGAATCATCGACAGTTATTCATGTTTGTCCAGTAATCGAATCTGTTGAGGCCAATCATCATTTGGGATTTGCAGCAATGAAGGCCTAATCATTGTCTGAGGTACCGGTACGCACTGGTACCCTTGATCTTGGTTTGCCCCATGACCTTGTCCTCCTGTTGACGTACGGACATCTTCTTCTCCAATGTCCCATCTTTCCACACTCGAAACACCGGTTTCTGTCGTTTTCTGGTCTGTGCATTTGTATTGCTGGGCTGCATCTCTACATCCCTGAGTTGCCACTGCAATCTCTCGTTGTCTCCTGAAACACGAAAAAATTCTCTGTACCGTCCTTTTTGGGGAGACAACTGGAAATCAGATGGGACAACCGTCACTTTCATTCCTAATTTCGAGGGCAGTTGTGCATTTGTCTCCTCCACTGTATCCTGTATCCTTTTTATTTTAAGTTCTAGATCCGTTATCCGTTCTTGCTGTTCCCGTTGTCTGGATTCACCATCCCAAAGATGGAATGCAAGCCAGTCTACCGTTAGATTTTGTCTCTTCCTGGCTTTCAATCTTTGCTCCAATCTTTCCAATCGACTTTGCTCAAATGTACCATCTCTTGGAAACTCCTCATCATGTCCCTTTGTCCACAAATACCAATTCTCGACCTGCCTTATAGCTTCGGCACCATAACGGTCGTACATATGATGTGTACAAGTACCTTTTTGTGGAATCTCTGGTTGTCCTTGTGTATTCTTGCAGGCTCCATTTCCCATTCTGCCTTTTATCAAAGTAGCGTTGGATGTGTTGTAGTTTGTTCCTCTAAAGCTTCACTCGTACCTCCAGGAAGGGTCTCTCCACCTGTTCACCCGGTGATTTTCAGAGAATCTCCCTCAGCCGTGGCTTTTGCACAATCCAATCTCACAGATCAGTATTTGCAGATGAGCCGGAGGGTCAGTATGAAATGGGTGAATCCTCAGGTGTCCGCTCTGTTGACGGGGAAATCACACAATGGTAACCGCACATATATATCTGTATATAAACTCACAACCTTGCTCAATTTTCCCAGGTTGTCTCCACATTGTTAATATCTCGCAAAGATATCAAAGCTTCTTTCTTGAGACCGCATTTTCATCAATCAAACAATCAATATATTCAATTCAATTTATTCAGTTCAATTTATTCAGTTAAATTTATTCAATTAAATTCAATCAATTAGATTCAATCAATTAATAATTCAATCAATTATTCAATTTCAATTAATTCATCACTATTCATCAATAAATCAAATTAATCATTTTGGATGACTCCTTGCATAAGCCCTTTCCCCAATGATGTCAGGACAGGTCCATCCATTGACCGTCACCTCTGGTTCGTACCTCATGTTAATTGATGAATCACCGTCCTGTCCTAGGGTCATATCTGACATATTTCCCCATTTTGCCTGGTCTCCACAAATTTTCTTTGCAACCACTAAAGGCAACTCATCCTTCATTCGTGAGACAGCCAAAATGGATGGCAGATATTAAAGTTCTTTGGGAAAAATATCTCATCATTTTCCTTTTAATAGTACCCAAAATCTCTTGGCAATATAAATTTCGTAAAACTCCTGAAATGGGACTGTCAAATTCCTTCAATCATGCTAAATTTTGAAACTCCATCGCTTGTAATACCCAATTTATCCCATAGGGCTTGAAAGTTCTTTCCCAAGTTCATGCAGCATTCTGCATTTGAACCCTATGATATCATTCATAATAATCATCATGATTTTATAGTCATGGTCCTATCATAATCATCTATTTAAACGAACATTTCCTTTATCACCACAGCTATGTGGTATAATCAACAATAGAATAAAACTGTACATAGCAACAGGCTACCTCATGGCCACTTAGTATACCTATTGACAATAAGTCATAACAATATCGAATAATCATTGAACAATTCAAAAATCGCTTCCACTGCTCTAGCCGCAGCATCCGTGATATTTGTTTGCTCATTCACTATTCCCGATTCGTCATCAAGGATCTCCATCATCACACAGCGTACTTAATTCCGCATTTTAATGAGAATTCAACAGGAATTTACGACTCAAAGGAAAAAGAACGAGCAGACCTTTTGCAGGATGATCGTTACAAAAATCGTTACATATATTAAAGTATTTATAATGTCGACAAATCATATCTTAATTCTTACAAGATTTGGTTCTTTGAATAAATCACAGCACCGGGAGAACCAGCTCCAAAAATGGATCTTTGTGTTTATTCAGCAACCTAGTAATTGGTTCTTTGTGTACTAATTACACAGCACCCAGGCCCCGCTCATATGGATCTTTGTGCAGCGCTGCACAGCACCTGAGCAAAAGGGGTTCCATCTACATTTTCCCTATTTGGTGTACCATCCGTGATATTTGTTTGCTCATTCACTATTCCTGATTCGTCATCAAGGATCTCCATCATCACACAGCGTACTTAATTCCGCATTTTAATGAGAGTTCAACAGGAATTTACGACTCAAAGGAAAAAGAACGAGCAGACATTTTGCAGGACGATAACTAGAATTAGTCGTGAAAATATATCCAAAATACACAAAAATACACACCCACACAAATAAACAACATTTATTCCGTTTAACAGAACAAACATTTCCTCTATCATGACATGCATGTCTTCAAAATTATATGACCAAGAGAAAAAGTAAAACTAATTAAAACTGCGGGCAGTGATAATCCGGGGACCATACCGCTCCATCCTGATTGGACGAGTGCGTGCTAGAGTCGTTAACAACGACAGTCCAGATCCGATTGTTCAAAATTTCAACTCAATCGATCGAAAAATGAACGCAGGGATGCATTTTAAAGGTGCAGTGGCACTAACTGAGTTGCCACGAATATGGCCACGAAATTGCCAATATGGCCATCACAAAATATTTTCCTTAATCAATTGGCTCATAGCATAACCAATCTGTAAGTATTTCATCCGAAGATGTATTTCTGAGGACTTTTAATTAAATAAGTCATTTATAAATCAACGAGTTAATTTATTAAATGATTAATCAATAAATCAATATTTTCCTTGACAGCCACATCACTTGGTCAGTGTCATGTCCAAATATCAGCTTCCTTACTCAAAAGGTGCCTGAGTAATGATTACTGTAATTACCGGAACTGTAATTACTGTAATTTAATAAGAAATGTAATTAATTAAATAAGTACTTCATTAATCGCTCATAATTAAATAACTCGTGAATTCTTATCCGATTTATTTAATATTTGAGTGTCCCCAAAACGTTGGAGCAAAACGTTGCAACAACGAAAGTGAAACGTTGTAGCGACGTTGTGGAAACGTTAGCACAACCCAACATTTGAATGTTCACAAAACGTTGGAGCAAAACGTTGCAACAACGAAAGTAAAACGTTGTAGCGACGTTGTGGAAACGTTAGCAAAACCCAACATTTAAATGTTCACAAAACGTTGGAGCAAAACGTTGCAACAACGAAAGTGAAACGTTGTGGCGACGTTGTGGAAACGTCAGCAAAACCCAACATTTAAATGTTCACAAAACGTTGGAGCAAAACGTTGCAACAACGAAAGTGAAACGTTGTGGCGACGTTGTGGAAACGTCAGCAAAACCCAACATTTAAATGTTCACAAAACGTTGGAGCAAAACGTTGCAACAACGAAAGTGAAACGTTGTGGCGACGTTGTGGAAACGTCAGCAAAACCCAACATTTAAATGTTCACAAAACGTTGGAGCAAAACGTTGCAACAACGAAAGTGAAACGTTGTGGATTATCCCAATGGATAATCCCAATGAATCACAATGCAATCCCATTAAAATCCCATATCCTGTCACCCTTTGCATTGTTGAAAGCAATTAATTCCATAACTCAATATTACCTCTATTTATATATACTAGGGCGTGCCCGCACGTACGTGCTTGCCCGTACGTGCTTGCAAAAAAAAAACATGCGTGCAAGCAACAACAAAAACTTTGAAACCACGTGGCAGTAACGACCACAGAACCCCCCTTCTATTTACATGCAATGGTTTGGTCCATTCGCAAAGCCAAAGCGAACGACCACAGAACCCCCCCTTCTATTTACATGAAATGGTTTGGTCCATTCACAAAGCCAAAACGAACGACCACAGAACCCCCCCTCTATTTACATGAAATGGTTTGGTCCATTCGCAGAGCCAAAACGAACGACCACAGAACCCCCCCTCTATTTACATGAAATGGTTTGGTCCATTCGCAGAGCCAAAGCGAACGGCTTGCGAGTACGGTGACCATACCTTGGGACCCACTTGTCCGATTAATTTCAAACCTTGACAAATTTTCCATTCCTTCCCTTCCTGATCTTTCGATGTAGGGCTGGGTTCTTTTTTTAGGATCATGTTGCATCGAGCATTATTTTCCAAAACAGTGTGAACATTAAACCACACCAAAACCTCTGACATCCCACCATTAACACCTATTGTAAGCGTGCCGAATCAGTAAGCATCACCCCTTCTATGAGCCTCGACCAGAGGGTGGTTGTTACTTACAAACACTCGTCGCTAGCTGTTCCATTGTCTGCCGATTCCCACTCTGCTGTTTTTGTCTCATAATCACCAAACAAGAACAGTACACATTTCCTGTAATTATCTCTCATAATCAGGATAAATTTGGAACAGCCCTTAAACTAACACCAAGCAGATCAATTTTTATATTTAGGTTGAGGTTTCACACAAACTGGTTAACTAAATAATACAGAATTATTTTTCGTTAAAAAAAACAACAGCACTGGTTCCGTGTCACCCATGCTATTTATCTGGCAAATTTCGTCAAAAAAAAAACAACAGCACTGGTTCCGTGTCACCCATGCTATTTATCTGGCAAATTTCGTCAAAAAAAAACAACAGCACTGGTTCCGTGTCACCCATGCTATTTATCTGGCAAATTTCGTCAAAAAAAAACAACAGCACTGGTTCCGTGTCACCCATGCTATTTATCTGGCAAATTTCGTCAAAAAAAAAAACAACAGCACTGGTTCCGTGTCACCCATGCTATTTATCTGGCAAATTTCGTCAAAAAACAACAACAACAGCACTGGTTTTGTTTCCTGGAAGCGTCCTGCAAAACGCTTTGCTTCTCGCAAAACGTCCGCCAATGGGAAGTAAAGGGAGGGAAAAAGAGCGGGAGCAAGAGACAGGGTGCCGGAATGGACATGAGGGACAATGAGGGACAGTGAGGGAGTGTTGGTATGCAATTTTTTTTTATCCAATCGCCATCTTTCACAGTAATTCTGGACCGGCATGAGGTGGGATTGTCTGTCATGAATTTATTTGTTGATCGAACGAGTTTTAATTTGTCTAAATCCGACCAGTCGTTTCCAAAGATATAAGCCTTTTTGTCGCAATACCATAAATTGGAATGAGGTAAAAAAAAAATATATATATAAATATAATTCCCTTTCCCGGTTCCCTGTCGCTCGCCGAGCGCCGAGCAAGTCGCTCGCTCGCCGAGCAAGTCGAGTGCTTTGAACAAGTGCAAAAAAAAAGTACTTTATACGTGTACGGGTGGGTAAACGAGTGTACCGGCCTTACACGTCCTGGAAGCAAATGGTCGCAAGGTGCACGCTTGCTCCGTTTGCTCCCAGGTCACAGTAAGACCCTTAATGACCAGCGCAAAAATACGTATTTACAGAAATCATTTAGGAAAACACGAATAAATAGAATCATTTAACACGTTTCATCCTTGTATTACCTATGGACAATCGCCAGTCCCACACACCAAATCCTCCATCTTCAGAATTCATATTTCATAATGGACAGATCCCCAAGAGGTCATGCTCACCTTGACCCTTGACGACGTCCACTCGAAATTCCAGCGGTGCCTCCAGATTGTCGGAGAATTTGTAGCTGAGAGACTCAGGACTCCAATGACCGGACACAGGTTTACAAAAGGTCTGGTTTATTAACTGGTTATTCACTTCATTCCATTTACCAAATAATACCGCATAATATAATGGATCAGGTTAACTCTTTTCGCATGGTCCTTCTCGTTCGGCTGATGTTCCTCTGCCACTCCCGTTGGTCAGAGCTCTTGGTAGCAAGTCCTGTCGACTCCACGTTTGCTCTCGTTTATATGGACAAACTGGACTTAATCCCCTCTCCGCTAATGCCCCGAGGTCATGCATGTACCAAGTCCTGGTATCAGCTCGCTCCCCTCCTGTTGTGAGTTCCGTTTACCAAACGATAGGGGGGTGCTTCAGCCAGGGGCTGTGACCAGGTGGATAAAGAGATTATCATGTTCGGGCGCATTCCTGACTCATTTACAAACTCGTCTTTCACAGAGTTTGCATGTAAAATGTATCTGCTTTGTTACCAGGTTAATTAATAAGTTACCAGTGCCAATTAATAAGTTACACTGAGTTACACTTCCACAGCTGACACCAGAGGCCTGAAGCCTAAGGCCTAATCCTGAGGCCGTTAGATAGGGTAGCCTTCTCAAGACTCATGTCACCTGTTGGCTCCAACCGTTGATATTTACTGATCCTTTTAACAGTTACCTTGGTTGGTTTACATTGAATGGAAAACTTATAGGGAGGGCATGGCTATTGTTGATTTATTGTATAATCTAATTAGTATTTAGTTGCATATCCTTTGTATACAATAACTACATCGAGTATGTGACCCATTGCCATCACCAAACTCTTGATATCTTCCTTTGAGATGCTTTTCAAAGATTTTACTGCAGCCATTTTCAGTTGATGTTTGTTTGGGGGGTTTTCTGACTTTAGTTTCGACTTCAGCAAGTGAAATGAATGCTCCCTTGGATTTAAATCAGGCGACTTGGCCAGTCTAAAACCTTCCACTTGTTTTCCCCTTATAAACTTCATGGTTGCGTTCGCAGTGTGTTTTGGGTCATTGTCTATGCTGCATGGTGAAGCACTGCCGAATGAGTTTGGAGGCATTTTTGTATACATCGGCAGACAAAATGTTTCTGTACACTTCGGAATTCATTCTGCTGCTGCCATCATTAGTTACATCATCAATAAAGATGAGCTAACCAGTTCCAGAGGTAGCCCAAGCAATGACACGACCTCCACCTTGCTTCACAGATGAGGTTGTATGTTTTGGATCATGTGCAGTTCCTTCCTTTCTCCACACTTTCACTTTTCCATCACTTTGGTATAGGTTTATCTCATCTGTCCATACAACTTTGTCCCAGAACTCTACTGGTTCACCTCTGTACTTCTTGGCAAATTCTAATCTGGCCTTTCTATTTTTGGTGCTGATGAGAGGTTTGCATCTTGTGGTGTAGCCTTTGTAATTCTGCTGTCGAAATCTTCTTCGAACTGTAGATTGTGATGCTTTCACCCCTGCATTCTGGAGGTTGTTGGTGATGTCACCGACAGGTGTTTCAGGGTTTTTCTTCACAGCTATGATGATTTTTCTGTCATCAACTGCAGTTGTTTTCCTTGGCCAACATGGCCATTGTTTATTGATGAGTACACTTGTGGTTTGAGCTAAGCTGAGTCTATGGTTTTATAGTCTATGGTTTGACTGTCTTTCCATCGTGGTCCCCCTGTGCTGTCTTTCCCTCGTGGTCCCCCTGTGCTGTCTTTCCCTCACGGTCCCCCTGTGCTGTCTTTCCCTCGCGGTCCCCCTGTACTGTCTTTCCGTCGTGGTCCCCCTGTACTGTCTTTCCCTCGTGGTCCCCCTGTGCTGTCTTTCCCTCGTGGTCCCCCTGTGCTGTCTTTCCCTCGTGGTCCCGCTGTGCTGTCTTTCCCTCGCGGTCCCCCTGTACTGTCTTTCCGTTGTGGTCCCCCTGTACTGTCTTTCCCTCGTGGTCCCCCTGTACTGTCTTTCCATCGTGGTCCCCCTGTGCTGTCTTTCCCTCGCGGTCCCCCTGTACTGTCTTTCCATCGTGGTCCCCCTGTGCTGTCTTTCCCTCGCGGTCCCCCTGTGCTGTCTTTCCCTCGCGGTCCCCCTGTGCTGTCTTTCCCTCGCGGTCCCCCTGTGCTGTCTTTCCCTCGCGGTCCCCCTGTGCTGTCTTTCCCTCGTGGTCCCCCTGTGCTGTCTTTCCCTCGCGGTCCCCCTGTGCTGTCTTTCCCTCACGGTCCCCCTGTGCTGTCTTTCCCTCGCGGTCCCCCTGTACTGTCTTTCCATCGTGGTCCCCCTGTGCTGTCTTTCCCTCGCGGTTGTCAGCTCTTTCTCGAGCCTCGATTCAGTATACAAAAAAAAAAAAAAAAATCCCTTTCCCATTGCATAGAGGTTGATCGTCTCACTATCCTCTACCACCTACTTTCTGGCCTTGTACCCTCTGCTATTTCTGTGCTTTTCCCCCCAGCTTTTTGCAGTGTGCACATCATCCTCCATCAAACCCCTCTGGTAAAACTCCCTAAATCCAGGATCACTGCTCACCTCCACTCATTTTTCCTCTTTTTCCCACCTGTGGAACCAACTTCCACATTCAATTCAATCTTATTCTTCCATTAAAGTCTTGAAGGCATCTGTTCAGCACCATTTCAGTTCATCCCCCATCCAAATCCATGTTACTTTCTACTCCTATTAACACCTTACTCCACACCTCAAAGCCGGCCTCCTTCCAAATTTCCAGTTTTCCCTGATTGAGAGTTTGCCTCTGTATCCATCTTGTCCACCCCATGCATCCTCCCTGTCCCTCATTCCTCCCCACACTATTATTTGTCCAAACCTCCCTCTATTTTGCCCATCAACGCTACTGTTGGTGCCTCCCTGTCTCTACTGTTCACTTTGTTATGTTGGATCCTCATCAGTTCAGTGTTCGAGCTCTTCCCAGAGCCTTCAATCTGCATACAAAAACAAACAATGACAAATGAAAAGGGGTGAGGGAGAGGTGGTAAAAAAAATCACCATAACAAGGAAAAAGGTTTGCTTGGGCATGGGGTAATTTGGGTGTGGAAGAGATTTCGTGGGTATAGATGGCGGATGTCGAACAGTCACCCCCATCCATACTTTCCCTATGAAGGTGATGAAAAATGGTGTTCCAAGCCTTGTTGCCTGTCGTAGATTAATAATAACCTGTTGTAAAGAGGTTGTATATTCAGCCTTGATTCCGATGTTTTCTGGAGTCCCAGATATTCTGTGTGTGCATGGCCTTGCTATGTCAACGTCTTCTGCTTAGTTATGAAGGGTGGCATTGGATCATGAGATGTAAAGCATGTTGTAAGAGGCCTGCTATATTGATTTAATGAATGCTTGGATGATGGACAATTCATCAATATCTTTGCCGGAAGACTCTCTTTTTATACACCACAATGTCAATGACAGTCACACAGAGATTATTTTTGTTGTTCTCAATAAACAGTTCCCACACAAGGAAGAGCAAGACAACAGAGGATGAGTTTGTAGCATGGAACATACATGTATTGTGCATGTGATCAAACAGGCTTTTAGAGAAAAGGGTTGGGTACACGAAGGATGGTTGGCGAGAATGAAAAAGATCAGGGTAAGTAATTGGATATGACTTTAATTGCAGTCCTGAGGCACTGGCAGGAAGAGTGTGATCTGACAGATAAAGGTATTCCGCAACTCTGAAAAAAGAGGCTGCTGTCTAGCAAGCAGAGAACTTTGGAAGATATACACAGAGAGGGATGTTGAACCACCTTTCGAGGCCATTTTTCTCCACAGAGCAGGGGTTGGCCTTTTCCGGGCACCGTGGTCCCCTTTTCGAAGCAATGTTTTATGGCCGGATGCCCTTCCTGCCGCCAACCCTGTTAGTCGCCTCTTGCGACACACAGGGAATTACCAGTGAGCTGGTACTCAATTTGCCGAGCTCAGAAGGATGACAGGCTGAGTCAACCCCCCTGGTGTTAATTCAGCGATCGACCGGGATTCGAACCCAGGATCCGAAGAATCCCAAGCCGGCACCCTAACCGCTAAGCCAACACCAGGCGTTTGCAGGAAGGGATGTTGGATAAATGCATTCATTTTGGAAGAGATCCAGAGTGGCAGAAGATTGTATGAAATGTGAGAACAAAGAAGACGCTTATATACAATCAACACACACACGCGCTACAGTAGACTTTTGTCAATATACTGTGCAGATCACTGGAACTATATATGTATATATGCAGGGCTTCCTTAAGATTCAGCTTTTTGTGCAAGTTCATGTTCAACTGAAATTGTTGCAAGTCCATTCAACTGACCCTGCGTCATTGCCTGGACCGCATATTGTTTTTGATCAGTTAAAATTTTGAGAAACTGCACTTCCCACTGGCAACGGTGACTGTTGTGGTATTCTCAGTGGTATTCTCAGTCGTATTCTCAGTGGTATTCTCAGTCGTATTCTCAGAGAAATCAATGCATTTGCAAACGCCGAAGATGTATCGTTCTTGCAAATATTATTCCAATACATCCTTAGGATTGGATCCCAAATCCATTCTTCTGGACAGATCTTTTAGCTCGTTGCATAATTCAATGGCATCAATGCCTTTTGAATATCTGTGTGCGAAGACATTTTAAGAACGTTCCACTGGTGGAGAACTGTATATCGTCTGTTTTCATTTCAGCCAATTTGGGGATGTTGCAATGAATTTTGAACACAACACACTGTGTTCCTGAAGTCATGAAACACGTTCCTCTACTGATTGCATAGCAGAGTCCAATAGTAATAATAACTAGAACGGCACTCAGTGGAGAGCACACCTCGCCAGGTGAACAGTTCAGGTTTTGTATCTCAGAGTAGACCAGAAAATAACAATACAGAATCATATTTAATCAAAATCATCCGTCCATAACTTTCTGAGATATCCTGCTACGTATCGTTTTTGGCCCAATCTCTCAATGGTGAAGAATCACTCAAAATTCTACTATCCGGATCCGGAACTTCACCAAAATTGAATCGTTTCTTCCTTATCATTCATTCAACCTGTCCAACAGGTTTCGTCCAAATCCGTCCATAACTTTTTGAGATATCCTGCTATTTGTTGGTTTTAGCTCCATCACTCATTGGTGAAGAATCACTTAACAAATTAAATAATTATCATATTCGAATCCATGTTCAGATCTTCACCAAAATTGAATCGTTTCTTCCTTATCATTCACTCAACCTGTCCAACAGGTTTGTCCAAATCCGTCCATAACTTTTTGAGATATCTTGCTATTTGTTGGTTTGAGCTCTATCACTCATTGGTGAAGAATCACTTAACAAATTAAATAATTATCATATTCGAATCCATATTCAGATCTTCACCAAAATCGAATCTATTTGTCCTTGTCACACACACAACCTATCAACCAAGGTTTGTCCAAATCCGTCGATAAGTTTTTGAGATATTCTACTCTATGTTGGTTTTAGCCCTATCAATCAATGGTGAAGAATCACTTAAAAAATTAAATAATTCTAATATCCGAATACATTCAGATCTTCACCAAAATTGAATCTATTTGTCCTTGTCAGACACACAACCAGTCCAACAAGGTTCGTCCACATCCATCCATAACCTTTTGAGATGTCCTGCTATGTATCGTTTTTGGCCCGATCTCCCAATGGTGAAGAATCACTTACATTCTAGTAGCCGGATCCGAATCCGGATCTTCACCAAAATCTAATCATTTTATCCTTGTCACATACGATACATCTCTGCAAAATTTCGTCCGAATTCGTCCACAACTTTTTGAGATATCTTGTTCACAAACAAACAAACGGACAGGCAGGGGTGAAAACATAACCTCCATCCACCTTTGGTGGTGGAGTTAATAACGGGATGATCTCATTTTGAACATTTTTACTCCCGTCAGGGAGTAATGCATTCGATCGTGTCCGTGTGTGTGTGTGTGTGTGTGTGTGTGTGTGTATGTGTATGTGTGTGTGTGTGTGTGTGTGTGTGTTCGTGTGTTTGTGAACAAGATATCTGGAAAAGTTCTGAACGGATTTGGATGAAAGTTGGTGGGATGATTGCCCTTGGGATAAGGAAGAATTGATTAGTTTTTGGTGAATCTCAGGATATTATTCCGGATCCTGGAATTTTTTGAAGGATTGTTTACCATTGGAAGATAGGGCCCATTTTTTTTTTAACATTATCTTCTATATATTCTATATTTAACATTGTGATATGAAAATAGTTTTCATATTTCTTGTAAATGTAGTTTAAACTCGTGGTTATGCGTTAGAGCGGTGTATTTTATTTGCAGCGTCGTCTTCAAGGTTCTTTTTTTTTTCTAATAAAGACATATTCTGTCATTATAAAACCACCATAGTGTGTATTCGGTCTCCCCGTTTCATAAAATGTATCGTTTGATACGTATAATGCTTTAAAACCTTCTTTTTTTTTTTCTTTTTTTTTTTTACCTCAGAAGAGATATCAACATTTACCTCAGAGAATGTCAATCGCGGTGTCAGTATTTGATGAACTTATAAAGACTTAGGTGAGTTATAAGTGTGACAAGCATGTGCACGGGATTCTTCCCAGAAGAATGAGTGGTCGCATTAGCTTGTACGACTTAAAATGAGCGAGTTTTGTTTTGACGTTTGGGCCAGTTTTACATGTTGTATCCCTAAGGAATGAAACGAACGTTTTCCTGACTTACAATTTTATTTGAAGTCACAGATGCCTCAAAATACACTCACTTATATGGAATTGAACGCTGAATCCGAAAATGTAAGTGAAATTGCCTCTTCTTTTTTTTAACATTATCTTCTATATTATATATATATATATATATATATATATATATATATATATATATATATATCTGTGCAGTGTCTGTCTTGTGTTGTCTTGTCTTGTGTTGTCACTGAACTAATCCCTCAAACTTTTGTGAAATCGTACTATTCCAACTTGACCCACGGCGGGAGTATGCGCTCTACTGAGTGGCGTTCTAGTTCCCGAGTAATGGTCATGGATCTGGTGTGATGTGATTCCATTGAGACATTCTTTCATCACACCATCAAACAAAAAACACATTAGTCACACAAACTTGAGAAAGTTTCCATTATTCCACTGGGCTCCAACAGTTTATCTGACCTCGAATGCAGTGCTCTGTTCAGAGTGCCCAGTACTCTTAAGAAGGAAATGAGTCTCTCTGTTGCAAGAGAACATTTGTATCGGACAGGAAGATTTTGCTGCAAAGAAAAGGAAGATTTTTCAAGGCCTCCCTACTTCTCCATTTGCCAACACTCACACGCAATGTTTAGCGGTGAATCTTCTGCTGCTGCTGCCATTAGTAAAATTCAACCCTTTCATTTGCTCCGGTCCTTTTTTGCACGAACAATTGTCTGGATTTACAGTCCACTTTAGGCCATCCTTTCGAAACAGAAGCACCTGAGTTGTAACTCTCTGTTTTTCTTTCATCCACATTTTTATGCAAGGTATGATTAACTACATCTTGCTTTTCGGTTTCTATACCTGATGACATTTCAGGAGAGGATGATCTTTCTACTGGCGTTTTGATTGCCTCGTCACTTCAATGCTGAGCCATGACCCCCTATGTCTGCAAATTGATAACGCTGTCCATGGGTAATGACTGACACCATGATGCCGCATGCTGCTGCGAGCTATATCTAAGAAATTTCAAAGGAGATCCTTTTTGGCTTCATACAAAAGCTTCTTTTTCAGATTTTCTTTTCCGATGTTCCACCCTTGACATCCAAAGTCTTCCATCTGACATATTGAAAAGTGTATACAGGTGCAATCTTTTTTTAACATTTAGATGTCACCCAGAAAACTACAATGGCAACATTCATAAACCACTGCAGTTTCCATTAAAGAAGGAAATGAACGAGGGTATCCAATGACTGTATTAGATAAAACTCTTAATGCGTATTGTTATCGTCCTCCAATAAATTAGGGTAAGTCATCCTCCTCCAGGGATGGCAGGATGGCCTCGAGGTATGGACACCAAAGGTGTGTTAAGTGGATTTGAATCTCGGCCCAGCTATAAACTGTCATCCTGGTGTTTCACGGATAGGATGAATCATCAATGTGTGTGCAGTGTCTCTGATGCGTGACGAGGATGAATTTATGCTCTAATTCATCCTGGTGGTGGAGTTACACTGAACATAAATCCATGGCATCCATCATCGCTTCTCAAATCAAATCCTTCCTCTTCTCCAATGGCGTGATCTCTGATCATCAATTTGGATTCAGACCAGGTCACTCTACTCTGGACATGCTGCGTCTGCTGTTTCAACAATGGATGGAGGTCCTCAATGTCAAACAGGAAATAAGAGCCGTCTCCCTTTACATATCTCGTGCCTTCGATACGGTCTGGCACCCCACCCTGCTCTCCAAACTCTCTTATGGTATCCATGGAAATCTCCAGGCATGGCTTGCGGACTTCCTCACCGGACGCAGTCAACGTGTAGCCCTCATAATGGCCCTCATAAATCTAGCTAAATTCTACAGTTGTTGCCCTCATAATGATGGTGTTGGAATGACATGCCAGAGGTTGTGGGTTCAAATCTATCTAAATTCAGCAGTAGGTGCCCTCATACTGATGGCATTGGAATGATATCCCAGAGGTTGTGGGTTCAAATCTATCTATAATTCCAGTAATCTCTGTCTGTACGTTTGTACGTTTGTCTGTGACCGCTGTTTCTCGACAACCACGGGTCCGATATACTTTTAACTTGCCAGGTATATTGCTGGGGACCCGAGGATGTGCCTTTTCAAGGTTTCATATTAATCGGACAATTACTTACCGAGCTATGTCCAAAAAACGATTCAACCAATCAGAGAGCAGCGAACGATCGCGTGTGCCGGCGTTGCGAATGGACCAAACCATTCCATGTAAATAGAGGGGGGGGTTCTGTGGTCGTTGCGAATGGACGAAACCATTTCATGTAAATAGAGGGGGGGGGGATTGTCACTGTACTCGCAAGCCGTTCGCCGTTCGCTTTGGCGTTGCGAATGGACCAAACCATTTCATGTAAATAGAGGGGGGGGATATAATTTTAGATAGATATATAGTACGGGCATATATATAGTACGGGCATGCCCTAGTATAGCTAAATTCAGCAGTAGGTGCCCTCATACTGATGGCATTGGAATGATATCCCAGAGGTTGTGGGTTCAAATCTATCTAAATTCAGCAGTAGGTGCCCTCATACTGATGGCATTGGAATGATATCCCAGAGGTTGTGTGTTCAAATATAGCTAAATTCAGTAGTAGGTGCCCTCATACTGATGGCATTGGAATGATATCCCAGAGGTTGTGGGTTCAAATCTATCTAAATTCAGCAGTGGGTGTCCTCATAATGATGGCATTGGAATGATATCCCAGAGAGTGTGAGTTCAAATCTAGCTAAATTCAGTAGTAGGTGCCCTTGTAATGATGGCATTGGAATGATATGCCAGAGGTTGTGGGTTCAAATCTATCTAATTTCAGCAGTAGGTGCCCTCATACTGATGGCATTGGAATGATATCCCAGAGGTTGTGGGTTCAAATATAGCTAAATTCAGCAGTAGGTGCCCTCATACTGATGGCATTGGAATGATATCCCAGAGGTTGTGGGTTCAAATATAGCTAAATTCAGAGGTAGGTGCCCTCATACTGATGGCATTGGAATGATATCCCAGAGGTTGTGGGTTCTAATCTATCTAAATTCAGCAGTTGTTGCCCTCATAATGATGGCATTGGAATGATATCCCAGAGGTTGTGAGTTCAAATATAGCTAAATTCAGTGGTTGTTGCCCTCATAATGATGGTGTTGGATTGATATCGCAGAGGTTGTGGGTTCAAATATAGCTAAATTCAATAGTTGTTGCCCTCATAATGATGGCATTGGATTGATATCCCAGAGTTTGTGGGTTCAAATATTGCGAAATTTAGTGGTTGTTGCCCTCATAATGATGGTGTTGGATTGATATCCCAGAGGTTGTGGGTTCAAATATTGCTAAATTCAGCGCTTGTTGCCCTCATAATGATGGTGTTGGATTGATATCCCAGAGGTTGTGGGTTCAAATCTATCTAAATTCAGCAGTTGTTGCCCTCATAATGATGGCATTGGAATGATATCCTAGAAGTTGTGGGTTCAAATCTATCTAAATTCAGCAGTTGTTGCCCTCATAATGATGGCATTGGAATGATATCCCAGAAGTTGTGGGTTCAAATATATCTAAATTCAGCAGTTGTTGCCCTCATAATGATGGCATTGGAATAATATCCCAGAAGTTGTGGGTTCAAATATATCTAAATTCAGCAGTTGTTGCCCTCATAATGATGGCATTAGAATTACTAGGACGTGCCCGTACGTGGGTGCCCGTTCGGAAAAACATTCCAAACCGCGTGGCAGTAACGACCACAGAACCCCCCCCTCTATTTACATGAAATGGTTTGGTCCATTCGCAAAGCCAAAGCGAACGACCACAGAACCCCCCCCTCTATTTACATGAATGGTTTGGTCCATTCGCAAAGCCAAAGCGAACGGCGAACGGCTAAATCGCCATAGCTCGGTAACTACTTGTCCGATTAATATGAAACCTTGAAAAGGCACATCCTCGGGTCCCCAGCAATATACCTGGAAAGTTTCAAGTATATCGGACCCGTGGTTGTCGAGAAACAGCGGTCACAGACAAACGACACACAGACATACACACAGACATACAGAGATTACTGGAATTATAGATAGATATCCCAGAGGTTGTGGGTTCAAATATAGCTAAATTCAGCAGTAGGTGTCCTCATACTGATGGCATTGGAATGATATCCCAGAAGTTGTGGGTTCAAATCTATCTAAATTCAGCAGTTGTTGCCCTCATACTGATGGCATTGGAATGATATCCCAGAATTGTGGGTTCAAATCTATCTAAATTCAGCAGTTGTTGCCTTAATAATGATAGCATTGGAATGATATCCCAGAAGTTGTGGGTATAAATCTATCTAAATTCAGTAGTTGTTGCCCTCATACTGATGGCATTGGAATGATATCCCAGAAGTTGTGGGTTCAAATCTATCTAAATTAAGCAGTTGTTGCCCTCATACTGATGGCATTGGAATGATATCCCAGAAGTTGTGGGTTCAAATCTATCTAAATTCAGTAGTTGTTGCCCTCATAATGATGGCATTGGAATGATATCCCAGAAGTTGTGGGTTCAAATCTATCTAAATTCAGCAGTTGTTGCCCTCATAATGATGGCATTGGAATGATATCTCAGAAGTTGTGGGTTCAAATCTATCTAAATTCAGCAGTTGTTGCCCTCATAATGATGGCATTGGAATGATATCTCAGAGGTTGTGGGTTCAAATCTATCTAAATTCAGCAGTTGTTGCCCTCATAATGATGGCATTGGAATGATATCTCAGAAGTTGTGGGTTCAAATCTATCTAAATTCAGCAGTTGTTGCCCTCATAATGATGGCATTGGAATGATATATCAGAAGTTGTGGGTTCAAATCTATCTAAATTCATCAGTTGTTGCCCTCATAATGATGGCATTGGAATGATATCTTAGAAGTTGTGGGTTCAAATCTATCTAAATTCAGCAGTTGTTGCCCTCATAATGATGGCATTGGAATGATATCTCAGAAGTTGTGGGTTCAAATCTATTTAAATTCAGCAGTTGTTGCCCTCATAATGATGGCATTGGGATGATATCTCAGAAGTTGTGGGTTCAAATCTATCTAAATTCAGTAGTTTTTGCCCTCATAATGATGGCATTAGAATGATATCCCAGAGGTTGTGGGTTCAAATCTATCTAAATTCAGCAGTGGGTGTCTTCAAAATGATGGTGTTGGAATGCTATCCCAGAGGTTGTGGGTTCAAATATATCTAAATTCAGCAGTGGGTGTCCTCATAATGATGGCATTAGAATGATATCCCAGAGGTTGTGGGTTCAAATATAGCTAAATTCAGCAGTGGGTGTCCTCAAAATGATGGTGTTGGAATGATATCAAAGAGGTTGTGAGTTCAAATCTATCTAAATTCAGCAGTTGTTGCCCTCATAATGATGGCATTGGAATGATATCCCAGAGGTTGTGGGTTCAAATCTATCTAAATTCAGCAGTTGTTGCCCTCATAATGATGGCATTGGAATGATATCCCAGAAGTTGTGGGTTCAAATCTATCTAAATTCAGTAGTTGTTGTCCTCATAATTATGGCATTAGAATGATATCCCAGAGGTTGTGGGTTCAAATATAGCTAAATTCAGCAGTAGGTGTCCTCATACTGATGGCATTGGAATGATATCCCAGAAGTTGTGGGTTCAAATATATCTAAATTCAGCAGTTGTTGCCCTCATAATGATGGCATTGGAATGATATCCCAGAAGTTGTGGGTTCAAATCTATCTAAATTCAGTAGTTGTTGCCCTCATAATGATGGCATTAGAATGATATCCCAGCGGTTGTGGGTTCAAATATAGCTAAATTCAGCAGTAGGTGTCCTCATACTGATGGCATTGGAATGATATCCCAGAAGTTGTGGGTTCAAATATTGCTAAATTCAATAGTTGTTGCCCTCATAATGATGGCATTGGATTGATATCCCAGAGTTTGTGGGTTCAAATATTGCGAAATTTAGTGGTTGTTGCCCTCATAATGATGGTGTTGGATTGATATCCCAGAGGTTGTGGGTTCAAATATTGCTAAATTCAGCGCTTGTTGCCCTCATAATGATGGTGTTGGATTGATATCCCAGAGGTTGTGGGTTCAAATCTATCTAAATTCAGCAGTTGTTGCCCTCATAATGATGGCATTGGAATGATATCCTAGAAGTTGTGGGTTCAAATCTATCTAAATTCAGCAGTTGTTGCCCTCATAATGATGGCATTGGAATGATATCCCAGAAGTTGTGGGTTCAAATATATCTAAATTCAGCAGTTGTTGCCCTCATAATGATGGCATTGGAATAATATCCCAGAAGTTGTGGGTTCAAATATATCTAAATTCAGCAGTTGTTGCCCTCATAATGATGGCATTAGAATTACTAGGACGTGCCCGTACGTGGGTGCCCGTTCGGAAAAACATTCCAAACCGCGTGGCAGTAACGACCACAGAACCCCCCCCTCTATTTACATGAAATGGTTTGGTCCATTCGCAAAGCCAAAGCGAACGACCACAGAACCCCCCCCCTCTATTTACATGAATGGTTTGGTCCATTCGCAAAGCCAAAGCGAACGGCGAACGGCTAAATCGCCATAGCTCGGTAACTACTTGTCCGATTAATATGAAATCTTGAAAAGGCACATCCTCGGGTCCCCAGCAATATACCTGGCAAGTTTCAAGTATATCGGTCCCGTGGTTGTCGAGAAACAGCGGTCACAGACAAACGACACACAGACATACACACAGACATACAGAGATTACTGGAATTATAGATAGATATCCCAGAGGTTGTGGGTTCAAATATAGCTAAATTCAGCAGTAGGTGTCCTCATACTGATGGCATTGGAATGATATCCCAGAAGTTGTGGGTTCAAATCTATCTAAATTCAGCAGTTGTTGCCCTCATACTGATGGCATTGGAATGATATCCCAGAATTGTGGGTTCAAATCTATCTAAATTCAGCAGTTGTTGCCTTAATAATGATAGCATTGGAATGATATCCCAGAAGTTGTGGGTATAAATCTATCTAAATTCAGTAGTTGTTGCCCTCATAATGATGGCATTAGAATGATATCCCAGATGTTGTGAGTTCAAATCTATCTAAATTCAGCAGATGTTGCCCTCATACTGATGGCATTGGAATGATATCCCAGAAGTTGTGGGTTCAAATCTATCTAAATTAAGCAGTTGTTGCCCTCATACTGATGGCATTGGAATGATATCCCAGAAGTTGTGGGTTCAAATCTATCTAAATTCAGTAGTTGTTGCCCTCATAATGATGGCATTGGAATGATATCCCAGAAGTTGTAGGTTCAAATCTATCTAAATTCAGCAGTTGTTGCCCTCATAATGATGGCATTGGAATGATATCTCAGAAGTTGTGGGTTCAAATCTATCTAAATTCAGCAGTTGTTGCCCTCATAATGATGGCATTGGAATGATATCTCAGAGGTTGTGGGTTCAAATCTATCTAAATTCAGCAGTTGTTGCCTTCATAATGATGGCATTGGAATGATATCTCAGAAGTTGTGGGTTCAAATCTATCTAAATTCAGCAGTTGTTGCCCTCATAATGATGGCATTGGAATGATATATCAGAAGTTGTGGGTTCAAATCTATCTAAATTCAGCAGTTGTTGCCCTCATAATGATGGCATTGGAATGATATCTTAGAAGTTGTGGGTTCAAATCTATCTAAATTCAGCAGTTGTTGCCCTCATAATGATGGCATTGGAATGATATCTCAGAAGTTGTGGGTTCAAATCTATCTAAATTCAGCAGTTGTTGCCCTCATAATGATGGCATTGGGATGATATCTCAGAAGTTGTGGGTTCAAATCTATCTAAATTCAGTAGTTTTTGCCCTCATAATGATGGCATTAGAATGATATCCCAGAGGTTGTGGGTTCAAATCTATCTAAATTCAGCAGTGGGTGTCTTCAAAATGATGGTGTTGGAATGCTATCCCAGAGGTTGTGGGTTCAAATATATCTAAATTCAGCAGTGGGTGTCCTCATAATGATGGCATTAGAATGATATCCCAGAGGTTGTGGGTTCAAATATAGCTAAATTCAGCAGTGGGTGTCCTCAAAATGATGGTGTTGGAATGATATCAAAGAGGTTGTGAGTTCAAATCTATCTAAATTCAGCAGTTGTTGCCCTCATAATGATGGCATTGGAATGATATCCCAGAGGTTGTGGGTTCAAATCTATCTAAATTCAGCAGTTGTTGCCCTCATAATGATGGCATTGGAATGATATCCCAGAAGTTGTGGGTTCAAATCTATCTAAATTCAGTAGTTGTTGTCCTCATAATTATGGCATTAGAATGATATCCCAGAGGTTGTGGGTTCAAATATAGCTAAATTCAGCAGTAGGTGTCCTCATACTGATGGCATTGGAATGATATCCCAGAAGTTGTGGGTTCAAATATATCTAAATTCAGCAGTTGTTGCCCTCATAATGATGGCATTGGAATGATATCCCAGAAGTTGTGGGTTCAAATCTATCTAAATTCAGTAGTTGTTGCCCTCATATTGATGGCATTAGAATGATATCCCAGCGGTTGTGGGTTCAAATATAGCTAAATTCAGCAGTAGGTGTCCTCATACTGATGGCATTGGAATGATATCCCAGAAGTTGTGGGTTCAAATCTATCTAAATTCAGCAGTTGTTGCCCTCATACTGATGGCATTGGAATGATGTCCCAGAAGTTGTGGGTTCAAATCTATCTAAATTCAGCAGTTGTTGCCCTCATACTGATGGCATTGGAATGATATCCCAGAAGTTGTGGGTTCAAATCTATCTAAATTCAGCAGTTGTTGCCCTCATAATGATGGCATTGAAATGATATCCCAGAAGTTGTGGATTCAAATCTATCTAAATTCAGTAGATGTTGCCCTCATAATGATGGCATTAGAATGATATTCCAGAGGTTGTGAGTTCAAATCTATCCAATTTCAGCAGTGGGTGTCCTCAAAATGATGGTGTTGGAATGATATCCCAGAGGTTGTGGGTTCAAATATAGCCAAATTCAGTAGTTGTTGCCCTCATACTGATGGCATTGGAATGATATCCCAGAGGTTGTGGGTTCAAATATAGCTAAATTCAGCAGTAGGTGCCCTCATAATGATGGCGTTGGAATGATATCCCAGAGGTTGTGAGTTCAAATCTATCTAAATTCAGCAGTTGTTGCCCTCATACTGATGGCATTAGAATGATATCCCAGAGGTTGTGAGTTCAAATCTATCTAAATTCAGCAGTTGTTGCCCTCATACTGATGGCATTAGAATGATATCCCAGAGGTTGTGAGTTCAAATCTATCTAAATTCAGCAGTTATTGCCCTCATACTGATGGCATTAGAATGATATCCCAGAGGTTGTGAGTTCAAATCTATCTAAATTCAGCAGTGGGTGCCCTCATAATGATGGCATTAGAATGATATCCCAGAGGTTGTGAGTTCAAATCTATCTAAATTCAGCAGTGGGTGCCCTCATAATGATGGCATTAGAATGATATCCCAGAGGTTGTGAGTTCAAATCTATCTAAATTCAGCAGTGGGTGCCCTCATAATGATGGCATTAGAATGATATCCCAGAGGTTGTGAGTTCAAATCTATCTAAATTCAGCAGTGGGTGCCCTCATAATGATGGCATTGGAATGATATCCCAGAGGTTGTGAGTTCAAATATAGCTAAATTCAGCAGTTATTGCCCTCATAATGATGGCATTAGAATGATATCCCAGAGGTTGTGAGTTCAAATATAGCTAAATTCAGCAGTTGTTGCCCTCATAATGATGGCATTGGAATGATATCCCAGAGGTTGTGGGTTCAAATATAACTAAATTCAGCAGTGGGTGTCCTCAAAATGATGGTGTTGGAATGATTTCAAAGAGGTTGTGAGTTCAAATCTATCTAAATTCAGCAGTTGTTGCCCTCATAATGATGGCATTGGAATGATATCCCAGAGGTTGTGGGTTCAAATCTATCTAAATTCAGCAGTTGTTGCCCTCATAATGATGGCATTGGAATGATATCCCAGAAGTTGTGGGTTCAAATCTATCTAAATTCAATAGTTGTTGTCCTCATAATTATGGCATTAGAATGATATCCCAGAGGTTGTGGGTTCAAATCTATCTATAATTCCATTAATCTCTGTGTGTATGTGTGTATGTGTGTATGTGTGTATGTGTGTATGTGTGTTTGTATGTTTGTCTGTGACCGCTGTTTCTCGACAACCACGGGTCCGATATACTTGAAACTTGCCAGGTATATTGCTGGGGACCCGAGGATGTGCCTTTTCAAGGTTTCATATTAATCGGACAAGTACTTACCGAGCTATGGCGATTTCTTTACCAAACACCGCAAGCCGTTCGCTTTGGACCAAACCATTTCATGTAAATAGGGGGGGGGGGGGGTTCTGTGGTCGTTGCGAATGGACCAAACCATTCATGTAAATAGAGGGGGGGGGGGGGGGTTCTGTGGTCGTTACTGCCACGTGGTTTCAAAGTTTTTTTTTGTTGTTGTTGTTTGCACGCATGTTTTTTTGCACCCACGTACGGGCACGCCCTAGGATGTTTACACACACACACCCCTACACAAAATTTTTTTTTTTTTTTTTTTTGGCAAGGAACGGGCACCCACGTACGGGCACGTCCTAGCTTATATATAGTACGGGCATGCCCTAGTATAGCTAAATTCAGCAGTAGGTGTCCTCATACTGATGGCATTGGAATGATATCCCAGAAGTTGTGGGTTCAAATATATCTAAATTCAGCAGTTGTTGCCCTCATAATGATGGCATTGGAATGATATCCCAGAAGTTGTGGGTTCAAATCTATCTAAATTCAGTAGTTGTTGCCCTCATAATGATGGCATTAGAATGATATCCCAGCGGTTGTGGGTTCAAATATAGCTAAATTCAGCAGTAGGTGTCCTCATACTGATGGCATTGGAATGATATCCCAGAAGTTGTGGGTTCAAATCTATCTAAATTCAGCAGTTGTTGCCCTCATACTGATGGCATTGGAATGATGTCCCAGAAGTTGTGGGTTCAAATCTATCTAAATTCAGCAGTTGTTGCCCTCATACTGATGGCATTGGAATGATATCCCAGAAGTTGTGGGTTCAAATCTATCTAAATTCAGCAGTTGTTGCACCCATAATGATGGCATTGAAATGATATCCCAGAAGTTGTGGATTCAAATCTATCTAAATTCAGTAGATGTTGCCCTCATAATGATGGCATTAGAATGATATTCCAGAGGTTGTGAGTTCAAATCTATCCAATTTCAGCAGTTGTTGCCCTCATACTGATGGCATTGGAATGATATCCCAGAAGTTGTGGGTTCAAATCTATCTCAATTCAGCAGTAGGTGTCCTCAAAATGATGGCATTGGAATGATATCCCAGAAGTTGTGGGTTCAAATCTATCTAGATTCAGCAGTTGTTGCCCTCATAATGATGGCATTGGAATGATATCCCAGAAGTTGTGGGTTCAAATCTATCGAAATTCAGCAGTGGGTGTCCTCAAAATGATGGTGTTGGAATGATATCCCAGAGTTTGTGGGTTCAAATATAGCTAAATTCAGTAGTTGTTGCCCTCATACTGATGGCATTGGAATGATATCCCAGAGGTTGTGGGTTCAAATATAGCTAAATTCAGCAGTAGGTGCCCTCATAATGATGGCGTTGGAATGATATCCCAGAGGTTGTGAGTTCAAATCTATCTAAATTCAGCAGTTGTTGCCCTCATACTGATGGCATTAGAATGATATCCCAGAGGTTGTGAGTTCAAATCTATCTAAATTCAGCAGTTGTTGCCCTCATACTGATGGCATTAGAATGATATCCCAGAGGTTGTGAGTTCAAATCTATCTAAATTCAGCAGTTGTTGCCCTCATACTGATGGCATTAGAATGATATCCCAGAGGTTGTGAGTTCAAATCTATCTAAATTCAGCAGTGGGTGCCCTCATAATGATGGCATTGGAATGATATCCCAGAGGTTGTGAGTTCAAATATAGCTAAATTCAGCAGTTATTGCCCTCATAATGATGGCATTAGAATGATATCCCAGAGGTTGTGAGTTCAAATATAGCTAAATTCAGCAGTTGTTGCCCTCATAATGATGGTATTGAAATGATATCCCAGAGGTTGTGAGTTCAAATCTATCTAAATTCAGCAGTAGGTGCCCTCATAATGATGGCATTAGAATGATATCCCAGAGGTTGTGAGTTCAAATATAGCTAAATTCAGCAGTAGGTGCCTTCATAATGATGGCATTAGAATGATATCCCAGAGGTTGTGGGTTCAAATCTATCTAAATTCAGCAGTAGGTGCCTTCATAATGATGGTGTTGGAATGATATCCCAGAGGTTGTGGGTTCAAATCTATCTAAATTCAGCAGTAGGTGCCTTCATAATGATGGCATTAGAATGATATCCCAGAGGTTGTGAGTTCAAATCTATCTAAATTCAGCAGTGGGTGCCCTCATACTGATGGCATTAGAATGATATCCCAGAGGTTGTGAGTTCAAATCTATCTAAATTCAGCAGTGGGTGCCCTCATAATGATGGCATTGGAATGATATCCCAGAGGTTGTGAGTTCAAATCTATCTAAATTCAGCAGTGGGTGCCCTCATACTGATGGCATTAGAATGATATCCCAGAGGTTGTGAGTTCAAATCTATCTAAATTCAGCAGTGGGTGCCCTCATAATGATGGCATTGGAATGATATCCCAGAGGTTGTGAGTTCAAATATAGCTAAATTCAGCAGTTGTTGCCCTCATAATGATGGTATTGAAATGATATCCCAGAGGTTGTGAGTTCAAATCTATCTAAATTCAGCAGTAGGTGCCCTCATAATGATGGCATTAGAATGATATCCCAGAGGTTGTGAGTTCAAATCTATCTAAATTCAGCAGTGGGTGCCCTCATACTGATGGCATTAGAATGATATCCCAGAGGTTGTGAGTTCAAATCTATCTAAATTCAGCAGTGGGTGCCCTCATAATGATGGCATTGGAATGATATCCCAGAGGTTGTGAGTTCAAATATAGCTAAATTCAGCAGTTGTTGCCCTCATAATGATGGCATTAGAATGATATCCCAGAGGTTGTGAGTTCAAATATAGCTAAATTCAGCAGTTGTTGCCCTCATAATGATGGTATTGAAATGATATCCCAGAGGTTGTGAGTTCAAATCTATCTAAATTCAGCAGTAGGTGCCCTCATAATGATGGCATTAGAATGATATCCCAGAGGTTGTGAGTTCAAATATAGCTAAATTCAGCAGTAGGTGCCTTCATAATGATGGCATTAGAATGATATCCCAGAGGTTGTGGGTTCAAATCTATCTAAATTCAGCAGTAGGTGCCTTCATAATGATGGTGTTGGAATGATATCCCAGAGGTTGTGGGTTCAAATCTATCTAAATTCAGCAGTGGGTGCCCTCATAATGATGGCATTGGAATGATATCCCAGAGGTTGTGAGTTCAAATCTATCTAAATTCAGCAGTGGGTGCCCTCATACTGATGGCATTAGAATGATATCCCAGAGGTTGTGAGTTCAAATCTATCTAAATTCAGCAGTAGGTGCCCTCATAATGATGGCATTAGAATGATATCCCAGAGGTTGTGAGTTCAAATCTATCTAAATTCAGCAGTGGGTGCCCTCATACTGATGGCATTAGAATGATATCCCAGAGGTTGTGAGTTCAAATCTATCTAAATTCAGCAGTTGTTGCCCTCATAATGATGGTGTTGGAATGATATCCCAGAGGTTGTGAGTTCAAATATAGCTAAATTCAGCAGTAGGTGCCTTCATAATGATGGCATTAGAATGATATCCCAGAGGTTGTGGGTTCAAATCTATCTAAATTCAGCAGTAGGTGCCTTCATAATGATGGTGTTGGAATGATATCCCAGAGGTTGTGGGTTCAAATCTATCTAAATTCAGCAGTAGGTTCCTTCATAATGATGGCATTAGAATGATATCCCAGAGGTTGTGAGTTCAAATCTATCTAAATTCAGCAGTTGTTGCCCTCATAATGATGGTATTGAAATGATAGCCCAGAGGTTGTGAGTTCAAATCTATCTAAATTCAGCAGTAGGTGCCCTCATAATGATGGCATTAGAATGATATCCCAGAGGTTGTGAGTTCAAATCTATCTAAATTCAGCAGTAGGTGCCCTCATAATGATGGCATTAGAATGATATCCCAGAGGTTGTGAGTTCAAATCTATCTAAATTCAGCAGTGGGTGCCCTCATACTGATGGCATTAGAATGATATCCCAGAGGTTGTGAGTTCAAATATAGCTAAATTCAGCAGTAGGTGCCTTCATAATGATGGCATTAGAATGATATCCCAGAGGTTGTAAGTTCAAATATAGCTAAATTCAGCAGTTGTTGCCCTCATAATGATGGCATTGGAATGATATCTCAGAAGTTGTGGGTTCAAATCTATTTAAATTCAGCAGTTGTTGCCCTCATAATGATGGCATTGGGATGATATCTCAGAAGTTGTGGGTTCAAATCTATCTAAATTCAGTAGTTTTTGCCCTCATAATGATGGCATTAGAATGATATCCCAGAGGTTGTGCGTTCAAATCTATCTAAATTCAGCAGTGGGTGTCTTCAAAATGATGGTGTTGGAATGCTATCCCAGAGGTTGTGGGTTCAAATATATCTAAATTCAGCAGTGGGTGTCCTCATAATGATGGCATTAGAATGATATCCCAGAGGTTGTGGGTTCAAATATAGCTAAATTCAGCAGTGGGTGTCCTCAAAATGATGGTGTTGGAATGATATCAAAGAGGTTGTGAGTTCAAATCTATCTAAATTCAGCAGTTGTTGCCCTCATAATGATGGCATTGGAATGATATCCCAGAGGTTGTGGGTTCAAATCTATCTAAATTCAGCAGTTGTTGCCCTCATAATGATGGCATTGGAATGATATCCCAGAAGTTGTGGGTTCAAATCTATCTAAATTCAGTAGTTGTTGTCCTCATAATTATGGCATTAGAATGATATCCCAGAGGTTGTGGGTTCAAATATAGCTAAATTCAGCAGTAGGTGTCCTCATACTGATGGCATTGGAATGATATCCCAGAAGTTGTGGGTTCAAATATATCTAAATTCAGCAGTTGTTGCCCTCATAATGATGGCATTGGAATGATATCCCAGAAGTTGTGGGTTCAAATATTGCTAAATTCAATAGTTGTTGCCCTCATAATGATGGCATTGGATTGATATCCCAGAGTTTGTGGGTTCAAATATTGCGAAATTTAGTGGTTGTTGCCCTCATAATGATGGTGTTGGATTGATATCCCAGAGGTTGTGGGTTCAAATATTGCTAAATTCAGCGCTTGTTGCCCTCATAATGATGGTGTTGGATTGATATCCCAGAGGTTGTGGGTTCAAATCTATCTAAATTCAGCAGTTGTTGCCCTCATAATGATGGCATTGGAATGATATCCTAGAAGTTGTGGGTTCAAATCTATCTAAATTCAGCAGTTGTTGCCCTCATAATGATGGCATTGGAATGATATCCCAGAAGTTGTGGGTTCAAATATATCTAAATTCAGCAGTTGTTGCCCTCATAATGATGGCATTGGAATAATATCCCAGAAGTTGTGGGTTCAAATATATCTAAATTCAGCAGTTGTTGCCCTCATAATGATGGCATTAGAATTACTAGGACGTGCCCGTACGTGGGTGCCCGTTCGGAAAAACATTCCAAACCGCGTGGCAGTAACGACCACAGAACCCCCCCCTCTATTTACATGAAATGGTTTGGTCCATTCGCAAAGCCAAAGCGAACGACCACAGAACCCCCCCCTCTATTTACATGAATGGTTTGGTCCATTCGCAAAGCCAAAGCGAACGGCGAACGGCTAAATCGCCATAGCTCGGTAACTACTTGTCCGATTAATATGAAATCTTGAAAAGGCACATCCTCGGGTCCCCAGCAATATACCTGGCAAGTTTCAAGTATATCGGACCCGTGGTTGTCGAGAAACAGCGGTCACAGACAAACGACACACAGACATACACACAGACATACAGAGATTACTGGAATTATAGATAGATATCCCAGAGGTTGTGGGTTCAAATATAGCTAAATTCAGCAGTAGGTGTCCTCATACTGATGGCATTGGAATGATATCCCAGAAGTTGTGGGTTCAAATCTATCTAAATTCAGCAGTTGTTGCCCTCATACTGATGGCATTGGAATGATATCCCAGAATTGTGGGTTCAAATCTATCTAAATTCAGCAGTTGTTGCCTTAATAATGATAGCATTGGAATGATATCCCAGAAGTTGTGGGTATAAATCTATCTAAATTCAGTAGTTGTTGCCCTCATAATGATGGCATTAGAATGATATCCCAGATGTTGTGAGTTCAAATCTATCTAAATTCAGCAGATGTTGCCCTCATACTGATGGCATTGGAATGATATCCCAGAAGTTGTGGGTTCAAATCTATCTAAATTAAGCAGTTGTTGCCCTCATACTGATGGCATTGGAATGATATCCCAGAAGTTGTGGGTTCAAATCTATCTAAATTCAGTAGTTGTTGCCCTCATAATGATGGCATTGGAATGATATCCCAGAAGTTGTAGGTTCAAATCTATCTAAATTCAGCAGTTGTTGCCCTCATAATGATGGCATTGGAATGATATCTCAGAAGTTGTGGGTTCAAATCTATCTAAATTCAGCAGTTGTTGCCCTCATAATGATGGCATTGGAATGATATCTCAGAGGTTGTGGGTTCAAATCTATCTAAATTCAGCAGTTGTTGCCCTCATAATGATGGCATTGGAATGATATCTCAGAAGTTGTGGGTTCAAATCTATCTAAATTCAGCAGTTGTTGCCCTCATAATGATGGCATTGGAATGATATATCAGAAGTTGTGGGTTCAAATCTATCTAAATTCAGCAGTTGTTGCCCTCATAATGATGGCATTGGAATGATATCTTAGAAGTTGTGGGTTCAAATCTATCTAAATTCAGCAGTTGTTGCCCTCATAATGATGGCATTGGAATGATATCTCAGAAGTTGTGGGTTCAAATCTATCTAAATTCAGCAGTTGTTGCCCTCATAATGATGGCATTGGGATGATATCTCAGAAGTTGTGGGTTCAAATCTATCTAAATTCAGTAGTTTTTGCCCTCATAATGATGGCATTAGAATGATATCCCAGAGGTTGTGGGTTCAAATCTATCTAAATTCAGCAGTGGGTGTCTTCAAAATGATGGTGTTGGAATGCTATCCCAGAGGTTGTGGGTTCAAATATATCTAAATTCAGCAGTGGGTGTCCTCATAATGATGGCATTAGAATGATATCCCAGAGGTTGTGGGTTCAAATATAGCTAAATTCAGCAGTGGGTGTCCTCAAAATGATGGTGTTGGAATGATATCAAAGAGGTTGTGAGTTCAAATCTATCTAAATTCAGCAGTTGTTGCCCTCATAATGATGGCATTGGAATGATATCCCAGAGGTTGTGGGTTCAAATCTATCTAAATTCAGCAGTTGTTGCCCTCATAATGATGGCATTGGAATGATATCCCAGAAGTTGTGGGTTCAAATCTATCTAAATTCAGTAGTTGTTGTCCTCATAATTATGGCATTAGAATGATATCCCAGAGGTTGTGGGTTCAAATATAGCTAAATTCAGCAGTAGGTGTCCTCATACTGATGGCATTGGAATGATATCCCAGAAGTTGTGGGTTCAAATATATCTAAATTCAGCAGTTGTTGCCCTCATAATGATGGCATTGGAATGATATCCCAGAAGTTGTGGGTTCAAATCTATCTAAATTCAGTAGTTGTTGCCCTCATAATGATGGCATTAGAATGATATCCCAGCGGTTGTGGGTTCAAATATAGCTAAATTCAGCAGTAGGTGTCCTCATACTGATGGCATTGGAATGATATCCCAGAAGTTGTGGGTTCAAATCTATCTAAATTCAGCAGTTGTTGCCCTCATACTGATGGCATTGGAATGATGTCCCAGAAGTTGTGGGTTCAAATCTATCTAAATTCAGCAGTTGTTGCCCTCATACTGATGGCATTGGAATGATATCCCAGAAGTTGTGGGTTCAAATCTATCTAAATTCAGCAGTTGTTGCCCTCATAATGATGGCATTGAAATGATATCCCAGAAGTTGTGGATTCAAATCTATCTAAATTCAGTAGATGTTGCCCTCATAATGATGGCATTAGAATGATATTCCAGAGGTTGTGAGTTCAAATCTATCCAATTTCAGCAGTTGTTGCCCTCATACTGATGGCATTGGAATGATATCCCAGAAGTTGTGGGTTCAAATCTATCCCAATTCAGCAGTAGGTGTCCTCAAAATGATGGCATTGGAATGATATCCCAGAAGTTGTGGGTTCAAATCTATCTAGATTCAGCAGTTGTTGCCCTCATAATGATGGCATTGGAATGATATCCCAGAAGTTGTGGGTTCAAATCTATCGAAATTCAGCAGTGGGTGTCCTCAAAATGATGGTGTTGGAATGATATCCCAGAGGTTGTGGGTTCAAATATAGCCAAATTCAGTAGTTGTTGCCCTCATACTGATGGCATTGGAATGATATCCCAGAGGTTGTGGGTTCAAATATAGCTAAATTCAGCAGTAGGTGCCCTCATAATGATGGCGTTGGAATGATATCCCAGAGGTTGTGAGTTCAAATCTATCTAAATTCAGCAGTTGTTGCCCTCATACTGATGGCATTAGAATGATATCCCAGAGGTTGTGAGTTCAAATCTATCTAAATTCAGCAGTTGTTGCCCTCATACTGATGGCATTAGAATGATATCCCAGAGGTTGTGAGTTCAAATCTATCTAAATTCAGCAGTTATTGCCCTCATACTGATGGCATTAGAATGATATCCCAGAGGTTGTGAGTTCAAATCTATCTAAATTCAGCAGTGGGTGCCCTCATAATGATGGCATTAGAATGATATCCCAGAGGTTGTGAGTTCAAATCTATCTAAATTCAGCAGTGGGTGCCCTCATAATGATGGCATTAGAATGATATCCCAGAGGTTGTGAGTTCAAATCTATCTAAATTCAGCAGTGGGTGCCCTCATAATGATGGCATTAGAATGATATCCCAGAGGTTGTGAGTTCAAATCTATCTAAATTCAGCAGTGGGTGCCCTCATAATGATGGCATTGGAATGATATCCCAGAGGTTGTGAGTTCAAATATAGCTAAATTCAGCAGTTATTGCCCTCATAATGATGGCATTAGAATGATATCCCAGAGGTTGTGAGTTCAAATATAGCTAAATTCAGCAGTTGTTGCCCTCATAATGATGGCATTGGAATGATATCCCAGAGGTTGTGGGTTCAAATATAGCTAAATTCAGCAGTGGGTGTCCTCAAAATGATGGTGTTGGAATGATTTCAAAGAGGTTGTGAGTTCAAATCTATCTAAATTCAGCAGTTGTTGCCCTCATAATGATGGCATTGGAATGATATCCCAGAGGTTGTGGGTTCAAATCTATCTAAATTCAGCAGTTGTTGCCCTCATAATGATGGCATTGGAATGATATCCCAGAAGTTGTGGGTTCAAATCTATCTAAATTCAATAGTTGTTGTCCTCATAATTATGGCATTAGAATGATATCCCAGAGGTTGTGGGTTCAAATCTATCTATAATTCCATTAATCTCTGTGTGTATGTGTGTATGTGTGTATGTGTGTATGTGTGTATGTGTGTTTGTATGTTTGTCTGTGACCGCTGTTTCTCGACAACCACGGGTCCGATATACTTGAAACTTGCCAGGTATATTGCTGGGGACCCGAGGATGTGCCTTTTCAAGGTTTCATATTAATCGGACAAGTACTTACCGAGCTATGGCGATTTCTTTACCAAACACCGCAAGCCGTTCGCTTTGGACCAAACCATTTCATGTAAATAGAGGGGGGGGGGGGGGGTTCTGTGGTCGTTGCGAATGGACCAAACCATTCATGTAAATAGAGGGGGGGGGGGGTTCTGTGGTCGTTACTGCCACGTGGTTTCAAAGTTTTTTTTTGTTGTTGTTGTTTGCACGCATGTTTTTTTGCACCCACGTACGGGCACGCCCTAGGATGTTTACACACACACACCCCTACACAAAATTTTTTTTTTTTTTTTTTTTGGCAAGGAACGGGCACCCACGTACGGGCACGTCCTAGCTTATATATAGTACGGGCATGCCCTAGTATAGCTAAATTCAGCAGTAGGTGTCCTCATACTGATGGCATTGGAATGATATCCCAGAAGTTGTGGGTTCAAATATATCTAAATTCAGCAGTTGTTGCCCTCATAATGATGGCATTGGAATGATATCCCAGAAGTTGTGGGTTCAAATCTATCTAAATTCAGTAGTTGTTGCCCTCATAATGATGGCATTAGAATGATATCCCAGCGGTTGTGGGTTCAAATATAGCTAAATTCAGCAGTAGGTGTCCTCATACTGATGGCATTGGAATGATATCCCAGAAGTTGTGGGTTCAAATCTATCTAAATTCAGCAGTTGTTGCCCTCATACTGATGGCATTGGAATGATGTCCCAGAAGTTGTGGGTTCAAATCTATCTAAATTCAGCAGTTGTTGCCCTCATACTGATGGCATTGGAATGATATCCCAGAAGTTGTGGGTTCAAATCTATCTAAATTCAGCAGTTGTTGCACCCATAATGATGGCATTGAAATGATATCCCAGAAGTTGTGGATTCAAATCTATCTAAATTCAGTAGATGTTGCCCTCATAATGATGGCATTAGAATGATATTCCAGAGGTTGTGAGTTCAAATCTATCCAATTTCAGCAGTTGTTGCCCTCATACTGATGGCATTGGAATGATATCCCAGAAGTTGTGGGTTCAAATCTATCTCAATTCAGCAGTAGGTGTCCTCAAAATGATGGCATTGGAATGATATCCCAGAAGTTGTGGGTTCAAATCTATCTAGATTCAGCAGTTGTTGCCCTCATAATGATGGCATTGGAATGATATCCCAGAAGTTGTGGGTTCAAATCTATCGAAATTCAGCAGTGGGTGTCCTCAAAATGATGGTGTTGGAATGATATCCCAGAGTTTGTGGGTTCAAATATAGCTAAATTCAGTAGTTGTTGCCCTCATACTGATGGCATTGGAATGATATCCCAGAGGTTGTGGGTTCAAATATAGCTAAATTCAGCAGTAGGTGCCCTCATAATGATGGCGTTGGAATGATATCCCAGAGGTTGTGAGTTCAAATCTATCTAAATTCAGCAGTTGTTGCCCTCATACTGATGGCATTAGAATGATATCCCAGAGGTTGTGAGTTCAAATCTATCTAAATTCAGCAGTTGTTGCCCTCATACTGATGGCATTAGAATGATATCCCAGAGGTTGTGAGTTCAAATCTATCTAAATTCAGCAGTTGTTGCCCTCATACTGATGGCATTAGAATGATATCCCAGAGGTTGTGAGTTCAAATCTATCTAAATTCAGCAGTGGGTGCCCTCATAATGATGGCATTGGAATGATATCCCAGAGGTTGTGAGTTCAAATATAGCTAAATTCAGCAGTTATTGCCCTCATAATGATGGCATTAGAATGATATCCCAGAGGTTGTGAGTTCAAATATAGCTAAATTCAGCAGTTGTTGCCCTCATAATGATGGTATTGAAATGATATCCCAGAGGTTGTGAGTTCAAATCTATCTAAATTCAGCAGTAGGTGCCCTCATAATGATGGCATTAGAATGATATCCCAGAGGTTGTGAGTTCAAATATAGCTAAATTTAGCAGTAGGTGCCTTCATAATGATGGCATTAGAATGATATCCCAGAGGTTGTGGGTTCAAATCTATCTAAATTCAGCAGTAGGTGCCTTCATAATGATGGTGTTGGAATGATATCCCAGAGGTTGTGGGTTCAAATCTATCTAAATTCAGCAGTAGGTGCCTTCATAATGATGGCATTAGAATGATATCCCAGAGGTTGTGAGTTCAAATCTATCTAAATTCAGCAGTGGGTGCCCTCATACTGATGGCATTAGAATGATATCCCAGAGGTTGTGAGTTCAAATCTATCTAAATTCAGCAGTGGGTGCCCTCATAATGATGGCATTGGAATGATATCCCAGAGGTTGTGAGTTCAAATCTATCTAAATTCAGCAGTGGGTGCCCTCATACTGATGGCATTAGAATGATATCCCAGAGGTTGTGAGTTCAAATCTATCTAAATTCAGCAGTGGGTGCCCTCATAATGATGGCATTGGAATGATATCCCAGAGGTTGTGAGTTCAAATCTATCTAAATTCAGCAGTGGGTGCCCTCATAATGATGGCATTGGAATGATATCCCAGAGGTTGTGAGTTCAAATATAGCTAAATTCAGCAGTTGTTGCCCTCATAATGATGGTATTGAAATGATATCCCAGAGGTTGTGAGTTCAAATCTATCTAAATTCAGCAGTAGGTGCCCTCATAATGATGGCATTAGAATGATATCCCAGAGGTTGTGAGTTCAAATCTATCTAAATTCAGCAGTGGGTGCCCTCATACTGATGGCATTAGAATGATATCCCAGAGGTTGTGAGTTCAAATCTATCTAAATTCAGCAGTGGGTGCCCTCATAATGATGGCATTGGAATGATATCCCAGAGGTTGTGAGTTCAAATATAGCTAAATTCAGCAGTTGTTGCCCTCATAATGATGGCATTAGAATGATATCCCAGAGGTTGTGAGTTCAAATATAGCTAAATTCAGCAGTTGTTGCCCTCATAATGATGGTATTGAAATGATATCCCAGAGGTTGTGAGTTCAAATCTATCTAAATTCAGCAGTAGGTGCCCTCATAATGATGGCATTAGAATGATATCCCAGAGGTTGTGAGTTCAAATATAGCTAAATTCAGCAGTAGGTGCCTTCATAATGATGGCATTAGAATGATATCCCAGAGGTTGTGGGTTCAAATCTATCTAAATTCAGCAGTAGGTGCCTTCATAATGATGGTGTTGGAATGATATCCCAGAGGTTGTGGGTTCAAATCTATCTAAATTCAGCAGTGGGTGCCCTCATAATGATGGCATTGGAATGATATCCCAGAGGTTGTGAGTTCAAATCTATCTAAATTCAGCAGTGGGTGCCCTCATACTGATGGCATTAGAATGATATCCCAGAGGTTGTGAGTTCAAATCTATCTAAATTCAGCAGTAGGTGCCCTCATAATGATGGCATTAGAATGATATCCCAGAGGTTGTGAGTTCAAATCTATCTAAATTCAGCAGTGGGTGCCCTCATACTGATGGCATTAGAATGATATCCCAGAGGTTGTGAGTTCAAATCTATCTAAATTCAGCAGTTGTTGCCCTCATAATGATGGTGTTGGAATGATATCCCAGAGGTTGTGAGTTCAAATATAGCTAAATTCAGCAGTAGGTGCCTTCATAATGATGGCATTAGAATGATATCCCAGAGGTTGTGGGTTCAAATCTATCTAAATTCAGCAGTAGGTGCCTTCATAATGATGGTGTTGGAATGATATCCCAGAGGTTGTGGGTTCAAATCTATCTAAATTCAGCAGTAGGTTCCTTCATAATGATGGCATTAGAATGATATCCCAGAGGTTGTGAGTTCAAATCTATCTAAATTCAGCAGTTGTTGCCCTCATAATGATGGTATTGAAATGATAGCCCAGAGGTTGTGAGTTCAAATCTATCTAAATTCAGCAGTAGGTGCCCTCATAATGATGGCATTAGAATGATATCCCAGAGGTTGTGAGTTCAAATCTATCTAAATTCAGCAGTAGGTGCCCTCATAATGATGGCATTAGAATGATATCCCAGAGGTTGTGAGTTCAAATCTATCTAAATTCAGCAGTGGGTGCCCTCATACTGATGGCATTAGAATGATATCCCAGAGGTTGTGAGTTCAAATATAGCTAAATTCAGCAGTAGGTGCCTTCATAATGATGGCATTAGAATGATATCCCAGAGGTTGTAAGTTCAAATATAGCTAAATTCAGCAGTTGTTGCCCTCATAATGATGGTATTGAAATGATATCCCAGAGGTTGTGAGTTCAAATCTATCTAAATTCAGCAGTAGGTGCCATCATAATGATGGCATTAGAATGATATCCCAGAGGTTGTGAGTTCAAATCTATCTAAATTCAGCAGTGGGTGCCCTCATACTGATGGCATTAGAATGATATCCCAGAGGTTGTGAGTTCAAATCTATCTAAATTCAGCAGTGGGTGCCCTCATAATGATGGCATTGGAATGATATCCCAGAGGTTGTGAGTTCAAATATAGCTAAATTCAGCAGTAGCTGCCCTCATAATGATGGCATTAGAATGATATCCCAGAGGTTGTGAGTTCAAATATAGCTAAATTCAGCAGTTGTTGCCCTCATAATGATGGTATTGAAATGATATCCCAGAGGTTGTGAGTTCAAATCTATCTAAATTCAGCAGTGGGTGCCCTCATACTGATGGCATTAGAATGATATCCCAGAGGTTGTGAGTTCAAATATAGCTAAATTCAGCAGTGGGTGCCCTCATAATGATGGCATTAGAATGATATCCCAGAGGTTGTGAGTTCAAATATAGCTAAATTCAGCAGTTGTTGCCCTCATAATGATGGTATTGAAATGATATCCCAGAGGTTGTGAGTTCAAATCTATCTAAATTCAGCAGTAGGTGCCCTCATAATGATGGCATTAGAATGATATCCCAGAGGTTGTGAGTTCAAATCTATCTAAATTCAGCAGTGGGTGCCCTCATACTGATGGCATTAGAATGATATCCCAGAGGTTGTGAGTTCAAATCTATCTAAATTCAGCAGTGGGTGCCCTCATAATGATGGCATTGGAATGATATCCCAGAGGTTGTGAGTTCAAATATAGCTAAATTCAGCAGTAGGTGCCTTCATAATGATGGCATTAGAATGATATCCCAGAGGTTGTGAGTTCAAATATAGCTAAATTCAGCAGTTGTTGCCCTCATAATGATGGCATTAGAATGATATCCCAGAGGTTGTGAGTTCAAATATAGCTAAATTCAGCAGTAGGTGCCTTCATAATGATGGCATTAGAATGATATCCCAGAGGTTGTGAGTTCAAATGTAGCTAAATTCAGCAGTTGTTGCCCTCATAATGATGGCATTAGAATGATATCCCAGAGGTTGTGAGTTCAAATATAGCTAAATTCAGCAGTTGTTGCCCTCATAATGATGGCATTAGAATGATATCCCAGAGGTTGTGAGTTCAAATATAGCTAAATTCAGCAGTTGTTGCCCTCATAATGATGGTATTGAAATGATATCCCAGAGGTTGTGAGTTCAAATCTATCTAAATTCAGCAGTAGGTGCCCTCATAATGATGGCATTAGAATGATATCCCAGAGGTTGTGAGTTCAAATATAGCTAAATTCAGCAGTTGTTGCCCTCATAATGATGGTATTGAAATGATATCCCAGAGGTTGTGAGTTCAAATATAGCTAAATTCAGCAGTTGTTGCCCTCATAATGATGGTATTGAAATGATATCCCAGAGGTTGTGAGTTCAAATATAGCTAAATTCAGCAGTAGGTGCCTTCATAATGATGGCATTAGAATGATATCCCAGAGGTTGTGAGTTCAAATATAGCTAAATTCAGCAGTTGTTGCCTTCATAATGATGGCATTAGAATGATATCCCAGAGGTTGTGAGTTCAAATATAGCTAAATTCAGCAGTTGTTGCCCTCATAATGATGGCATTAGAATGATATCCCAGAGGTTGTGAGTTCAAATATAGCTAAATTCAGCAGTTGTTGCCCTCATAATGATGGCATTAGAATGATATCCCAGAGGTTGTGAGTTCAAATATAGCTAAATTCAGCAGTTGTTGCCCTCATAATGATGGTGTTGGAATGATATCCCAGAGGTTGTGAGTTCAAATATAGCTAAATTCAGCAGTTGTTGCCCTCAAAATGATGGTGTTGGAATGATATCCCAGAGGTTGTGAGTTCAAATATAGCTAAATTCAGCAGTTGTTGCCCTCATAATGATGGTATTGAAATGATATCCCAGAGGTTGTGAGTTCAAATATAGCTAAATTCAGCAGTAGGTGCCTTCATAATGATGGCATTAGAATGATATCCCAGAGGTTGTGAGTTCAAATATAGCTAAATTCAGCAGTTGTTGCCTTCATAATGATGGCATTAGAATGATATCCCAGAGGTTGTGAGTTCAAATATAGCTAAATTCAGCAGTTGTTGCCCTCATAATGATGGCATTAGAATGATATCCCAGAGGTTGTGAGTTCAAATATAGCTAAATTCAGCAGTTGTTGCCCTCATAATGATGGCATTAGAATGATATCCCAGAGGTTGTGAGTTCAAATATAGCTAAATTCAGCAGTTGTTGCCCTCATAATGATGGTATTGAAATGATATCCCAGAGGTTGTGAGTTCAAATCTATCTAAATTCAGCAGTAGGTGCCCTCATAATGATGGCATTAGAATGATATCCCAGAGGTTGTGAGTTCAAATATAGCTAAATTCAGCAGTAGGTGCCTTCATAATGATGGTGTTGGAATGATATCCCAGAGGTTGTGAGTTCAAATCTATCTAAATTCAGCAGTAGGTGCCTTCATAATGATGGCATTAGAATGATATCCCAGAGGTTGTGGGTTCAAATCTATCTAAATTCAGCAGTAGGTGCCTTCATAATGATGGTGTTGGAATGATATCCCAGAGGTTGTGGGTTCAAATCTATCTAAATTCAGCAGTAGGTTCCTTCATAATGATGGCATTAGAATGATATCCCAGAGGTTGTGAGTTCAAATCTAGCTAAATTCAGCAGTGGGTGTCCTCATAATGATGGTGTTGGAATGATATCCCAGAGGTTGTGGGTTCAAATCTACCTAATTCAGCAGTTGTTGCCCTCATAATGATGGTGTTGGAATGATATCCCAGAGGTTGTGGGTTCAAATATTGCTAAATTCAGCAGTATGTGTCTTCATAATGATGGCATTAGAATGATATCCCAGAGGTTGTGAGTTCAAATATAGCTAAATTCAGCAGTTGTTGCCCTCATAATGATGGCATTAGAATGATATCCCAGAGGTTGTGAGTTCAAATATAGCTAAATTCAGCAGTAGGTGCCTTCATAATGATGGCATTAGAATGATATCCCAGAGGTTGTGAGTTCAAATATAGCTAAATTCAGCAGTTGTTGCCCTCATAATGATGGCATTAGAATGATATCCCAGAGGTTGTGAGTTCAAATATAGCTAAATTCAGCAGTTGTTGCCCTCATAATGATGGTATTGAAATGATATCCCAGAGGTTGTGAGTTCAAATATAGCTAAATTCAGCAGTTGTTGCCCTCATAATGATGGCATTAGAATGATATCCCAGAGGTTGTGAGTTCAAATATAGCTAAATTCAGCAGTAGGTGCCTTCATAATGATGGCATTAGAATGATATCCCAGAGGTTGTGAGTTCAAATATAGCTAAATTCAGCAGTTGTTGCCCTCATAATGATGGCATTAGAATGATATCCCAGAGGTTGTGAGTTCAAATATAGCTAAATTCAGCAGTTGTTGCCCTCATAATGATGGCATTAGAATGATATCCCAGAGGTTGTGAGTTCAAATATAGCTAAATTCAGCAGTGGGTGTCCTCATAATGATGGTGTTGGAATGATATCCCAGAGGTTGTGGGTTCAAATATTGCTAAATTCAGCAGTATGTGTCTTCATAATGATGGCATTAGAATGATATCCCAGAGGTTGTGAGTTCAAATATAGCTAAATTCAGCAGTTGTTGCCCTCATAATGATGGCATTAGAATGATATCCCAGAGGTTGTGAGTTCAAATATAGCTAAATTCAGCAGTAGGTGCCTTCATAATGATGGCATTAGAATGATATCCCAGAGGTTGTGAGTTCAAATATAGCTAAATTCAGCAGTTGTTGCCCTCATAATGATGGCATTAGAATGATATCCCAGAGGTTGTGAGTTCAAATATAGCTAAATTCAGCAGTTGTTGCCCTCATAATGATGGCATTAGAATGATATCCCAGAGGTTGTGAGTTCAAATATAGCTAAATTCAGCAGTTGTTGCCCTCATAATGATGGTATTGAAATGATATCCCAGAGGTTGTGAGTTCAAATATAGCTAAATTCAGCAGTTGTTGCCCTCATAATGATGGCATTAGAATGATATCCCAGAGGTTGTGAGTTCAAATATAGCTAAATTCAGCAGTAGGTGCCTTCATAATGATGGCATTAGAATGATATCCCAGAGGTTGTGAGTTCAAATATAGCTAAATTCAGCAGTTGTTGCCCTCATAATGATGGCATTAGAATGATATCCCAGAGGTTGTGAGTTCAAATATAGCTAAATTCAGCAGTTGTTGCCCTCATAATGATGGCATTAGAATGATATCCCAGAGGTTGTGAGTTCAAATATAGCTAAATTCAGCAGTTGTTGCCCTCATAATGATGGTATTGAAATGATATCCCAGAGGTTGTGAGTTCAAATCTATCTAAATTCAGCAGTAGGTGCCCTCATAATGATGGCATTAGAATGATATCCCAGAGGTTGTGAGTTCAAATATAGCTAAATTCAGCAGTAGGTGCCTTCATAATGATGGCATTAGAATGATATCCCAGAGGTTGTGGGTTCAAATCTATCTAAATTCAGCAGTAGGTGCCTTCATAATGATGGTGTTGGAATGATATCCCAGAGGTTGTGGGTTCAAATCTATCTAAATTCAGCAGTAGGTTCCTTCATAATGATGGCATTAGAATGATATCCCAGAGGTTGTGAGTTCAAATCTAGCTAAATTCAGCAGTGGGTGTCCTCATAATGATGGTGTTGGAATGATATCCCAGAGGTTGTGGGTTCAAATCTACCTAATTCAGCAGTTGTTGCCCTCATAATGATGGTGTTGGAATGATATCCCAGAGGTTGTGGGTTCAAATATTGCTAAATTCAGCAGTGGGTGTCCTCATATTGATGGCATTAGAATGATATCCCAGAGGTTGTTGGTTCAAATCTACCTAATTCAGCAGTTGTTGCCCTCATAATGATGGTGTTGGAATGATATCCCAGAGGTTGTGAGTTCAAATATAGCTAAATTCAGCAGTTGTTGCCCTCATAATGATGGCATTAGAATGATATCCCAGAGGTTGTGAGTTCAAATCTATCTAAATTCAGCAGTTGTTGCCCTCATAATGATGGCATTAGAATGATATCCCAGAAGTTGTGAGTTCAAATATAGCTAAATTCAGCAGTGGGTGTCCTCATATTGATGGCATTAGAATGATATCCCAGAGGTTGTGGGTTCAAATCTATCTAAATTCAGCAGTTGTTGCCCTCATAATAATGGCATTAGAATGATATCCCAGAGGTTGTGAGTTCAAATCTATCTAAATTCAGCATTGGGTGTCCTCATATTGATGGCATTAGAATGATATCCCAGAGGTTGTGAGTTCAAATCTATCTAAATTCAGCAGTGGGTGTCCTCATAATGATGGCTTTGGAATGATATCCCAGAGGTTGTGAGTTCAAATCTATCTAAATTCAGCAGTTGTTGCCCTCATAATAATGGCATTAGAATGATATCCCAGAGGTTGTGAGTTCAAATCTATCTAAATTCAGCATTGGGTGTCCTCATATTGATGGCATTAGAATGATATCCCAGAGGTTGTGAGTTCAAATCTATCTAAATTCAGCAGTGGGTGTCCTCATAATGATGGCTTTGGAATGATATCCCAGAGGTTGTGAGTTCAAATCTATCTAAATTCAGCAGTAGGTGCCCTCATAATGATGGCATTAGAATGATATCCCAGAGGTTGTGAGTTCAAATCTAGCTAAATTCAGCAGTGGGTGTCCTCATAATGATGGCTTTGGAATGATATCCCAGAGGTTGTGAGTTCAAATATTGCTAAATTCAGCAGTGGGTGTCCTCATAATGATGGCTTTGGAATGATATCCCAGAGGTTGTGAGTTCAAATCTATCTAAATTCAGCAGTAGGTGCCCTCATAATAATGGCATTAGAATGATATCCCAGAGGTTGTGAGTTCAAATCTATCTAAATTCAGCATTGGGTGTCCTCATATTGATGGCATTAGAATGATATCCCAGAGGTTGTGAGTTCAAATCTATCTAAATTCAGCAGTGGGTGTCCTCATAATGATGGCTTTGGAATGATATCCCAGAGGTTGTGAGTTCAAATCTATCTAAATTCAGCAGTAGGTGCCCTCATAATGATGGCATTAGAATGATATCCCAGAGGTTGTGAGTTCAAATCTATCTAAATTCAGCAGTGGGTGTCCTCATAATGATGGCTTTGGAATGATATCCCAGAGGTTGTGGGTTCAAATATTGCTAAATTCAGTAGTATGTGATTGAGGGCAAAATTTGCTGAAGGCAGCACAAGGTGGTGCAAGATGTTCTGGAAAAGGAAGGGGTTAAAATATTTGTTCAAATCACTTTACATGGATTGATTCAACGCTGGGAATTATTTTTGGGGAAATGTGAAGTCACAGCATACTAGCATAACGTCGATTTAATACGTATTCATATCACTGGTACATTTTCAACTGTTCCTCTGCAATATTGAACAAAACTAGGTTAGTGTTTTGAATATCAGGATGATGTCAAATTTTTCGTTCCTATATCTCAATCTTAGCTTGTATTGATGTTTTGTAAAGAGAATGCGGTGCAAATCAAGCATAAGTGATAGACATAACTGGCTATGTGAGATGTGATAATATTAAAGGTCAAAGAAAATCATGTTGGCCTTGAAACAAGCTTACCGATCCAACCATTTAAGGTTGGCACAGCATCCCTTGTGTATGGATGGTTGTGAATTGCTCGGGAGTCTGGCCACTGCAAGCTAATAACTGTTTGTTGTCAAGATTTAAACCGTGATTCCATTTAGTCCATTTCTTTACCATCTGTCGTTTCCTGAACGTGTGTTTGTTTCATCGCATACCATCTGTTCCAGTGTACATCAATATTTACCTGTGCACCTATGATATATAACTTTTCTTTAACATTGGAATCCACAAGGGTAGGCAAAGGGTTCTGCAATCTTGCTAAACCACTGGTTTTGATTTTTGTGTGTGACCAGATAGCTCATTTGCACAAGATGCTCAATCATATCCGAGTTGTCTGTGAACCTTATTCATCTACATGGGCTGGCAGAATAGCAGAGAGGTATGTGCACTCACCTCTGAACTTTCTAGCCTGCGATTGGATCTTGGCCCAGCTATCAATGTCTTCTGGGTGTGTCGCAGGCAGGGTGGGTTGTGCCGTTCCTCAGAAAGATGTTGAACTGGGCGTCCAGTCTGCCAACATTAGGTGGCAGACGTTAAAGGTCTCACAGTGTCCATTGTGACGCGTTGCCGAACTATTGCCGGCATACTGATCAATTTACAAATTCCTGCTCTAACTAAGAGGGGCATTACATCAGCAGCACAGCTGTGCCTCCAGCAAATAATGCTTCGTCCACAGCCATCTGCTGCATATGAAAGCAGAAGAAGGTCATTGAATAAAAGGAAGGTTTGAAGTCAACTGTGATGATCGACTCCATGAATTTGCTCATAATTGTAAGTTAGCGAAGAGGCCTGTAGTTAAGATGATCTATTTTAGTACTAGGTTTGTGTAATGCAATGTGGTTGGTTGACATCTGAGGGATGAAAGGTGACCTAAGGCAAATTATATGGTGAGCAGAGTGGAGAGAGGATGTGCAGGAGTGGCCGAGCAGTTTTTTGGGACTGTTGCGCTGATCTGGGCCCATCACATAATCAGAGTTAAGAGTGGTCAGAAAGCTCTTCATCTTCTCAAGTGAGAAGAGACAGTGTCCAAGATAGGGTCGGTCCAGGCAGGTAGGTGTTAGAGAAATTGACATTTGGAAGCAAACGCAGGAATTACAGTCGCTCGGTCTTCTCACTAGCAGTGTTGGCAATGGTGCCACTTGAAGTGAGGGAAGGGTCAGAGAGGGAGTATACTCCAGAGACAGACTTGACAGGGAGCCATCCCATCATGTCTCTGAGGTAAGAGAGGTTCAAAAGTTCAGTCTTGAGATTGCCCAGATAGGGGGGAGGAGGAGAGAATGAGGGAGAGAGAGGGAGAGAGAGAGAGAGAGAGAGAGAAAGAGAAAGAGAAAGAGAAAGAGAAAGAGAAAGAGAAAGAGAAAGAGAAAGCGAAAGCAAGCAAGCAGGCTTGTGTGGATTAAATGAGTGAAGAAGCTCTGATATTTCGAGTGCGACCGATTGCCTATTACGAGTTGCATATACCAGGAACCATCAGTGATCTTCGATATACCGAGAACCCTCTAGTTTATTTGTTCATCATTGTGAGAGGAAAGAAGAGAGCGAGGGAAGATTTTTGAAGCGCGGTGAAAAGGACGAGCCTAACGAAAGAAAAAGAAAAGTAACGAGGAAGAAGACACGACGAACACATTGTCAACAACAACAAAACGGACCATCACAGCATGGGGTAATATGGATTTTGGTTGTTGTTTTTGAAGAAGGTGTAAAAAGGTAAACTGCCACTACCAGAAGCTGGAAGATTTGATGGAGATTGTTTGGAATGGACCCCTCGTTCCCCTAATAATCAGGTTCCGTAAGTCCAGATTTTAAGGTTCGTTCCAATTTTGTGGAGATTTGTAACCATTTACATTTTTGAAAAAAAATTGAGAGGATTGTCATCCAAAAAACAATGCTTCCATTTGATTTGAATATTTTCTTCAATCAAATCAAATTGGAAATCAAATTTTAAAAAAATATTGATTTTCGGAGCCAGAGACTCTTAAGCATAAAAAAAAAAAAGTAAATGGTTACAAATCTCCACAAAATCGGAACGAAATTACATATGGAAGCTGACTATAAGTAGGAATGTTTGGAATGGACTCTAGTCTACCTGCCCCCATTATAAACTGGTCATCACATCTCTTATCATTGGATGATCTAACATTTTGTGTTCCACAGTTAAAGGACTCCTGGATCTTCTCACTATCATTTCCACTTTGGATGTGGGTAGACCCTTTTGGCATTGCCCTCATTGGTACTGCGCGGGGCGATTCCTATGGTAACTCAGGGAAGAAATTTCCACACCAACTGATGGAGAGGTGACCTGACCAGGATTAATTCCACCCCCGAAGTGTTCACGACTTATCGACTTGTCGTGAAGGCCCCGATGATTTGTCAACATGACAGACTCACCCAGCACCACCTGCGTAAATGGGCATGACGGAATGGTCTCACTGACCTACAAAGACCAGAAGTACAAGCAAAAACAAGACCTTAGCTTGAAATGCAGAAATTACTGAAAAATAGTGAAATATTAGTTCCCACGTAATTGAAATTGCTTAATTACTACTAATATAAAACAGCCTCTAAATTATTCAAATATCATTTTAATTAAGGTCCTTGAAACGTTATTGGTGAGGGTAAAGTTTGAGCTGTATTTTAACCTAGTAATTACTACATTGAGCTGGAATGATCCTAAATGCAGTCTTCAATCAAATAAATTGTAGTTGGAAGCGAGGCTAACTACAATGCTCGAGGCTCTTATTGCAAGAATAATTTTTAAAAACTGTCTTTGTATTCGCTTTGTGCATGATATGTGGGGTGATAACGAATAGTGAAAGGTAATTAATAATTAATTATTGCACTCACCTGTCTGGATTAGCAAAAAACAAACAAATATATCATGTGAAAATCGAATCTGAATTGGCCATATTGAATACAATATGCTTAACAATGTTCCAAGGGATCAGATCGCTGCAACCCAGCAATGATTTTGGACAAATTATGCAAATGAGTTTCAAATTGCCAATTATGGTGACCAGCAGTTTTGTACAAAATATATTTTCTGGCTTTATTATAAATGATGCCTAAACATCAAAATCATAAGCATGTAACCAGACCGGCAGATGAACATTTGGAAAAGCACATTAAAAATGATTGCTCAATTCAATGCGAAGATAATCCCAGAGGAGTCATTTGTCCAATTCTTCTTTTGTATGCAGCTCATAGTCATGGGGAGCATCATTTTCTGGGCGTGTGGTTTTGTGACTGATGCAGTGCCCCCCCCAACCCCCCTCCCCCTAGGTTAGGGCAGGAATTTTGAATTTTCCACAGTGCCTTCAATACCTCGCCTGCTCTTTGCGATGGACATCGTGGGATCTTTAACATTTACCAAACTAGAGAGTTCATAGAGTTCACCTCATCGCGTCGCACAGTTTTGAGAACATTGGTTCTAAACCACATTGCCACATTTGTGGAGTCTGCGAGCAGAAAATTTGATTGGTCAAGATAATGTAAAATGCCACAATATTTTGTCCAATTACTGAGAAAATAAATGATTTACCACCATTTAAAGTGCCAATAAGACAAGTTGTGTTCTAAAGTGCTCAAGTAAATAATTGAATTGAAATAAAATAAAGATTTAAAACGTTGTAGAAAAACAAATACCCGGAAGTTTACCGCCATTGACGACATCTTTTTTACCACCTCATTTACCATGTTACATTAGCTATTCGTGCTCGTTATTTGTGTCCTTTATGGCATCCTTAAACACAACAAACTTCTTGTTTGCAATGATTTTCAATTTTGTGTGACTGTCAGATAGGCAGGCAGACTAATAATTAGCGCATGCACAATCGAGACAAATTCACAGCCAAGGTACTGCTAAACTACAGGTTCGTTTTTTGATTATTGCTCAAAATATAACATTCAATTGTAATGAAGTAGTTCCTCGATCATAAACTGATGTTTGTGGACAGACAGACACAGACAGACGTTGTTTTTAATTATCGTCATTGCCTGTGCTCGCCTTACAGGCCATTTTTTGTATGGTTGCCATTGCTGTGTTTTCCTGCCATTCCTTGCTTGAGTTATAATTGTTTGTGCGTATAAAGAACTGTCTTGACTTATCCTGTTTGGGTTTGGTCCGAGATAGCGCTCTTGAGGACAATTGGCCCAAGCGGTTGATTGGCCTCTGATATATCATAGGGTGCGGCGCATAATGTTAGTTTGCTGGGCCAATTGTCATTGGTTGTGCGGCGCGTAATGTTAGTTTGCTCGGCCAATTGTCATCGGTTGTGCGGCTTCTGGCATGGTTCCCCATCTACTTCAATAATCTTACAGGTATGGTAAACTGACACCGAGCGTGAGGATCCGACCAAAGGTGAGTGCTGTAGACGGTGTTCATGATCTTTTAATAGAAGCATCAGCTTTTTCGATTTATCTTGGTTAGGTACTCTGCCTAAAGACAGACTCAGTGCTATCCAAGCAGCCTACAGCAAAGATTACACTATGTGGTTTGCCATTGCCTTCCCAGTAGTAGCCATGGCAGGAATTTGTCATTTGGCCAGGGTGTCGTCGATATTTCACCTACCCTTTGTAAAGGACACAGTAGCATCTTTAACGGGCATCAGCTAATGCTGGCAGACAGGATGCCCAGTTTAACGATGGAGCAAAACTATTTCAAAAATTAATTGCTACTCCTAAACTTAAGCTAAAAGAATACAATGCACACACACTGCCTAATGCTGTATGTACCCTTTAGTTCCTAGCAATAAATGTCCTCTTAAGACGAGCGAAAACTCAAATTGTATATTTTCTCATTTAACATAAGGTAAAATATTTTGTTTTAAATTCAAAATATTTGAAATGCACTTTGAGGGATTAGAATACACCAAAAGGATTAAAAGAGATATTTAGAAGTTTCATATTACTGTGAGAGTCATTGTCATTCTGACAAATTTCTTTTTCAAAAAGGATGCAGTAATTAGTGACATTGCTTTGGTTCACTAAGTCTGTGCCAATCAAAGTTGCTCCTTTTTTCACACCAAGATGACAACTAATTTACCCAGTAGGCAATCCGTCATGCTGTCACCTTCACATCCAATGGAAAAATAAGAGCACATGTAAGTGGCTGTACTTTCCAAGTTGCGCAACATGACAATATGTCATCTGTGTATAGTAATTGGGTGAAAAAGGAGGAGCTCTTGATTAAGATACCTGCATTATTATATGCAGTACATTATGTGTGCATCCACTTGAAGGTTAGGGTGGGAACTTTATTTATTTATATATATATTGTTACAGACGCGGCTTTTAGATGTTATATTGACCGAGCGGTGGTGTATTTAACCGCGTCCGAACAGTTACTCCCCGATTAAAACCCGATTCCACCCGACGTTGACCAGATCGCCCCACAGATATTCAATCGGGAAATCTCTAAAGCGACCGAAAGAGAATGAAGAAGAAGAAGAAGAAGAATACGGAGGAAGAACAGATATTATTATACACACACAAGCAATGGATGGAAGAAGCAGTAACACAGCGAATCGTTAACTTACACTATTCATTCTTACTTAACCCCAAGACAATGAGTAGGACAGGACGTTCACACTTACACAGGGGATATATGCAGGCAGGTAAGGCTTGAGATGGATTGCTTGAGAGGGAGGCAAGGTCAGGAGGCCGCCGTTCGCAATTCCTCGCGGTTTTGGCGGGAAACCCTCCGTCGTGTCTCCACTGCGGTAGACGTCACGCGCTGGTTCGGCACACCTGCTCCTTTTCTTGGGGTGGGGCCGTCTCCCTCCTTTCAGCGCGTCTCTCCAAAGCTGGTTTCCTTGACGAGTACCTCTCCTCTTTGGCTTGGAGCGTTTCGCATCTCACCGCTCCTTTTGGTGCAGCCTCTTTGCTCCTCTCCCAGGGTCATCTCTCAAGGCCTCTCATAAAGCAGTCCCTTACAGTCGCTTTTATCACCTCGAGCGAAATCAAGCCGCCGACTCCGAGGGCACGCCTACCGGGTCACTCACCGCGGTGTTGATTGGCTGTTAGGGCTGGTTCACTCCTTCCCTCTTATGACGAGGTGGAGACACGCCTTTCTTCCCCAAACCTACCTCGTGGCCAATGGTGGTTTGAAGAAAACCGGCCAAAATGCGGAAGGCAATTGGAAGGGAGGTTTTGGGGAAATTGGAAGGGCCTACGCTTATTTTGTTTGATACAATGCAAAGTCAATCTAGTGGGAAACACATATTTAGCCTACATGGAATAAGGAAATACACTATTTAAAAGATATATCGTGACCTGCGTGTAAGTTTCATGGAATTAACTAGGAGGCCGACTGCGACCATTATTTACATTAACAGGGTGTTACCGTACTTTTTGTAACGTTCACATTGTAACGTTTTCACATTCGTTACACTTCCTCCAAAATTGTTACACTTCTCAAAAACCGTTACACTTCTCAAATTCGTTACACACTTCTCAAAATCGTTACACTGCACCCTCCTTTCTTCAGGCCTGTCCTCGGGCCTATTAAACTTTAACTTAGTGTGACACGTAGGTGTAATTCCCTCTACAATTAACCTGACCCTGAGTGTGACAATTTTAAAACACAAATAAGTATGTCCCCCTATTGCATTGCATCCTGTCTAACAGACTCAAGCCCACAGCTAACCGAATTACGGAATTATTCTCAAACTATACATTTACGGTGGGGAGCATTATTTACAATGACGTGATTTCTTATTTACAACGCAACCCAGGACCTGTGTTTTTTTTTTTCCTTTTTAGGGAACAAGAGAAAGAAATTCCTGTTGGGAGGGAGGAGACAGCACGCATTGCATCGATGCACCAATACCAATACCACCAAAGCACCCAAAAGCACCAAACACCACAAAGCACCACAAAGCACCCAAAAGCACCATCCGGTGGCAGTCACCATGGTTCATAATAAACACAACAAAACAACTGGTGGTGGTCTTCTCTTTCTCTGCTGGGCCGATGTTCTTCCCGACGTCTTCTGGCTTCATGCGGCCTAGTTGGAAATAATAAAAAGCACAACTTGTGTCCATTTTTATTTAGGGCCTCAGGGGCCAACTAAGGGTGGTCCACCTGTTTGGCATAGGTGCCACCTTACCGAGGTCCGCAAGCAAGATTCCCTGGCCACTATGGCCGGTCTCCAACAGAGGTGCCCTGCCCCAGAACCTGGGGTCCATCAAGTGGTACTTGGCCGCAGAACAGCGGTCCATACAGTGGTACATCAACGCAATGCATGCTGGTTCTGGGAATCTCGGGCGCACAATGGCCACCTCACGCACGCTCCCCTCGGCACCCAATGGCGCACAGGTCATGTGGGAGACAAAAGAAAGACAATTGAGCGAGGGGTAAGGTCACAAGGGTGCACGTCAATAAGGCAATGCAAGGCGAAATGCGTACGGAGGGCGAAGTGAGAAAGCTCGTCCCTACCGTACGTCACCCCCCTGTCACCTACCCTACCCTTACCCCATATGTACAAAAAAATCTACCCATTTACAAATTCGTCACTACTGTCACGTCTTCCCCATATTTCCCCTATACCAAATTCGTCTCCACAATCCCTTTACTTCAAAATTTGCCATCACCAATTCATCATCAATCCTCATAAGGAGGGAGAGATGGAATTACGCACAATGTCACACCCACGTCATGATGCGTCTCACAATCCAAACATTTGCATCAAAAAAAATAATCAAAACATGGCATGGTGTGGAGTACCTGTCACCTCAGGTGAGTGGATGCAGATGGTGCGAGGAGATCCTTCATCCTAACTATTTTCTAAATGACTTTAACACACTTTACACTACCCTCAATTACACTTTACTTTACACTACCATCAATACAGTGGTACAAATAAAAATTTCAAGGGCACCTTTTTTCACACCAAGATGACAACTAATTTACCCAGTAGGCAATCCGTCATGCTGTCACCTTCACATCCAATGGAAAAATAAGAGCACATGTAAGTGGCTGTACTTTCCAAGTTGCGCAACATGACAATATGTCATCTGTGTATAGTAATTGGGTGAAAAAGGAGGAGCTCTTGATTAAGATACCTGCATTATTATATGCAGTACAATATGTGTGCATCCACTTGAAGGTTAGGGTGGGAACTTTATTTATTTATATATATATATATATATATATATATATATATATATATATCTATATATATATATATATATATATATATATATATATATATATATATATATATATATATATATATATATATATACATGTATATATATATATATAATATTTTTATATTATTTAATTATATATATTTTATATTATATTATTTATTTATTTATTTAAATATATAATATATATTATTATTATGTATTCGATATTGTTTGTATTTTTTATGATCTTATATTATTTAAAAATTTTTTTTATATATATTATATATTTTTTATATCTTTTTTATATTATGTTATATTATTATTATTATTTATTTATTTATTTATTATCTCTTCATATAACTAAAATGAAACAAAACTAGAATTTCATAGATCGAGTTTTGCTAGACGTGGTCCCGAAAATGTTCATTTTACATTCTCCCTGAAAAAGTAATATTACGTCCTTGAAGTGCAACAAGATTAGGACATTTCCAGAAATTTCTGTGGACGTAGCGCCATATCTTGTCAAGTTCTAGCACGTTTTCCCTACACGACATTACGCCATGATGTTTCCTGAACTTGGCCAGCCAACGGATACTTGCCGTAAGGTGGAGCATCTTCATCTATGGAGGAAGAAGCTCAGCAATGTTCTAGTAAATCTCCAAAGCGTTGTCCTATAAATACGGTCCAGAAATGGACATTCGCCTCACCCAATTGCTGCAATCATATCATTCATATGAGCATACTAGGTCATGTATGCATATACTGCTCTTCCTTTGTTGCTTTCTGTAGGTGCATTTCAATTCACTTCTTCCGTTCAGCCACAATTTCTAGGTCTGCATGGACTGAATGGATCAAGACAACATGACAAAAGGAATACTTGAGAGATGAGGGAAAAACCCAACAGTAGAGCTGAAGGCCAAGAAAGAGGAGACTTGGACAAGCAATGGATGTGGGGAGGAATGGGGGCAAGATGCGTAGGGATGACAAGATGGATACAGAAGGACACTCTCAGGAGGGAAACTGGAAATTTGGAAAGAGGAGAGATTGGGGAAGGATTTGGGGAGTGGATGGAGGAGGGGGATTAACGAGGGTAGAATGAATCATGGTTTTGGATTGGCGATGACCTGAGATAGTGGTGAACAGCCATCGTGAAGACCTGTGGGGAGGAGTGAGATTGAAGAGAATGTGGAAGTTGGTTCCGCAGGCGGGAGAAAAGAGGACCAAATGAGTGGAGGTGGGCAGTAATCCCGGATTTAGGGAATTTCACCAGAAGTGGGTTGATGGAGACCCATGTGTGCCCTGCAGAAATCTGGAGGGGTGGGGAAGTGGGACACAACACGGAAGGATCAGAGGGTGCAATACTGAAAAGGTCAAGCAAGGAAATGCTGAACTGAACATCAAGCATGCTGACTCTCAAGAAAGGAAGCATCACGCACCATTTAAATTTTTTTGGTATGACTCAAACCGTTCCAAACCAAATGGGTGTTTTCTTGGAGACACCAACTCCTTTCTGGATGGTAGATGGCTCCATTTGGGAGCTCATCCACCCTTTGTCAGGTGTTGTTTTTGGTCCTGGCAGGGTGTCACAGTCACCCTCCCCACGAGCAAAACCAGTGAGGGGTGTCGGTTTAGTTGCCGACAACCCGACCATGCGACAGGTAGCACTGGGTTTCGTGTTACCATTGGCAGTCCAAAAAGACTGACCTGTTTTGGAGATGGATGGGCGTTCAGGTGTGCCAAGGTAGGTCTTTGTACGATGGAGGATGTCATCAACTGGATTTGGAAGTCAACTTTGAAATGTGATTTGCCCAAGAAAAATCATGGCTGGTAGTGAGACCCAGCTGTTTGAATGAATGAACGAACTTCCTCAAGAGGATTCTTAAGAAATTAGATGGAAAGGTTTGCCAGAGGGTCCTTTCTGAGAGAGAGTGTGAGATTTGTCAGGATTTTAAAGACATATTCCAAATGTTCGTCAATTTTCATCCGATTAACCTGAAAATTAAAGAGCAATTGCATAGTGCATCACTGAATTGGGAAACCAACTATTTTTTTTTTAGGTAAAAAGGTCAACTCAAAGTCAAACTTCTAAAATCGTGAATTCTCATCTGAAAAATCATCAATATTCATCCGATTGACCTGAGCTACGATAAAGATTGTCAATTTTAGTCTTGATGAAATGGATGATATGATGTCTCCATGGTAACGGTTTTGGGGAGGGGGGGGGGGGGGGGAGAGGGTAGGGTGGATTTTGCAAGTATCGTGCTTTGCATGACCTCTTTCTTGTTACCTTCGCCAGAGGAGAGGATATTGCATTTGGGTCCGTTTGTCTGTCTGTCTATATGTCTGTTTGTCCGCACAGAATGAGTATGCTTTTTTTCTGCAACCGTTGGTCCGATTGCCAATAAATCTTCAAATCTTCAAAATTCACCAATAATTTTTAAAATTATAATTATGAAATCATATGTCACGTGGTACGGACGCCATCTTGGAAAAACCGAAAAACTTTGCACCTCTATATCTACAAAACCGCTCCATGGAAAAAAATGAAACATGGCTCATTGTCAAGCACTCCTTATGGGGAACAAGGTATATTCATGATGATGTAATTGGTGCCTTCATTACGATGTCGTAATTAGACAAGTGGAACACTTGATCTGATCAGTTTGAAATTTCTTCAGTGTGATCTACACAAAAATGATATGGGAGAAATAAATTGATGACGTCATCGGTCACGTGTTTTGGCAGCTATATTGGATTGAACATAAATCTACGTCATCAATAAACCACACAAACACATCATGGCGAGGGTCTGCAATCTGATTGCTCTTTCTTATTAATTGTTTGTTTGTCCGGGCAATATCTCTGCCAACCTTTGAGCTAGGAAGCTGAAATTTGGGCACAATAGTGAGCACGTGCTTTGAAAAAAAGTGTTTTTATTTTTTTAATTAATCGATTAATTGATCACTTACTTAATTTTACTGATTTATTAAGTAGTTATTTATTTTCTTTCTCATCTGCGCAATATCTCAGGCACCTTTTGAGCGAGGAAGCTAATATTTGGACACGACAATGACCAAGTGGTTTAGCTTTTATGGGTATTTTTGATTTATTCATTAAGCAATTAGATGCTTAATTATTTAAGTTTTCGATTAATTACTTAATTATTAATTTTCTCTCAGTTACAAATTCAGATGAAGCAGTGGTGGTTTAGGTATGCTATTAGCCAATGGATTAATAAATTAATTATTTTATTATTATTATTTATTTATTTTCATTATTAATCATTTATTTATTTTCATTATTAATCATTTATTTATTTTCTTTCTCATCTGGGCAATATCTCAGGCACCTTTTGAGCTGGAAAGCTAATATTTGGACACGACAATGACCAAGTGATTCAGCTTTTAAGGGTATTTTTTTATTTATTCATTAAGCAATTAGACGCTTAATTATTGAAGTTTTCGATTAATTACTTCATTATTAATTTTCTCACAGTTACCAATTCAGATGAAGCAGTGGTGGTTTCGGTATGCTATTAGCCAATGGATTAATAAATTAATTATTTTATTATTATTTATTTATTTATTTTAATTATGCAATTAATCTATTATTGTACACCCTTCCCTCCCAATTCCCTCGCTATGTGTTGCACTGTGGCATCGCCGGGCACCAAAGGCACCCCTGCAATGTTGCACGCTGGAGGATATGTTATTTATTTATTTATTTGGCAAGGAGGTGGTGTACTTTGAATGTATCTCTACTTGTACTTTATTTATACACTTTTCAACACATATTGTGATCGAAAAAGGGTGCTGCTGTGATTTCGCTTTGTTTATGACTTGTTGCTGCTCTAATTCGACATCTTCATCAAAGAAAGTTATTTGTAAAAGTTAAGAAAGAGAGAGAAATGATGGGGGAGGGAGGGTTGGGTCTGCGATGTTGTTTGATCTGGGGCCTGTGCTGGCTCTCAATGCCTCTGGCAGAAGCTCCACAACGAGCCTTAGATCCTGTAAAAAACGAACAAGTTATTTAAATAAGTGTTCTGGGCCCTGTGCTTTTTCTGGTCTTTATCAATGATCTATCCGACTCTCTGGAAAATCCTCTCTATCTCTTTGCTGATGACTCAATGCTCTGCCGCTCCATTCCTCATCCCTCAGATCGGCAGTCTGCAGCCTCCACACTCTCTGAAGACCTGGACAAAATCACAGACTGGTCAAACAAGTGGAACATGTCTTTCAATCCTGACAAATCTCACACTCTTACTATGTCTCTCCGAAAAGATCGACTGGTCAACCCTCCCATCTACTTTCTCAACATTCCTCTCCAAGAAGTTCTGTCGCTCAAGCTTTTGGGTCTCACTATCTGCCATGATCTTTCTTGGGAAAACCACATTTCCAAGCTGGCCTCCAAAGCCAGTCGCCGACTGGGCATCCTCCGTCGTGCGAAGTCCTTCCTCGGCACACCTGAGGTCCTCACCACATACAAGGCTTTCATCCGCAGCTCTATGGAATACTGTTCTCCCCTATGGGCCGGTGCTCCTGCCTCACACCTAGCTCGGCTTCACGCTGTTGAAACCAAAGCTTTCAGAATCATTGGAATCTCCTGCGATGAAGCTATCTCTGAGGGCCTTTCACTCACTCACCGCAGACAGGTAGATGGTCTTTCTGTCTTCTACAGACTCCTCTCCGGCCTTGCTCCCCCAGCTGTCTCTGTGCTTTGTCCCCCAAATATTCCTACAGGTCGCACAAGATCTGCCAGCCACCCTTTGATGGTTAAACTGCCGAAATCTCGGCTCTCTGCTCACCTTCACTCCTTCATTCCTGTTTTCTCCTGCCTCTGGAACAAACTCCCACACTCCCTTCAATCCCACTCCTCCCTCCAGGTCTTTAAAACAGCTGTTCACCACCATCTCTTATCTTTCCCCATCCAAATCCTTGATCTTTTCTACCCCCACTAATTCACCCCAGATCCACCTTGTTTGAAATTCCAACTTCTTTCCTGGAAGTCCAGGCAGTGTCCATATGTTTTATACCTCTCCCACCCCCCAACCCCCCCCGTTCCCATGTCTCCCCCCCCCCAAAGCCCTCTCCCTCCCACAGATCTCTCGATGTCCCTGCTCTCAGATGTTGTGTTTGTGGTCCTCCCCCTCTCGCCCCATCTTGCCTACCGCTCCCCATGTTATGTTTTATGTGTCGGTTTGTCTTTCTGTGTGATTAATGTTCGCTCTTTCACGAGCCTCGATCTTGTATACAAAAAAAATAAAAAAAAGTATAAATTAACAGACCACCACCAAATTTACCCAAACAATTTTCTACCTTAGAAACTCTGGGAACTCCCCCAATCCTCTTTCCTCCTTCCCTGCAGCTCCAGATTTCCACTTTAACAAATGCTTACCACGGCCATTTACCAGAAGCACACTCACATCTTCTCTCCATTCACCTACCTTCTCGCACATTTACGACACCCTCGGGATTCTAAAGCTGTAAGATCGACTCTCATTTCGCGCCATTGCTGTACGTGTGAGAGCAATATGGCAAAGTCCTTTATAGCTTAGTAAAGCATCCGGTCAGATTCATATTCCCACTCCGGGTTTTAAATGCCTGGTACTATGATGTCAAATCACCCGCAGTGCAGGTGAACAGGCGTTGTGTGGGCACACAAACAAGGTATCAGGTAATGACTATCTGGGGCCTGGGCCATCCTGCCTCTGCCATTTCCACGTGCCAGCACTTTCACCTCCGGCACAATGTATTGCTTTTTATACAGGTAAACACAAGCTGGTAAGTTGGAAAGCCTCCTGGCACACTTTTTCTTTGAAAGACACCATTGCATATCTTTAATGCAGCTTTAATGGGGAAGAGATGGCCAGCTTTATGTTCCCGTCCAAAGGCTGACAGTGTCCCCCTGATCAAATTGTTCCATAACAGGACATTAAGCCTGACATTGTAGAGAAGCGAGCTCCAATCGACCTATGCAAGTCACATTAATTAATCATATCCTGCTCAGTATTCCACATGGACGAATACTTAATTTATTTATTCCCATCGATTGTTTTTTAACGCTGAAGATGCTTTGCTCTCTCAGTTTGTATCATCTATTTATTCAGCATCTCCCAACGCCCTTTTAATGAAAGCGAAACCGTTGTATCTGCCTCTCCTTGTTCTGCGTATGATGTGTACAACGTCCCACATAAGCCTTGTATTCACTGCAAGAATTAAAAAAAACAATATATATATATATATACAGAGTCAAGGCTCGTGTAAGAGCTACCACATTACACACGAGGACAGGCACAGACCCATAAAACATACAATAAACAAGAAAAAGCGCAATCAGAGATTGAAAACCCTTGCCAGGATGTATTGTCATTGGTTTTTAAGTGGTTTTTAAGTTTCAGTGGTTGTGGCTTTTGTGTTAAAACGAATATGGCGGCCGAACCACGTGACTGATGACGTCATCATTATTGGGTTTTTTCCCACTAATTTAATCTTAGACTGTGCTCAAGAAATTTCATCTTGATCGGATGACGTTTTGTACTTGTCAAATTATGACGCCATAATGGAGGCACCTATGACATCATCATTCACAGATGTTATTCCACATGGAGAGTTCTTTACAATGAGCCATGTCTCAATTTTTTCTATTCAGTGTTTTCGGAGATATAGAGTGTGCAACGTTTTTCGGTTTTTCCAAGATGGCGGCCAAACCACGTGATCTATGACGTCATCATTTTTTTTACTCCACCAGTTTATGCTGACATGGCACTCAAGAAATTTCATCTTGATTGGATGAAGTTTTGTACTTGTCGAATTATGACATCATAATGGAGGCACCTATGACATCATCATTAACATATTTTATTCCCCATGGAGAGTTCTTTACAATGAGCCATGTTTCAATTTTTTCTATTGAGCCCTTTCAGAGATATAGAGATGCAATTTTTTCGGTTTTTCAAAGATGGCGGCCGAACCACGTGACATATGACGGCATAATTATCATTAAAAAATTCTACAGGTGGAGTTGCACCTATGGTGAAAATTTCCTGTCAATCGGACCAACGGTTGCAGAGAAAATCATGTTTATTCTGTGCAGACAGACAAACAAACAGACAAACAAACGGACTCAAATGCAATACCCTCTCCTCTGGCGAGGGTAATAAAGGGAGTGAGAGACAAGAGGGGGAGGGAGAGGAAACATACAAGTGCAACAACAGTAGAGAACAAGGAGTTCGGTAGATCTGTGGAATGGAGAGGGCTGGGGGGAGACCTGATGGGTATATGGTATAAAGCAAATTTGAACAACTTGAACTTCAACAACCTGAAACAACTTGTTTGAAACTTGAACAATTTGAATGAAAACTTGAACAACTTGAATTTGAACAACCTGAAACAACCTGAAGTTGGAGATTGAAAGAGGTGGATTTGGGGTGTTTTAACGGGGGTAGAAAAGATCAAGGTTTTGGATGCGGGAAGTTAAGAGATGGTGATGAACAGCTGTTTTAAAGACCCGGAGGGAGCAGTGGGATTGAAGAGAGTGTGGGAGTTTGTTCGAGAGGTGGGAAAAAGTGGAATGAAAGAGTAAAGGTGATCAGAGAGTCTTTATTTTGGCGGTTTCACCAGAAGAGTGTTACTGGCAGATCTTGGGCGTCCTTCAGGAAAATTTGGGGGACATAGCTGGGGGAGCTAGGCCGGAGAGGAGTTGGTAGAAGACAGAAAGACCACCAACCTGCCTGAGGTAAGAGAGTGAAAGGCCCTCAGAATCAGATTCATCACGGGAGATTCCAATGATTCTATATGCTTTGGTTTCAACAGCATGAAGCTGAGCTAGGTGTGAGGCAGGAGCACCGGCCCAGAGGGGAGAGCAGTATTCCATTGAGCTGCGGATGAAAGCTTTGTATGTGGTGTGGAGCTCAGAAGTGCCCAGAAAGAACTCCGCATGATGGAGGATGCCCAAACGGCGACTGGCTTTGGAGGCCAGCGTGGAAATGTGTTTTTCCCAGGACAGATAATGACAGATAGTGAGACCCAAAAGCTTGAGTGACAGAACTTCTTCAAGAGGATTAGTCAGAAAGTAGATTGGATGGTTGTCCAGACGGTCTTCACGTAGAGACAATGTGAGAGTGTGAGATTTGTCAGGATTGAAGGACAGGTCCCACTTGTTTGATCAGTTTGTGATATTGTCCAGGTCGGCAGAGAGTGAAGAGGCTGCTGCCTGCCGATCTGAGGGTTGAGATATTGAGCGGCAGAGAGTGGAGTCAACAGCAAAGATATAGAGAGGATTTTCCAGAGAGTCGGAGAGATCATCAATGAAGACCAGAAAAAGCACAGTGCCCAGAACATTGCCTTTAGGAACTCCAGCCTGAACAGGAAGGGGAGATGAGAGAATTCCATTCAGAGCCGCACGTTGACTGCGACCACAGAGGAAGTCAGCCAGCCATGTGTGGGGGTTTCCATGGATGCCATGGGAGGAGAGATTGGTGAGCAGGGCGGGTGCCAGACTCTATCGAAGGAACGAGATATGTCAAGGGAGGCAGCTCTGATTTCCTGTTTGGTATTGAGGGCCTCCATCCATTGTTAATATAGCAGAAGCAGCATGTCCAGAGTAGAGTGACCTGGTCTGAATCCAAATTGATGATCCAAGATCAGGCCATTGGAGAAGAGGAAGGATTTGATATCAGAAGCGATGATGGAATTCCATGACCTTGCTGATGATTGGGAGCCGGCTGATTGGTCTGTAGTTGCAAGGATCTGTTTTCGCACCTTTTTGTGTAAAGCGGTAATGTTGGTTGATTTCCATGCAGATGATAGATGACCTTGAGCAAAAGAGAGGGTTAAGAGAATTGAGAGAGGGTGAGATGGAGTGGCAGAGCAGGATTTTAGGACCCGTGGGCTGATGCTGTCTGGTCCAGTTGCAGAATCAGAGTCGAGGTTTGACAAAAACTCCTCCACCTTGTCAGGAGAGAAGGACACAGAGTCCATAGTAACATAGTGAACCTGACTATCTTCATCACTGTCCTGAGTGTCATTTTCGCAAAGGTGTCTATGCAAATGTAAACATGAATTTTTGGATTCCTCATGCTCTGAATATTCCAAAAATGTATAGTTTATGCTAATCTACCAAAATTTTGAACGAAATTATATTTGTTAACATAGTGAACCTGACTATCAGCTGTGTAGACATTTGAGGTAAGGGAGGGGATGGGAGAGGAACAACAACCAGAAACAGATTTGACTAGATGCCACCAGGATTTGGAGGAGGGAGACAGGTTTGAGAGTTCAGTCTTGAGAGTGGAGAGATATTGTTTCCTGGCTCGCCTGAGGGTAGACACACACTTGTTCCGAGCTTCGTGAAAGGAACTGAGATTACCTTCAGTTGGATTTGCCTTCTATGAGGCGAAGGCAAGTTGTTTCAGGGCAACTGCCTCACCACAAGATTCAGTGTACCATGGACAGGAGGAATGGTATGACATGATGGGATAAATCTGTGCATGAGAGAGAGCAATTTACTTTGGAAAACATTCCCAGGAAGAGTTGATGTCAGAGGTAGTAGAGATGGGAGACCAGTCCAGATGATTGATGGCTGCTTGAAGACCATGCCAGTTGCCCTGAGTGAAATGCCAGACTCGTCGGCACTGAGGAGGCTCTCTGAGAATGGCCAGAGAGATGTCCACTTAAACAAGGAAATGATGAGATGAACCGATTGGAGCAGATGAAGAGCAGCAGACATTTGCAGGGAAGTTAGTCATAACCAAGTCTAGAAGAGAAGATGCTCCATTGACTGAGATCCGGGTCGGGAAATTGACAGATTGTATCAGTCCCAAAGAGTCGCAGAAGTCCTTTGCTGAGGTGCCATGGTTGGTGCGAGATGTACCCACACCCAGCCAGCTGGCATGATGACAGTTGAAGTCACCACATTTGAGGAAGAGAGAGTTGGGATTAGTGGATATAAGTTGGTCAATGTTGTCAGACAGCAAGATGTAAATGGTGTCATCACTGTTTGGTGGATGGTACAACACAGATTTGAACAAAAGGTGGGAGTGGAGGGGAAGCCATAACCAGAGGTATTCCTGGGGGTGTTGTGTGGAGAGGGCCGTGCAGAGAGAGTGACGAAGAGAGTTTTTGATAAAGATAGCAAGCCCACCACCAGACCGAGTCTCAGGTCTATCATCTCAGGTCTATCAGGGGGGAGTAACCAGGGTGAGATATTAAGGAATCAGAAACATCTTGAAGGAGGAAAGTTTCTGTTAAGAAGATTTCTGTTAAGCATAAATAAACAAGTTAATTAACAAATGCCAGAACCATTAAATTCTAATAATATTTTTGTTCCAACAATTCGGCACCATATCCCAAAATTGCTCCCACCACTAAAAATCTCATATGCACTACCATTCAAGGCCTGGCTATCCCAAAAGTAATATCTCTTTTTAGCCCGTAGTGCAAAGCCATCTAGAACAGTGTTTGTATGTGCGTATGTATGTATGTATTATGTCCTTCACAAACATACACCAATCAGAGATGAGGATCTGGGCACATGACGGGGGTGATGTGATGTAATTACGTCTGTGATGTCATTGCGGCGTATGACGGTTGACTCTACATGCCGCCATTTTGATTTCTATGCCGTTCAGGCCGAACATTTCGTTGAACCTGTCATATATCACAATCTCCATGCTCTACTTTGACGTTTTTCATTCAGTGTGAAACACAAACAAACCGATTGTTAAAATTACCATCAAATATCGAAATGATCGGCCTTACTGGTCTTCCAATGACACAGTACGCACAGGCCTTAGGCTTCATGCCTTAATGCCTTACCTTCAGGCCGCTTTGGACAAGTTAACCCGGGTTTCTTAATGCAGTAGTATCGTTTTCGGAATGATAATAATAATAACGTTAATAATTATGTAAAATATAATTGTAACACTGCAATCCCTTTTTGTGACTGCAAAGTTGCTGGATTGAAGCGGTGTATGGTTCATGGATGAGTTGAGAAGCGGGTGTACTAATTATCATGGGAGTAAGGTATTAGCCTCGGTTTATTAATACAGTAGCATCGTCTTTGGAATAATAATAATAACGTTAATAATAATATAGTAAATATAATGTTAACATTGCAATCCCTTTGTCATGACTGTAAACAATTTAACACTTACATTATTTGCTAACTGGTATCCCCACCCAGGTCATACTATCCTCTTCAACTCAAATATCAAACAACCCCGGCTATGCCGCTGTTAGACTTTCGGTCTTGTTTTTTTTATTTCCGAGGATTATATAAAAAGTTTTAAAACAAAAAACTTTAATGCAGACAAAATGCACAGCAATCTAGGAATGTGCATCCATCATTATTTTATTTTACATAATTTGCCATGGAAATCGTATCACCCTCAAAGCTTTGAAAAGCATCCATATGGTTACTATTACTATTACTATTAATTTTTAATGACTAATGAATTGTATTACCACCTTCTCGTGGGGTTCACGAGATCATTGTGGGGTTCACCAAATCATTCACGAATTGGCTGGTTCAGGGTGCAGTGATAACTCTTCCCTAATGACATCGTGGGATCTTTAACATGCACTAACTCTCCCAGTGCTAACGCGCTAACAGACAGGTCCTCCAGCCCAGAGAGCTTTAAAGTGATGGCACACCCATGGACGTATTACCCTGTACACAATCGTCATCAACGTACTATACATTTGACAGAGCGTCTGTATTGCCCATGCAGTTTCTTACCACGGGTTATGTAGGTTGTTTGCCATTGCCTTCACAGCAGTCAAGTCGGGGCAGGAATTAGGAATTTGATCATGGTGTCCAATGATAACTCCCATACTCTTTAGAAAGGACAATGGAATACAATGGCCACACCTTGAATATGAGTCCTACAGCTTAATGTCCTTCTGAAGGACGGTGCACACATCGCCACATCGCCTTGCATGTGAAACACCACGATGACAGTTAAAACCTGGAAACGAGATTCAAATGTTGGCCCATCCTACCCCTCCGATATGGCATACAATGAATACCAAAATTTTGGGTCATTAAATATATATTTTTATATATTTAAAAAAAAATCTTTTCCTTATTTATTTGTTTATTTTTATGTATTACTTTCGCCAGAGGAGAGGGGATTACATTTGAGTCCGTTTGTTTGTCTGTCTGTCTGTTTGTCTGCACAGAATAAATATGATTTTTCTCTGCAACTGTTTGTCCGATTGACAGGAAATTTCCACTATAGTTGCACCTCCTCCTGTAGAATATTTAAATGATAATTATGACGTCTTAGGTCACGTGGTACGGCCGCCATCTTGGGAAAACCGAAAACATTTGCACCTCTATATCTTCGAAAGCGCTGCACAGAAAATATTGAGACATGGCTCATTGTAAATAACTCTCCATGTGGAAATAACATGTGTTAATGATGATGTCATAGGTGCTCTATTATGACGTCATAATTCGTCAAGTACAAAAATTCATCCGATCAAGATGAAATGTCTTGAGCATCATCTAGGTATAATTTGGTTGAGAAAAAAATAATAATAATGACGTTATCGGTTACGTGGTTCGACCGCCATATTTGTTTTAACACAAAAGCCTTAAAAACACTCAAAACTTGTCCTCGCGAGGGTCTGCAATCTCTGATTGCTCTTTCTTGTTTTTATTTATTTTATTTTTATATCTTTTTATTTTATACCTATTTTATATCTTTTTTATTTCAATCTTTGTTCTTATTTATTTAGTTTTATTTATTTTTATTATTGAAACTTTTTTATTTCTTTTTTATTTAATATCTATTTTAGATCTCTTTTATCTATTGTAAAAGATATTCAGACTATAAAGAAATATTATTGTTTTTCTCCATAAATAATTGTATTGTACATTTGTGAAAAGGTGGAAAAGTTGATTTCTTATCATCTGTGGCAGATTAGGGTTGTGCCATGAATTTCCTTTTGCTGGAGATTCTTTAAAATGTCACAATATTGACTGACACTTCATTGACGATTCAAAGCGGTTGGTTAAAAAAATACATCAGGTGTAGCAATAATATTGAAAAACGCCAGATTTTTGCATGTGAAGGCTGTAGTAGATTGCTGCCTTTTTAAAGTACGGACTGACAGCTGCCATTTGTCTGGATATTGAAAACGTAATAACAAGGCAATCGATTTTTCGTTTTGCACAAGTTACAGGAGGTACAGATTTTGAGGACAACCTTCAACTGTGTTCGATACCTCGGTTTTATTTTTGCCTCTCTCAATTTGGCCACATAAGAACATGTAGTATTGTACTTCCCACCATTTTGACCATTCATGTGCAGCACATTGCTGATGGTCTTCACCCATGCTGCGAGTGTGGCTAGGCCCCTGATGCAGTGTCCCCTGCAGATCAGAGCAGGATTTTGGAATTTGTTCAGGTCGTCAGCGATAATTCACCGACTCTGCAAAGGACTGGAGATTTCGAGACTGCAATGTTTAACGCTCATCAGATAATCCTAGCAGGTGGGACACCCGGCTTAATGCCAATCTGAATGATGGCACATTCAACACACTGCCCGTGAAGCACAAATCCGACAGTTTGTCGTCTGTTCGAGTATCGAACCCAGACTGGGTTACCTGCCGTGCATTCACACCATCCTGTTAGACACCATTCTGTTTAAGGTTGCCCTTCCATGAGTTCCATGCAATTTCAGCAATATCCTCTTATCTCAGTGGTTGAAGGAGGTACGTGTAAGTGATCATTCTGTGACTTATCGCTGACAAAATATAAAAACGTCATGGAACTCGCCACACATGCTTGCTGATCATTCTTCTCCAAAATTTATGTCTCGTACAAAATCAGGAATCGACAAAAATACAATTTATTTTTGTTTTATCAACTTTGAGTAGAGAATAAAATGGGTTATACTGCATTTGTCAAATAGTAACCCGGAGTATCCCTTTTTGAGATCCTTACTTTGTCTCTGTGATTGTCAATAAAAACAAAGCACTTGTAAGGTGAAAGTAATCTACCCACCCTGCCTTACTTAGCTTACAATCCACCACAACTCCACACTTCATGGTTGACTTGAAGATGCCCTTATCACAACTTATGATTGGCACTGATCAACACATTCCCTTAACTAATAAGATGGTCAAAGATAAAACTAAACTAGAAAGCATCTCAAAATGCAAGGCCCGTCCGTGTCCGTTTGTATTCAGACATCTTCTTCCGTATGTTCAAAATAACGAAAACAGTTTATAAAAAAAAATACAACATGAAAATTGATGATTTTATGCAGCCTTGACCTTTGAGCTTTAGATCTTAAAAAAAAATCATCAGCTTCTAACTTTTGATTGGTGAACCAATTCTGTGAACCAATATGCAAATTCTTAAAAGTTCAGGTCAATCGGGTGAAAATTGGTGATTTTATGTGATGCTGACATTTGACCTTTTGTCTAAAAAAAACAATAGACTCCTACCTTTTGATTAGTGTACCAATTCAGTGACCCGATATGCAAATTCTTTAAATTTCAGGTCAATCGGGTGAAAATTGGTGATTTTACACAACCTTGATCTTTGATCTTTTGATTATAAAAAACAATCGGCTTGTAGCTTTTGATTGGTGAACCAGTTTAGTGACCCAATATGCAAATTCGTTTAATTTCAGGTCAATTGGGTGAAAATTGACGATTTTATGACACTGACCTTTGACCTTTTGACCAAAATATTAACTTGCCTTCTCCATATTCTCATAATAAAGTTTTGTTGAAAATATGATGACAAACCTCAAATGGTAAGTTGAAATTTCAGGTCAATTGGATGAAAATTGATGATTTTAGGTGATGCTTACGGGGGAAAAAAAGATCTTAGTTCCAGAAAACTTATGGAAACATGAACCAAAACCAATCATGGAAAACAAGGACATAATGCGCACGTATGACCTGACGATCCCATCCAGCATGAACAAAGAAAATAAAGCACTGCGACCAGACATAGTACTTGGATACAAAAAGGAAAATAAAGCAATGCTAAACAATGTTTCAGTACCCAGCGATTTTGGTCTAAATAACCCATAAATCAAGAACTTCACCAAATACCAAGCCCTCGAAAATGAAGTGAAAAGATCCTGGAAGCTGAAGAGCGCCGAAATTGTACCAGTGATTAATTGGAGCAATGGGGATGATAAAGAACTTACAGAGATCTTACAAAGCATCCCTGGGAATATTCCGACAAATAAATTGCAGTTGGAAGCTGTTCGGGGCTCGATGACGATCCTCAGTCCTCAGAACAAAACTTTGAGGATAAGAAAACTTCACGAACTGCTCCGAACCTGCATATGGAGATAACAACCAACGACACGTGCACACACAGACACACACACAGACACACACACACCTTATTGCATGTTCACCAGCAGTCGTTATGCTCTCTGGTCACCATGCCCATAGCAGACCCAACCAAGCAGGTTTGGTTGCTCCGAAGAAAGGCCGACAAGAAATCTGCTTCCAAAGTGAGCGAACGTCTCATCCTAAACCATGCCATCTCAGAAAGGTGTTGGATCCACTTAAGTCAACCTACTAAGCCCATGTGCACTCATTTAAGGACATTTTATCAAAAGCCTTGAGTATTTTGTCATGGAATACGAGTCTTTGTGAAGGCGAGTGGTCGTCTGTATCGGTAGACAATTTACACAATGGATTTTATCAAATGAAAGGAAATACTATTATGTGGCTGACTGTTTTCTTTTCTTGAAAAAAAATTTTTTTTTGCCTTTGATAAACAAATGGTCAATGTCTATTATACCTTGTTTGTTGCAGTTGTTAATGTCTTCTTATGGGCTTTAAGATAAATAATATGGGCTTTATTAAAATAAGATAAAATCTACATGTGCACCATGAACTTTTTCATGAAGAAGAGCTTCGAGCACTTTGTTCCCCAGGTATCTTACCTGTCATATCACAACACACAGGTTCCACCATTTTACAAGATCGAAATACCTGCGACATCCCGGTGAGTTGGTGAAGTATTCTGTATCAATAGACCAAGTACACCAACTCCAAGTGAGCCAGACGTGCTGCATGAGTTCGTCATGTCAATTCCCAAGTTGAGAACATGTCGAGATTGTCTCACTTTTTTTGGATACAAATCCTGGGCTCATAGAAGACCATGGTGACAAAGTGTAAAACGATTCTGTACCAAGAATGTATAACCTGCCAACAGTTGGACACAACCTGGCAACAGTTGGACACAACCTGGCAACAGTTGGACACAACCTGGCAACAGTTGGACACAACCTGGCAACAGTTGGACACAACCTGGCAACAGTTGGACACAACCTGGCAACAGTTGGACACAACCTGGCAACAGTTGGACACAACCTGGCAACAGTTGGACACAACCTGGCAACAGTTGGACACAACCTGGCAACAGTTGGACACAACCTGGCAACAGTTGGACACAACCTGGCAACAGTTGGACACAACCTGGCAACAGTTGGACACAACCTGCAACAGTTGGAAGTTAAAACGATTCTGTACCAGCAATTTATAACCTGGCAACAGTTGGACACAACCTGGCAACAGTTGGACACAACCTGGCAACAGTTGGACACAACCTGGCAACAGTTGGACACAACCTGGCAACAGTTGGACACAACCTGGCAACAGTTGGACACAACCTGGCAACAGTTGGACACAACCTGGCAACAGTTGGACACAACCTGGCAACAGTTGGACACAACCTGGCAACAGTTGGACACAACCTGGCAACAGTTGGACACAACCTGGCAACAGTTGGACACAACCTGGCAACAGTTGGACACAACCTGGCAACAGTTGGACACAACCTGGCAACAGTTGGACACAACCTGGCAACAGTTGGACACAACCTGGCAACAGTTGGACACAACCTGGCAACAGATGGACACAACCTGGCAACAGTTGGACACAACCTGGCAACAGTTGGACACAACCTGGCAACAGTTGGACACAACCTGGCAACAGTTGGACACAACCTGCAACAGTTGGAAGTTAAAACGATTCTGTACCAGCAATTTATAATCTGGCAACAGTTGGACACAAGCAAGGTAATGGAGTGAGCAGGTATTGAGGAGAGAAGAAGGAAGGAAACACAGTACTGTAACCTACAAGCAAGAGAATTAGCGTCGGTGGGGGGTCACAAGGAGTAGAAAATAAGTAAGTAGCAATGAGGGATGACATTAGATGACATTGAAGGATATACAGCATGATGCCAGACTGTTAAAGGGCCGATATATGTCCACGGAGATGTCACTGATGGCTTGTTTGAGATTTAAAGCCTTCAACCATTGCTGAAAGAGGAGTAACAGCATGTCCAGCTATGAGTGACTGCGACGGAATATTTCACCTGCAACTCTCCTGGTGCTGTGCGTTCCTGTGCAGCTTTTTCCTTTTCCTCCCTCTCATGTCTGTTGATCCTTTGACCTCTGATGTTGTCTTCTTCTTTGAGCCGAGTCTGCCAGACCTGTTAATGTCCTTTGTGAGCCTTATAGAGCATTTTTTTTTTTTTTTTTTTTTTTGTATACAAGATCGAGGCTCGTGAAAGAGCGAACATTAATCACACAGAAAGACAAACAAACACACAAAACAAATAACATCGGGAGCGGTAGACAAGATGGGGAGAGAGGGGGAAGGACACAAACACAACATTTGAGAGCAGGGACCGAGAGACAGGGAGACATCGAGAGAACTGTGGGAGGGAGAGGGCTTTGGGGGGGAGGCATGGGAAGGGGGGGGGGCGGTGGGAGAGGTATAAAACATATGGACACTGCCAAGACTTCCAGGAAAGAAGTTGGAATTTCAAACAAGGTGGATCTGGGGTGAATTAGTGGGGGTAAAAAAGATCAAGGTTTTGGATGGGGGAAGATAAGAGATGGTGGTGAACAGCTGTTTTGAAGACCTGGAGGGAGGAGTGTGATTGAAGTGAGTGTGGGAGTTTGTTGCAGAGGCGGGAGAAAAGAGGAATGAAAGAGTGAAGGTGAGCAGAGAGCCGAGATTTCGGCAGTTTAACCATCAGAGGGTTGCTGGCAGATCTTGTGCGACCTGTAGGAATATTTGGGGGACAGAGCACAGAGAGAGCTGGGGGAGCAAGGCCGGAGAGGAGTCGGTAGAAGACAGAAAGACCACCTACCTGCCTGCGGTGAGTGAGTGAAAGGCCCTCAGAGATAGCTTCATCGCGGGAGATTCCAATGATTCTGAAAGCTTTGGATTCAACAGCGTGAAGCCGAGCCAGGTGTGAGGCAGGAGCACCAGCCCATAGGGGAGAACAGTATTCCATTGAGCTGCGGATGAAAGCCTTGTATGTGGTGAGGAGCTCAGGTGTGCCTAGGAAGGACTTCGCACGACGGAGGATGCCCAGTCGGCGACTGGCTTTGGAGGCCAGCTTGGAAATGTGGTTTTCCCAAGAAAGATCATGGCAGATGATCAACCTGGCAACAAGGAAACACAGTACTGTAACCTGTTAACCTGTGTTTCCCCCATTGCAGCATGAAAAGCATTTCTATGTAGAGTTTGACATTTCTATGACTGTAGTTGCAGCAATAAAGTTTGAACAATGATTTTGGTAGTTCCTATCTATCCATACAGTACCTTCAGGAAGTATTCACACCCCTTGATTTTTTTCACATTTTGTTGTGTTACAGCCGGAATTTAAAATGGATCAAATTTAAATTGTTTGTCACTGAGCGACAAAAAAAATATCACATAATGACAAAGTGAAAACATGTTTTCAGAAATTGTTACAAATTTACTGAAAATTAAATGCAGAAATATCTAATTTAAGTATCTTACAGATGTATTCCACTCCCCGAGTCAATACTTCGTAGAAGCGCCTTTGGTGGTGATGACAGCTTCGAATCTTCTTGGGTATGTCTGTATCAGCTTTGCACTTCTGGATTTGGCGAGTTTCTCCCATTCTTCCTTGGAGATTTTCTCAAGCTCTGTCAAGTTGGATGGGGAGCATCAGTGAACAGCAATCTTTATGTCTTTCCACAGATTCTCAATGGGATTCAAGTTTGAGCTTTGACTGGGCCATTCAAGTCTGGGCTTTGGCTGGGCCATTCAAGTCTGGGCTTTGACTGGGCCATTCAAGTCTGGGCTTTGGCTGCGCCATTCAGGTCTGGGCTTTGGCTGGGCCATTCAAGTCTGGGCTTTGGCTGGGCCATTCAAGTCTGGGCTTTGGCTGGGCCATTCAAGTCTGGGCTTTGGCTGGGACATTCAAGTCTGGGCTTTGGCTGGGCTATTCAAGTCTGGGCTTTGGCTGGGCCATTCAAGACTGGGCTTTGGCTGGGCCATTCAAGTCTGGGCTTTGGCTGGGCCATTCAAGTCTGGGCTTTGGCTGGGCCATTCAAGTCTGGGCTTTGGCTGGGCCATTCAAGTCTGGGCTTTGGCTGGGCCATTCAAGACTGGGCTTTGGCTGGGCCATTCAAGTCTGGGCTTTGACTGGGCCATTCAAGTCTGGGCTTTGGCTGGGCCATTCAAGTCTGGGCTTTGGCTAGGCCATTCAAGTTTGAGCTTTGGCTGGGCCATTCAAGTCTGGGCATTGGCTGGGCCATTCAAGTCTGGGCTTTGACTAGGCCATTCAAGTCTGGGCTTTGGCTGGGCCATTCAAGTCTGGGCTTTGACTGGGCCATTCAAGTCTGGGCTTTGGCTGGGCCATTCAAGTCTGGGCTTTGCCTGGGCCATTCAAGTCTGGGCTTTGGCTGGGCCATTCAAGTCTGGGCTTTGGCTGGGCCATTCAAGTCTGGGCTTTGGCTGGGCCATTCAAGTCTGGGCTTTGGCTGGGCCATTCAAGTCTGGGCTTTGGCTGGGCCATTCAAGTCTGGGCTTTGCCTGGGCCATTCAAGTCTGGGCTTTGGCTGGGCCATTCAAGTCTGGGCTTTGGCTGGGCCATTCAAGTCTGGGTTTTGGCTGGGCCATTCAAGTTTGGGCTTTGACTGGGCCATTCAAGTCTGGGCTTTGGCTGGGCCATTCAAGTCTGGGCTTTGACTGGGCCATTCAAGTCTGGGCTTTGGCTGGGCCATCCAAGTCTGGCCTTTGCCTGGGCCATTCAAGTCTGGGCTTTGGCTGGGCCATTCAAGTCTGGGCTTTGGCTGGGCCATTCAAGTCTGGGCTTTGGCTGGGCCATTCAAGTTTGGGCTTTGACTGGGCCATTCAAGTCTGGGCTTTGGCTGGGCCATTCAAGTCTGGGCTTTGGCTGGGCCATTCAAGTCTGGGCTTTGGCTGGGCCATTCAAGTCTGGGCTTTGGCTGGGCCATTCAAATCTGGGCTTTGGCTGGGCCATTCAAGTCTGGGCTTTGGCTGGGCCATTCAAGTCTGGGCTTTGGCTGGGCCATTCATGTCTGGGCTTTGGCTGGGCCATTCATGTCTGGGCTTTGGCTGGGCCATTCAAGTCTTGGCTTTGGCTGGGCCATTCAAGTCTGGGCTTTGACTGGGCCATTCAAGTCTGGGCTTTGACTGGGCCATTCAAGTCTGGGCTTTGACTGGGCCATTCAAGTCTGGGATTTGACTGGGCCATTCAAGTCTGGGCTTTGGCTAGGCCATTCAAGTCTGGGCTTTGACTGGGCCATTCAAGTCTGGGCTTTGGCTGGGCCATTCAAGTCTGGGCTTTGGCTGGGCCATTCAAATCTGGGCTTTGGCTGGGCCATTCAAGTCTGGGCTTTGGCTGGGCCATTCAAGTCTGGGCTTTGGCTGGGCCATTCAAGTCTGGGCTTTGGTTGGGCCATTCAAGTCTGGGCTTTGGCTGGGCCATTCAAGTCTGGGCTTTGGCTGGGCCATTCAAGACTGGGCTTTGGCTGGGCCATTCAAGACTGGGCTTTGGCTGGGCCAATCAAGTCTGGGCTTTGACTTGGCCATTCAAGTCTGGGCTTTGGCTAGGCCATTCAAGTTTGAGTTTTGGCTGGGCCATTCAAGTCTGGGCTTTGGCTGGGCCATTCAAGTCTGGGCTTTGGCTGGGCCATTCAAGTCTGGGCTTTGGCTGGGCCATTCAAGTCTGGGCTTTGACTGGGCCATTCAAGTCTGGGCTTTGACTGGGCCATTCAAGTCTGGGCTTTGGCTGGGCCATTCAAGTTGCCTTGGCCATTCAAGGCTGGGCTTTGGCTGGACCATTCAAGTCTGGGCTTTGGCTGGGCCATTCAAGTCTGGGCTTTGGCTGGGCCATTCAGGTTTGGGCTTTGACTGGGCCATTCAAGTCTGGGCTTTGGCTGGGCCATTCAAGTCTGGGCTTTGACTGGGCCATTCAAGTCTGGGCTTTGGCTAGGCCATTCAAGTCTGGGCTTTGGCTGGGCCATTCAAGTCTGGGCTTTGGCTGGGCCATTCAAGTCTGGGCTTTGGCTGGGCCATCCAAGTCTGGGCTTTGGCTGGGCCATTCAAGTCTGGGCTTTGGCTGGGCCATTCAAGTCTGGGCTTTGGCTGGGCTATTCAAGTCTGGGCTTTGGCTGGGCCATTCAAGACTGGGCTTTGGCTGGGCCATTCAAGTCTGGGCTTTGGCTGGGCCATTCAGGTCTGGGCTTTGGCTGGGCCATTCAAGTCTGGGCTTTGGCTGGGCCATTCAAGTCTGGGCTTTGGCTGGGCCATTCAAGTCTGGGCTTTGGCTGGGCCATTCAAGACTTGGCTTTGCCTGGGCCATTCAAGTCTGGGCTTTGACTGGGCCATTCAAGTCTGGGCTTTAGCTGGGCCATTCAAGTCTGGGCTTTGGCTAGGCCATTCAAGTTTGAGCTTTGGCTGGGCCATTCAAGTCTGGGCTTTGGCTGGGCCATTCAAGTCTGGGCTTTGACTAGGCCATTCAAGTCTGGGCTTTGGCTGGGCCATTCAAGTCTGGGCTTTGAATGGCCCATTCAAGTCTGGGCTTTGCCTGGGTCATTCAAGTCTGGGCTTTGGCTGGGCCATTCAAGTCTGGGCTTTGGCTGGGCCATTCAAGTCTGGGCTTTGGCTGGGCCATTCAAGTCTGGGCTTTGGCTGGGCCATTCAAGTCTGGGCTTTGCCTGGGCCATTCAAGTCTGGGCTTTGGCTGGGCCATTCAAGTCTGGGCTTTGGCTGGGCCATTCAAGTCTGGGCTTAGGCTGGGCCATTCAAGTCTGGGCTTTGGCTGGGCCATTCAAGTCTGGGCTTTGGCTGGGCCATTCAAGTCTGGGCTTTGGCTGGGCCATTCAAATCTGGGCTTTGGCTGGGCCATTCAAGTCTGGGCTTTGGCTGGGCCATTCAAGTCTGGGCTTTGGCTGGGCTATTCAAGTCTGGGCTTTGCCTGGGCCATTCAAGTCTGGGCTTTGGCTGGGCCATTCAAGTCTGGGCTTTGGCTGGGCCATTCAAGTCTGGGTTTTGGCTGGGCCATTCAAGTTTGGGCTTTGACTGGGCCATTCAAGTCTGGGCTTTGGCTGGGCCATTCAAGTGTGGGCTTTGGCTGGGCCATTCAAGTCTGGGCTTTGGCTGGGCCATTCAAGTCTGGGCTTTGGCTGGGCCATTCAAGTCTGGGCTTTGGCTGGGCCATTCAAGTTTGGGCTTTGACTGGGCCATTCAAGTCTGGGCTTTGGCTGGGCCATTCAAGTCTGGGCTTTGGCTGGGCCATTCAAGTCTGGGCTTTGGCTGGGCCATTCTAGTCTGGGCTTTGGCTGGGCCATTCAAATCTGGGCTTTGGCTGGGCCATTCAAGTCTGGGCTTTGGCTGGGCCATTCAAGTCTGGGCTTTGGCTGGGCCATTCATGTCTGGGCTTTGGCTGGGCCATTCAAGTCTGGGCTTTGGCTGGGCCATTCAAGTCTGGGCTTTGGCTGGGCCATTCAAATCTGGGCTTTGGCTGGGCCATTCAAGTCTGGGCTTTGGCTGGGCCATTCAAGTCTGGGCTTTGGCTGGGCCATTCATGTCTGGGCTTTGGCTGGGCCATTCAAGTCTTGGCTTTAGCTGGGCCATTCAAGTCTGGGCTTTGACTGGGCCATTCAAGTCTGGGCTTTGACTGGGCCTTTCAAGTCTGGGCTTTGACTGGGCCATTCAAGTCTGGGCTTTGACTGGGCCATTCAAGTCTGGGCTTTGGCTGGGCCATTCAAGTCTGGGCTTTGGCTGGGCCATTCAAGTCTGGGCTTTGGCTGGGCCATTCAAGTCTGGGCTTTGGCTGGGCCATTCAAGTCTGGGCTTTGGCTGGGCCATTCAAGTCTGGGCTTTGGCTGGGCCAGTCAAGTCTGGGCTTTGGCTGGGCCATTCAAGTCTGGGCTTTGGCTGGGCCATTCAAGACTGGGCTTTGGCTGGGCCATTCAAGACTGGGCTTTGGCTGGGCCAATCAAGTCTGGGCTTTGACTGGGCCATTCAAGTCTGGGCTTTGGCTAGGCCATTCAAGTTTGAGCTTTGGCTGGGCCATTCAAGTCTGGGCTTTGACTGGGCCATTCAAGTCTGGGCTTTGACTGGGCCATTCAAGTCTGGGCTTTGACTGGGCCATTCAAGTCTGGGCTTTGACTGGGCCATTCAAGTCTGGGCTTTGGATGGGCCATTCAAGTTGCCTGGGCCATTCAAGGCTGGGCTTTGGCTGGACCATTAAAGTCTGGGCTTTGGCTGGGCCATTCAAGTCTGGGCTTTGGCTGGGCCATTCAAGTTTGGGATTTGACTGGGCTATTCAGGTCTGGGCTTTGGCTGGGGCATTCAAGTCTGGGCTTTGACTGGGCCATTCAAGTCTGGGCTTTGGCTAGGCCATTCAAGTCTGGGCTTTGGCTGGGCCATTCAAGTCTGGGCTTTGGCTGGGCCATTCAAGTCTGGGCTTTGGCTGGGCCATTCAAGTCTGGGCTTTGGCTGGGCCATTCAAGTCTGGGCTTTGGCTGGGCTATTCAAGTCTGGGCTTTGGCTGGGCCATTCAAGACTGGGCTTTGGCTGGGCCATTCAAGTCTGGGCTTTGGCTGGGCCATTCAAGTCTGGGCTTTGGCTGGGCCATTCAAGTCTGGGCTTTGGCTGGGCCATTCAAGTCTGGGCTTTGGCTGGGCCATTCAAGTCTGGGCTTTGGCTGGGCCATTCAAGACTGGGCTTTGGCTGGGCCATTCAAGTCTGGGCTTTGACCGGGGCATTCAAGTCTGGGCTTTGGCTGGGCCATTCAAGTCTGGGCTTTGGCTAGGCCATTCAAGTTTGAGCTTTGGCTGGGCCATTCAAGTCTGGGATTTGGCTGGGCCATTCAAGTCTGGGCTTTGACCAGGCCATTCAAGTCTGGGCTTTGACTAGGCCATTCAAGTCTGGGCTTTGGCTGGGCCATTCAAGTCTGGGCTTTGACTGGGCCATTCAAGTCTGGGCTTTGGCTGGGCCATTCAAGTCTGGGCTTTGCCTGGGCCATTCAAGTCTGGGCTTTGGCTGGGCCATTCAAGTCTGGGCTTTGGCTGGGCCATTCAAGTCTGGGCTTTGGCTGGGCCATTCAAGTCTGGGCTTTGCCTGGGCCATTCAAGTCTGGGCTTTGGCTGGGCCATTCGAGTCTGGGCTTTGGCTGGGCCATTCAAGTCTGGGTTTTGGCTGGGCCATTCAAGTTTGGGCTTTGACTGGGCCATTCAAGTCTGGGCGTTGGCTGGGCCATTCAAGTCTGGGCTTTGACTGGGCCATTCAAGTCTGGGCTTTGGCTGAGCCATTCAAGTCTGGGCTTTGCCTGGGCCATTCAAGTCTGGGCTTTGGCCGGGCCATTCAAGTCTGGGCTTTGGCTGGGCCATTCAAGTCTGGGCTTTGGCTGGGCCATTCAAGTTTGGGCTTTGACTGGGCCATTCAAGTCTGGGCTTTGGCTGGGCCATTCAAGTCTGGGCTTTGGCTGGGCCATTCAAGTCTGGGCTTTGGCTGGGCCATTCAAGTCTGGGCTTTGGCTGGGCCATTCAAGTCTGGGCTTTGGCTGGGCCATTCAAGTCTGGGCTTTGGCTGGGCCATTCAAATCTGGGCTTTGGCTGGGCCATTCAAGTCTGGGCTTTCTTTGGCTGGGCCATTCAAGTCTGGGCTTTGGCTGGGCCATTCATGTCCGGGCTTTGGCTGGGCCATTCATGTCTGGGCTTTGGCTAGGCCATTCAAGTCTTGGCTTTGGCTGGGCCATTCAAGTCTGGCCTTTGACTGGGCCATTCAAGTCTGGGCTTTGACTGGGCCATTCAAGTCTGGGCTTTGACTGGGCCATTCAAATCTGGGCTTTGGCTAGGCCATTCAAGTCTGGGCTTTGACTGGGCCATTCAAGTCTGGGCTTTGGCTGGGCCATTCAAGTCTGGGCTTTGGCTGGGCCATTCAAATCTGGGCTTTGGCTGGGCCATTCAAGTCTGGGCTTTGGCTGGGCCATTCAAGTCTGGGCTTTGGCTGGGCCATTCAAGTCTGGGCTTTGGCTGGGCCATTCAAGTCTGGGCTTTGGCTGGGCCATTCAAGTCTGGGCTTTGGCTGGGCCATTCAAGACTGGGCTTTGGCTGGGCCATTCAAGACTGGGCTTTGGCTGGGCCAATCAAGTCTGGGCTTTGACTGGGCCATTCAAGTCTGGGCTTTGGCTAGGCCATTCAAGTTTGAGCTTTGGCTGGGCCATTCAAGTCTGGGCTTTGGCTGGGCCATTCAAGTCTGGGCTTTGGCTGGGCCATTCAAGTCTGGGCTTTGGCTGGGCCATTCAAGTCTGGGCTTTGGCTGGGCCATTCAAGTCTGGGCTTTGACTGGGCCATTCAAGTCTGGGCTTTGACTGGGCCATTCAAGTCTGGGCTTTGGCTGGGCCATTCAAGTTGCCTGGGCCATTCAAGGCTGGGCTTTGGCTGGGCCATTCAAGTCTGGGCTTTGGCTGGGCCATTCAAGTTTGGGCTTTGACTGGGCCATTCAAGTCTGGGCTTTGGCTGGGCCATTCAAGTCTGGGCTTTGACTGGGCCATTCAAGTCTGGGCTTTGGCTAGGCCATTCAAGGCTGGGCTTTGGCTGGGCCATTCAAGTCTGGGCTTTGGCTGGGCCATTCAAGTCTGGGCTTTGGCTGGGCCATCCAAGTCTGGGCTTTGGCTGGGCCATTCAAGTCTGGGCTTTGGCTGGGCCATTCAAGTCTGGGCTTTGACTAGGCCATTCAAGTCTGGGCTTTGGCTGGGCCATTCAAGTCTGGGCTTTGACTGGGCCATTCAAGTCTGGGCTTTGGCTGTGCCATTCAAGTCTGGGCTTTGCCTGGGCCATTCAAGTCTGGGCTTTGGCTGGGCCATTCATGTCTGGGCTATGGCTGGGCCATTCGAGTCTGGGCTTTGGCTGGGCCATTAAAGTCTGGGCTTTGGCTGGGCCATTCAAGTCTGGGCTTTGACTGGGCCATTCAAGTCTGGGCTTTGCCTAGGCCATTCAAGTCTGGGCTTTGGCTGGGCCATTCAAGTCTGGGCTTTGGCTGGGCCATTCAAGTCTGGGCTTTGGCTGGGCCATCCAAGTCTGGGCTTTGGCTGGGCCATTCAAGTCTGGGCTTTGGCTGGGCCATTCAAGTCTGGGCTTTGGCTGGGCTATTCAAGTCTGGGCTTTGGCTGGGCCATTCAAGACTGGGCTTTGGCTGGGCCATTCAAGTCTGGGCTTTGGCTGGGCCATTCAAGTCTGGGCTTTGACTGGGCCATTCAAGTCTGGGCTTTGGCTGGGCCATTCAAGTCTGGGCTTTGCCTGGGCCATTCAAGTCTGGGCTTTGGCTGGGCCATTCAAGTCTGGGCTTTGGCTGGGCCATTCGAGTCTGGGCTTTGGCTGGGCCATTAAAGTCTGGGCTTTGCCTGGGCCATTCAAGTCTGGGCTTTGGCTGGGCCATTCAAGTTGCCTGGGCCATTCAAGGCTGGGCTTTGGCTGGACCATTCAAGTCTGGGCTTTGGCTGGGCCATTCAAGTCTGGGCTTTGGCTGGGCCATTCAATTTTGGGCTTTGACTGGGCCATTCAAGTCTGGGCTTTGGCTGGGCCATTCAAGTCTGGGCTTTGACTGGGCCATTCAAGTCTGGGCTTTGGCTAGGCCATTCAAGTCTGGGCTTTGGCTGGGCCATTCAAGTCTGGGCTTTGGCTGGGCCATTCAAGTCTGGGCTTTGGCTGGGCCATCCAAGTCTGGGCTTTGGCTGGGCCATTCAAGTCTGGGCTTTGGCTGGGCCATTCAAGTCTGGGCTTTGGCTGGGCTATTCAAGTCTGGGCTTTGGCTGGGCCATTCAAGACTGGGCTTTGGCTGGGCCATTCAAGTCTGGGCTTTGGCTGGGCCATTCAAGTCTGGGCTTTGGCTGGGCCATTCAATTCTGGGCTTTGGCTGGGCCATTCAAGTCTGGGCTTTGGCTGGGCCATTCAAGTCTGGGCTTTGGCTGGGCCATTCAAGTCTGGGCTTTGGCTGGGCCATTCAAGACTGGGCTTTGGCTGGGCCATTCAAGTCTGGGCTTTGACTGGGCCATTCAAGTCTGGGCTTTGGCTGGGCCATTCAAGTCTGGGCTTTGGCTAGGCCATTCAAGTTTGAGCTTTGGCTGGGCCATTCAAGTCTGGGCTTTGGCTGGGCCATTCAAGTCTGGGCTTTGACTAGGCCATTCAAGTCTGGGCTTTGGCTGGGCCATTCAAGTCTGGGCTTTGACTGGGCCATTCAAGTCTGGGCTTTGGCTGGGCCATTCAAGTCTGGGCTTTGCCTGGGCCATTCAAGTCTGGGCTTTGGCTGGGCCATTCAAGTCTGGGCTTTGGCTGGGCCATTCAAGTCTGGGCTTTGGCTGGGCCATTCAAGTCTGGGCTTTGGCTGGGCCATTCAAGTCTGGGCTTTGGCTGGGCCATTCAAGTCTGGGCTTTGGCTGGGCCATTCAAGTTTGGGCTTTGACTGGGCCATTCAAGTCTGGGCTTTGGCTGGGCCATTCAAGTCTGGGCTTTGGCTGGGCCATTCAAGTCTGGGCTTTGGCTGGGCCATTCAAGTCTGGGCTTTGGCTGGGCCATTCAAATCGGGGCTTTGGCTGGGCCATTCAAGTCTGGGCTTTGGCTGGGCCATTCAAGTCTGGGCTTTGGCTGGGCCATTCATGTCTGGGCTTTGGCTGGGCCATTCATGTCTGGGCTTTGGCTGGGCCATTCAAGTCTTGGCTTTGGCTGGGCCATTCAAGTCTGGGCTTTGACTGGGCCATTCAAGTCTGGGCTTTGACTGGGCCATTCAAGTCTGGGCTTTGACTGGGCCATTCAAGTCTGGGCTTTGACTGGGCCATTCAAGTCTGGGCTTTGGCTAGGCCATTCAAGTCTGGACTTTGGCTGGGCCATTCAAGTCTGGGCTTTGGCTGGGCCATTCGAGTCTGGGCTTTGGCTGGGCCATTAAAGTCTGGGCTTTGGCTGGGCCATTCAAGTCTGGGCTTTGGCTGGGCCATTCAAGTTGCCTGGGCCATTCAAGGCTGGGCTTTGGCTGGACCATTCAAGTCTGGGCTTTGGCTGGGCCATTCAAGTCTGGGCTTTGGCTGGGCCATTCAAGTCTGGGCTTTGACTGGGCCATTCAAGTCTTGGCTTTGGCTGGGCCATTCAAGTCTGGGCTTTGACTGGGCCATTCAAGTCTGGGCTTTGACTGGGCCATTCAAGTCTGGGCTTTGACTGGGCCATTCAAGTCTGGGCTTTGACTGGGCCATTCAAGTCTGGGCTTTGGCTGGGCCATTCAAGTCTGGGCTTTGGCTGGGCCATTCAAGTCTGGGCTTTGGCTGGGCCATTCGAGTCTGGGCTTTGGCTGGGCCATTAAAGTCTGGGCTTTGGCTGGGCCATTCAAGTCTGGGCTTTGGCTGGGCCATTCAAGTTGCCTGGGCCATTCAAGGCTGGGCTTTGGCTGGACCATTCAAGTCTGGGCTTTGGCTGGGCCATTCAAGTCTGGGCTTTGGCTGGGCCATTCAAGTCTGGGCTTTGACTGGGCCATTCAAGTCTGGGCTTTGGCTAGGCTATTCAAGTCTGGGCTTTGGCTGGGCCATTCAAGTCTGGGCTTTGGCTGGGCCATTCAAGTCTGGGCTTTGGCTGGGCCATCCAAGTCTGGGCTTTGGCTGGGCCATTCAAGTCTGGGCTTTGGCTGGGCCATTCAAGTCTGGGCTTTGGCTGGGCTATTCAAGTCTGGGCTTTGGCTGGGCCATTCAAGACTGGGCTTTGGCTGGGCCATTCAAGTCTGGGCTTTGGCTGGGCCATTCAAGTCTGGGCTTTGGCTGGGCCATTCAATTCTGGGCTTTGGCTGGGCCATTCAAGTCTGGGCTTTGGCTGGGCCATTCAAGTCTGGGCTTTGGCTGGGCCATTCAAGTCTGGGCTTTGGCTGGGCCATTCAAGACTGGGCTTTGGCTGGGCCATTCAAGTCTGGGCTTTGACTGGGCCATTCAAGTCTGGGCTTTGGCTGGGCCATTCAAGTCTGGGCTTTGGCTAGGCCATTCAAGTTTGAGCTTTGGCTGGGCCATTCAAGTCTGGGCTTTGGCTGGGCCATTCAAGTCTGGGCTTTGACTAGGCCATTCAAGTCTGGGCTTTGGCTGGGCCATTCAGGTCTGGGCTTTGACTGGGCCATTCAAGTCTGGGCTTTGGCTGGGCCATTCAAGTCTGGGCTTTGCCTGGGCCATTCAAGTCTGGGCTTTGGCTGGGCCATTAAAGTCTGGGCTTTGGCTGGGCCATTAAAGTCTGGGCTTTGGCTGGGCCATTCAAGTTTGGGCTTTGACTGGGCCATTCAAGTCTGGGCTTTGGCTGGGCCATTCAAGTCTGGGCTTTGGCTGGGCCATTCAAGTCTGGGCTTTGGCTGGGCCATTCAAGTCTGGGGTTTGGCTGGGCCATTCAAGTCTGGGCTTTGGCTGGGCCATTCAAGTCTGGGCTTTGGCTGGGCCATTCAAGTCTGGGCTTTGGCTGGGCCATTCAAGTCTGGGCTTTGACTGGGCCATTCATGTCTGGGCTTTGGCTGGGCCATTCAAGTCTTGGCTTTGGCTGGGCCATTCAAGACTGGGCTTTGGCTGGGCCATTCAAGTCTGGGCTTTGACTGGGCCATTCAAGTCTGGGCTTTGGCTAGGCCATTCAAGTCTGGGCTTTGGCTGGGACATTCAAGTCTGGGCTTTGGCTGGGCCATTCAAGTCTGGGCGTTGGCTGGGCCATTCAAGTCTGGGCTTTGGCTGGGCCATTCAAGTCTGGGTTTTGGCTGGGCCATTCAAGTCTGGGCTTTGGCTAGGCCATTCAAGTCTGGGCTTTGACTGGGCCATTCAAGTCTGGGCTTTGGCTGGGCCATTCAAGTCTGGGCTTTGGCTAGGCCATTCAAGTCTGGGCTTTGGCTGGGCCATTCAAGTCTGGGCTTTGGCTGGGCCATTCAAGTCTGGGCTTTGACTGGGCCATTCAAGTCTGGGCTTTGGCTGGGCCATTCAAGTCTGGGCTTTGGCTGGGCCATTCAAGTCTGGGCTTTGACTGGGCCATTCAAGTCTGGGCTTTGGCTGGGCCATTCAAGTCTGGGCTTTGGCTGGGCCATTCAAGTCTGGGCTTTGGCTGGGCCACTCAAGGATTTTCACATTCTTGTTCTGAAGCCATTCCAGTGTTGCTTTCCATTGTTGGTTCTGAAAACATTCCAGATTGGCCTTAGCTTCTCATAACTCTCCATTTATTAATTTTGTTTGTGTATTACTAATGTGTTTAGATAGGCACCATTTTTGTGCCTGTGCCAAGTTGCCCTTGTAAACTTGGCGTCAGCGTGCACCACATGTAGACCAGATCATATGGGACACCCAGGTTATCTCTTCGCCAGGTTATTAGTTAGCCACCTGGGTTTTTACTAACAGTCCCATAGCGACATGTTGAGTTTCCTGCGCCAAGCTGAAAAACTAAATCCTTAATCTTGTTCCGGATTGTCTGGCGAGAGACGATATGCGTCGAGCACGTGTCTAGAGATCCCTCGTCTCTCCTGCTCCACTCTTGGCGTCTAAGCCCGGGCTTTCGTAGCCTCCCTACAGTCTTGAGTCTTCATGTAGTTTTCCAATCTGTGCATCCCACAGTAATCAGCACGTTATAAGAATGCGGAAACCACTCGTGTCTCACTCTCGCTTCTCGGTTTCTGCCTGCTCCAAGGTGCTTCCCCAGTCGGCTGCTCCTGTGCTTCATGATTCGTCGTGCTTCCTCAACCTGTTGCGCACCCTGAAAAAAACGCACATAATGCCTGCGAGCATCACATGCGGATCAGGTTTCCCTTTCCTCCCTGTCTCATATTCTCTCTCTGTCCCACATTCACCAGTGAATGACATAAGGCCGAAGTTGTTTAAGCCATCGATATCCTGAGCGTACATTGGGTTTTTAGCTCAGGAGACAGGGTTTTACAATCGTGTGTGTGTGTGTGTGTGTGTGTGTGTGTGTGTGTGTGTGTGTGTGTGTGTGTGTGTGTGTGTGTGTGTGTGTGTGTCCAGGCTGTAACTTTTTTTTACCATTTGAGTTTTGTCGTAAAATTTTCACCAAAACTTTATTATGATAATACGGAGAAGGAAATTCATAATTTCGTCAAAAGGTCAAAGGTCAGCATCGCATAAAATTATCAATTTTCATCCAATTGACCTGAAATTTAAATTTACCGTTTGGGTTTTGTCATCAGGTTTTCAACAAAACTTTATTATGATAATACTGAGAAGGCAAATTAATAATTTTGTGAAAAGGTCAAAGGTCAGCATCACCTCAAATCGTCAATTTTCATCCAATTGACCTGAAATTGAAATTTACCGTTTGAGTTTTGTCATCAAGTTTTCATCAAAACGTTACTATGATAATACAGAGAAGGCAAATTAATAACTTTGTCAAAAGATCAAAGGTCAGCATCACATAAAATCGTTTATTTTCATTCAATTGACCTGAAATTTAAATTTACCGTTTGAGTTTTGTCATCATTTTTTCAACAAAGGTTTATTATGATAATACGTAGAAGGCAAATTAATAATTTTGTTAAAAGGTCAAATGGTCAAAGGTCAGCATCACATAAAATCATCAATTTTCATCCGATTGACCTGAAATTTTAAGAATTTGCATATTGGGTCACTGAATTGTTTCACCAATGAAAAGCTAAAAGCTCATTATTTTTTTAGAGCAAAAGTTCAAACGTAAAGGTTGCATAAAATCGCTAATTTTCACCTGATTGACCTGAAATTTAAATAATTTGCATATTGGGTCACTGAGTTGGTTCACTAATCAAAACGCAGAGGTCCATTGTTTTTTTTAGATCAAAATGTCAAACATAAAAGTTGCATAAAATCGTCAATTTTCATCCAATTTTCAGCGAGCTGCATTCAACCACCAACTATATCTTTGAAAACAACATAGGCCTAAAAAGGTCAACATGGGCCTAAAGTCAACCACTATTATCAAATTTCTAAAATGCTCAATTTCCATCCGAATGACTTGAAATCTGAATAGGATTTTCATATCAGCAAACTGCATTCAACCACCAACTATTTTTGAGACCAACGTAGGCCAAAAGGTAAACATAGGCCGAATATCTAAAATTGTCATTTTTCATCCGATTAACTTAAAATTTGAAGGCGATTTGCATATCAGGCCACAGAATTGACCCACCAATTTATTTGTGAGGTCAAAAGGATGTCCTACTGAGTGCCAATCTACTTTGTTCTCTTTTTCCAAATGTCGTTCAATGAGTGATTTTTCATTCTGTCTGTTTGTCTGGTTGTCTGTATGTCAGTGCCCTACATGTCACAATTTTCAACCGATCTTCACGAAACTTTACCAAATGCTAGAGTTGGTCATAAGCAAGAAGCCTATTGTTTTGGGGTCAAAAGGTCAATAGGTCAACATAGGCAAAAGGTCACCAACTTTGTCAAATTTCTAAAATCCTCAATTTTCATCTGATTGACTTGTAATTTGAAGAGGCTTTGCATATCTGGTCACTGAATTCAACCACCAATTATATTTTAGGTCAACATAGGCCAAAGAGGTCAACATAGGCCAAGTTTCTAAAATCCTCAATTTTGATGATTGACTTGAAATTTTGTGATCTATGCAACAATTATATTAGAGAATATAAATTTATGATGTAATCACTCATGTGGTCTGGCAGCCATATTTGATAAAAACCCTTCAAAAACAGAAGAGTTGGTTTGCACCAAGTTGACTGCGCAGGGTAAGTATCCTATGAATACAATCTGGATTTCTTTGGTAGGAGCCATGCGAAATCCATTGTGCATTTCAACCTCCACTTGGTAGGAGAATTTCTGCAGTTTTCTTTTCTATCTCCACTCTTGTTGAATGTTATTCCACCAGAAACCGATTTGCTATATTATCGTGGTTGAACACGGACACGTTTATTTTCTTGATTGTGGATGATTTCTACATTTTCTTCAAGGTAAATATGATACATCCAAATTACATCGAGTACTAATCAACAAAACGTGGGTTAACAACATAGAACAGATGGACTGATGACAAAGTGCAATAAAATATGATATTTGGTTGGTGCAGAAGTGTGTCAGATTTAACTCTGGGCAGAATAAATGACAGGTTTATAGCCGAGGCTGTTAAATGTAAAATATTAAAATCTCTCTGCTCGTGCTTTTAGGGGAATATTTAATAAACTCTCAAGATCGTTTCAATGCTGAAATCAGCAATTTACAAATATCCAACAGAACTGCATGAGCGAGTAGAATTTCACAGTTTGCAAGGTATATCATAAAAACATAGGGGCAATACCCCGAGCGCTCACCTGGTAGAATAAACGGTATACTGCACCAACTAAGGGTATTTTAAACCAATTTCAATGGTTGCTAGAAGACAGGGCAGCATGTAGAATCATACTAACATAATCATAAGACTTTAAACAAACAAAGAAAAAAAATACCTATTTTGGGGGGCAACCCCCCCCCCCCCGTAGACCCTCAAAGGGGCAGATTTTTTTTTAATGTCGTGAATAAACTCTGGTACATCAGAGGTGGTGAAGGTTGTGGTTGTTTCATCAAAATTGTGTGTGTAGTTTCAGAGGCAAATTCCAACAAGCACGTGTTGCCTGCCATGCAAACACGATTCCTACGTCAAAGCAAGCAGAGAAAGGGTTAATTTGCTCCCGGGAATAGTGTTCAAAATTGTGTTCCCACTTGCGTGCATCACCCAATGGGTGAAGAGCACATGCTGCATCCACTGACGGATGGAGATCTGCAGTGTCGACTGCCTATTAAGCTTGTGCCATGTCAGCACCACACTTACGATTTTTTCCTCTTCCTTTTCTTCTCTTTCGTGAAGGTTTTCAGGCAGATATTCATCCATTGAGACCAGTTGACGTTTTTGTGTTTCTCACTGTTCTTAAAGAAACGTTAACAGCCCTATTTTTGATGAGGTCATTCAAAAGATCTCTACGTTAGAGATCATACCATGAGGTCCTGTCCTTAACATCACTTATGGAGAGTTTGGGCTTTCTTCCTTGACTGCCTTTATAATCAACAGCATCAGTTTCATGTGTTCTCCACATAGTCTGCATGCAGCTCCTGTTGAAACACCAAGTCGGGTGCAATCTGTCACAATCCTTCGCGAAAAAAAATTGATTTCTAGATCCTTGTCATGTGATATTTCCTTCCCATTGCCATAGTATTCACCACACGTTGTCCACAATATTACAATATCACGTCCTATAATTTTACTGTCCATCTGCGAGAGTACAACTTTCTGATAGTTTGCCTGGCAACCAATTACAGTTCATACTGTATCAACACTTGACTGTAATGTGGATACTGTGGAGCATTTAAATATTTTATACATGAGATGCGATTCTTCACCAGATTTTCCTCTGTTTCCCAATTTTCCCTCTGTTTTCTGTTTCTGTTGTCTCAGTTTATGTTATTTTATATATATATACATATATATATATTGGTATACAGAATCGAGGCTCGTGAAAGAGCTAACATTTATCACAAAAACAAATCAAACAGACAAACAAAATATATAAAAAGAGGGAGCGGTAGACAAGATGGGGAGAGAAGGGGAAGCATACAAACACAACATTTGAGAGCAGGGACATCGGGAGATGTGTGGGAAGGAGAGGGCTTCAGGGGAGGAGGCGTGGGAAGGGGGTGGGGGGTGGGAGAAGTATAAAACACAAGGACAACAAGGATTTCCAGGAAAGAAGTTGGTATTTCAAAAAAGTGGATTGGGGGTGAAATTAGCGGGGGTAGAAAAGATCAAGGTTTTGGATGGGGGCAGATAAGAGATGGTGGTGAACAGCTGTTTTAAAGACCTGGACGGAGGAGTGGGATTGAAGAGAGTGAGGGAGTTTATTCAAGAGGCAGGAGAAAAGAGGAATGAAGGAGTGAAAGTGACAGAGAGTCTTGAATTTGGCAGTTTTTTTTTTTTTTTTTTTTTTTTGTATACTGAATCGAGGCTCGTGAAAGAGCTAACATTTACTTCACAAACAAATCGACCAGACAAACAAAATACACAAAAAGAGGGAGCGGAAGACAAGATGGGGAGAAAAGGGGAAGCACACAAACACAACATCCGAGAGCAGGGAGATGTGTGGAAGGGAGAGGGCCCGGGGGGAGGAGGCATGGGAAGGAGGGGGGGGGGGGGAGGGAGAAGTATAAAGCACAAGGACACCAAGGACTTCCAGGACAGAAGTTGGTATTTCAAAAAGTGGAATTGGGGTGAAATTAGCGGGGGTAGAAAAGATCAAGGTTTTGGATGGGGGAAGATAAGAGATGGTGGTGAACAGCTGTTTTAAAGACTTGGAGGGTGGAGTGGGATTGAAGAGAGTGAGGGAGTTTGTTCCAGAGGCGGGAGAAAAGAGGAATGAAGGACTGAAGGTGAGCAGAGAGTCTTGATTTTGGCAGTTTAACCAAAAGAGGGTTGCAGGCAGATCTTGTGCGACCTGTAGGAATATTTGCGGGACAGAGCCCAGAGAGAGCTGGGGGGGGGGGGGGGGGGGCAAGGCCAGAGAGGAGTCGGTAGAAGACGGAAAGACCACCAACCTGCCTGCGGTGAGTGAGTGAGAGGCCCTTGGAGTTAGCTTCATCGCGGGAGATTCCAATGATTCTGAATGCTTTGGTTTCAACAGCGCGAAGGCGAGCTAGGTTTAACCAGAAGAGGGTTGCAGGCAGATCTTGTGCGACCTGTAGGAATATTTGGGGGACCTAGCCCAGAGAGAGCTGGAGGAGCAAGGCCGGAGAGGAGTCGGTAGAAGACGGAAAGACCACCAACCTGCCTGCGGTGAGTAAGTGAAAGGCCCTCGGAGATAGCTTCATCGCGGGAGATTCCAATGATTCTGAACGCTTTGGTTTCAACAGCGTGAAGACGAGCTAGGTGTGAGGCAGGAGCACCAGCCCAGAGGGGAGAGCAGTACTCCGTTGAGCTGTGGATGAAAGCCTTGTATGTGGTGAGGAGCGCAGGTGTGCCAAGGAAGGACTTCACACGACGGAGGATGCCCAGTCGGCGACTGGCTTTGGAGGCCAGCTTGGAAATGTGGTTTTCCCAGGAAAGATCATGGCAGATAGTGAGACCCAAAAGCTTGAGTGACAGAACTTCTTGGAGAGGATTATTCAGAAAGTGGGTGGGAGGGTTGTCCAGTCGGTCTTTTCGGAGAGACATCGTAAGAGTGTGAGATTTGTCAGGATTGAAAGACATGTTGCACTTGTTTGCCCACTGCCCAGTCTGTGATTTTGTCCAGGTCTGCAGAGAGTGAGGAGGCTGCAAACTGCCAATCTGATGGATGAGGAATGGAGCGGCAGAGAGTGGAGTCATCAGCAAAGGGATAGAGAGGATTTTCAAGAGAGTCAGAGAGATCATCGATGAAGACCAGAAAAAGCACAGGGCCCAGAACACTGCCTTGGGGAACTCCAGCCTGAACAGGAAGAGGAGATGAGAGAAACCCATTCAGGGCCACACGTTGACTACGACTCGAGAGGAAGTCCACCAGCCATGCGTGGAGATTTCCATGGATACCAAAGGAGGAGAGTTTGGTGAGCAGAGTGGGGTGCCAGACCGTATCGAAGGCACGTGATATGTCAAGGGAGACGGCTCTAATTTCCTGTTTGGCATTGAGGATCTCCATCCATTGTTGAGACAGCAGAAACAGCATGTCCAGAGTAGAGTGACCTGGTATGAAATCAAATTGATGCTCAGAGATCAAGCCATTGGAGAAGAGGAAAGATTTCATATCCAAAGCAATGATGGATTCCATGACTTTGCTGATAATTGGGAGAAGGCTGATTGGTCTGTAGTTGCTGGGATCTGTTTTTGCACCTTTTTTGTGCAAAGCGGTGATGTTGGCTGATTTCCAAGCAGATGGCAGATGACCTTGAGCAAAAGAGAGGGTGAAGAGAACAGAGAGAGGGAGTGAAAGAGCGGAAGAACAGGATTTTAGGACCTGTGGGCTGATGCCGTCAGGTCCAGTTGCAGAATCAGAGTCGAGGGTTGACAGAAACTTTTCACCTTGTCAGGAGGGAAGGATACAGAGTCCAGGAGCAGCTGGGTACGACTGGGTACGGTGGGTACAGAGAGGGATGGGTTTGGGACACAAGATTTAGAGGCAAACACAGAGTTGAGGCATTCAGCTTTTTCACGTGCGGAATCAGCTGTGTAGCCATTTGAGGTAAGGGAGGGGATGGAGGGGGAACAAACATCAGAAACAGATTTGACCAGATGCCACGAGGATTTGGAAGAGGGAGACAGATAAGAGAGATCGGTCTTGAGAATGGAGAGATATTGTTTCCTGGCTCTCCTGAGGGTGGACACACACTTGTTTCGGGCTTTGTGAAAGGAAATGAGATTTCCTTCCGTTGGATTTGCTTTCCAGGAGACGAAAGCAAGTTGTTTCTGGGCAACAGCCTCACCACAAGATTCCGTGTACCATGGACGGGAGGAAGGGTATGACAACTGAAGACGAGATGGGATAAATCTGTGCATGAGAGAGAGCAATTTACTTTGGAAGAATTCCCAGGATGAGTTGATGTCAGAGGCGGTCGAGATGGGAGACCAGTCCAGATGATTGATGGCTGCTTGAAGCCCGTGCCAGTTGGCCTGAGTGAAATGCCAGACTCGTCGGCGCTGAGGAGGCTCTCTGAGAATGGTCAGAGAGATGTCCACTTTAACAAGCACATGATCAAATGAGCCGATTGGAGCAGAAGAAGAGCAGCAGACATTTTCAGGGAAGTTCGTCATAACCAAGTCCAGAAGAGAAGATGCTCCGTTGACTGAGATCCGGGTCGGGAAATTGACAGATTGTGTCAGTCCCAGTGAGTTGCAGAAGTCCTTTGCTGAGGAGCCATGGCTGGTGAGAGAGGTACCCACACCCAGCCAACTGGCATGGTGACAATTGAAATCACCACATATGAGGAAGAGAGAGTTGGGTTGAGTAGATAGAAGTTGGTCCATATTATCAGACAGCGAGATGTAGATTGAGTCATCACTGGAAAATTGGTTGAAAACAGATGGAAACAATCATCCCGGTGTTTCAAACCAGTCATCGACAGTATCCATAACATTAACAACAAGGATTAGGCAAAATGTCTTTCAACCTTTGATTTTTCCACATTGTACACAAACATTCCACATGACAAGCTAGTAACCGCATTGGACAGAGCAATAGATAAAGCATTTGCAGGAAGTAATAAAGTATACATTAATGTATATCAAAATAGAGCACACTGGTCTGTAAAGGATAATCAATATTCATGCAGTTTTTCAAAAATTAAACTCAAAGAAAGTATTCGATTTCTACTAAACAACAGTTTCTTTACGTTTGGCAACAAGATACCCCAGCAGACAGTGGGCATACCCATGGGTTCAGATCCGAAGAAACTCCAGCAGACAGTGGGGATACCCATGGGTTCAGATCACAAGATACTCCAGCAGATAGTGGGCATACCCATCGGTTCAGATCCGAAGAAACTCCAGCAGACAGTGGGCATACCCATGGGTTCAGATTCGAAGAAACTCCAGCAGACAGTGGGCATACCCATGGGTTCAGATCCCAAGATACCCCAGCAGACAGTGGGCATACCCATGGGTTCAGATCCCAAGATACCCCAGCAGACAGTGGGCATACCCATGGGTTCAGATCCCAAGATACTCCAGTAGACAGTGGACATACCCATGGGTTCAGATCCCAATATACCCCAGTAGACAGTGGGCATACCCATGGGTTCAGATCCCAAGATAACCCAGGAGACAGTGGGCATACCCATGGGTTCAGATCCCAAGATACTCCAGTAGACAGTGGGCATACCCATGGGTTCAGATCACAAGATGCTCCAGTAGACAGTGGGCATACCCATGGGTTCAGATCACAAGATGCTCCAGCAGACAGTGGGCATACCCATGGGTTCAGATTCGAAGAAACTCCAGCAGACAGTGGGCATACCCATGGGTTCAGATCCCAAGATACCCCAGCAGACAGTGGGCATACCCATGGGTTCAGATCCCAAGATACTCCAGTAGACAGTGGACATACCCATGGGTTCAGATCCCAATATACCCCAGTAGACAGTGGGCATACCCATGGGTTCAGATCCCAAGATACCCCAGGAGACAGTGGGCATACCCATGGGTTCAGATCCCAAGATACTCCAGTAGACAGTGGGCATACCCATGGGTTCAGATCACAAGATGCTCCAGTAGACAGTGGGCATACCCATGGGTTCAGATCCGGCCCCCTTCTTTGCAAATTTGTTTCTGCACATGTTCGAGTCTGATGGGGTCCAGAACATGTGCAGGATTGGAATAAATTAACGACTGCACGAAAATGTGGAAACATCTTCAGGTTCATTGATGATTTGTTGGCAATTAATGATGGATTTGTATTTGATCAGTTTCATGATGACATATATATATATATATATATCCAAAAGAACTTGAATTAAAAAAGGAAAACCAAACTTCCACTTCAGTTTCCTTTTTAGAATTACAAATTGATATCCATAATAATAAATTTCACACCAAATTATTTGATAAACGAGATGCTTTTCCATTCCACATTGTCCGAATGCCTTTCTTAGACAGCAACATTCCCAAAAAGCTATTTTGTGGTACGGTTGGAGGTGAAATAATTAGGACTGTGAGAGCAACCACACACAGCTCTGAACTGATCAATAGATTACAACTAGTCAGACGTATGCCAGCACAGGGGGCTACAGTTGGCAGATGAAAACAAGTTTTCTTTAATATCACAAAAAGATAATTTCTCCTATAGCGAGTAAAGTTGGAATAAACGATGTTGCATTGATGAGTTGACTGACTGCCTGGACGCAACTGAGGTTGTGGATCTACTGATGTACCATCTATTGATGTGGATCCATGATCGAGGTTGTGGATCCACCGTTTGGAGAGGTCCTGGGCTGAAAGGATTGAAACCTCGAGGAAGAACGGGGCCCAGCTGATGATCCGCGCAGTCGGGAAACTAGTCAATTGCTTACAGATTAAGGTTCTTGCTTTAGGCAGAGTAATTATGTTTTGAAGTTTACAATTTAAATAAAGTTGAATATGGGATGTTGTGAAATTGTGTTGTGTTGTGAAACCCTGGTGTTGGCTTAGCGGTTAGGGTGCCGGCTTAGCGGTTAGGGTGCCGGCTTAGGATCCGAGGATCCTGGGTTCGAATCCCGGTCAATCGCTGAATTAACGCCAGGGGGGTTGACTTCAGCCTGTCATCCTTCCGAGGTCGGCAAATTGAGTACCAGCTTGCTGGGATGAATGATCCTGGTGTGTACCCCGGCTTAGAATAGGTACACTGTATCCCCGCGCATCGGAAGAGGCGACCAAGGGCTGGCGTCAGGAAGGGCATCCGGCCATAAAAACATTGCCTCAAACAGGGAACCATGATTGTCATGGGGCCTGCAAGGCTAACCCCCGCTCTAGCGGGGAAAATGGCCTTAAAACGATCATTCATATTCATTCATATGGGATGTTGTGAAATTAACATAATTTACAGAAATCCTTTAAATTATTTATATTTAAGTTTAGGAACAACCAACACTGTACAATTTAGTAAATGCATTTTAAAATAGGAATTGAAAAAGACAAATAAGATTTGAAAATCGTAAGAGATAGAATTGTGAGGAACAAAAATTAAAAAAAACAAGGTGTGTGTGTGTGTGTGTGTGTGTGTGTGTGTGTGTGTGTGTGTGTGTGTGTGTGTGTGTGTGTGTGTGACCCACTCCCCCGTGTGTATGGGTGATCAACTTCCTGGTGTAGTGGGAGGGATGGTGGCAGGGAGGGAGAGGATTTGAGCTCTTGAAGTCACATTTTACATGAGATGTAATCACACATTTCAAACTGTATTTCCCATGTGCACGCACATGCATTCACATGTTATCAGAAGTAAATAAATTGTGTAGATTTCATCATTTGTGGATCTGATAAATTGCCAGCAACCATTTTGTAAAACTGAATGTGCAGCAACTAAATGAAGATGTCGAAATGTCACACACGTCCATGTCCGAGGGATTCCCACGGGTGACCCCATTAGTATGTATATTCTCCACCAGTCTGTCCCTCTGTCTGTCCCTCTGGCCGTTCAGGGTGGAGTTTCAAAATCAAATCATTGCCATTTTGTTCGCTCCACCTCGGTTCTCAAGCCTCATAAGCCTCTTTTCTAAGGCTTGCACTTTCTGCCTCTGTCAAGGCTTTATCTTAACTCTAATTCGACGTCGAATTTCATTTTTCACACTCGCTAAGATGGTTTAAGACTCGGTTGCAGCAAAAGAGGAGAAAATTGAACGAATCTTGAAGTTTAAAAAGGAAAAACAAAATTTTAGTGGCTGTTTTGAATGTGTCCGGTCAGGCGTGATGTGAAGAGGAGGAGAGGGGTGGGGGTATGGGGATTGAAAGAGGGGGGAGAGAAGAGGGGAGAAGAGAAGAGAAGGAAGAATATAGGTGGGGAGGAGAAAGGGAGTAAGGGGGGTAGTTATTTGGGGCAGCGGGGGAAGTGGAGGTCTTGAAGTCACATTTTACATTGCGTGGAATTTCCACGGATCTCTGTTAGTATAATAATACTTATCAAATAAATATAAACATATATAATAAATAATAATACACAGAAGAAGCACTCAAACAACAACTAGCGCAGTCACTACAGTAACAGGAAAAACAGCTAAAGACGAAACTTATAATAAAAATCATTTCTTCAGGTGTTTTTTATTTTACATCCTCATTGAGATTCACAGATAAATATGCAATATGTTTGTGAAGGGCAACATGCTGTATTTTGATTAAACGCATCAGTGAAGCGACGGGTCTTATATACTCCAGGGTGTTTCAGAAGTCACGGTGCGCTGAATGGAATATGGTACTTGTATTTGATGTTGTTGTTGATCTAAAAATTAAAATGTATGCTTGTTTACTTGCAGGAATCATGGATTCGCACAAGTGAGGTACCCAAACAGCACTCGGTAGAGCAAATACCTCCGCCAGGCTGAACAGTTAACGTTTTGTATCCCATTGATAGGCCGGATCTGGATTTGGATCTGGAACCAAAATCTAATCAATTTGTCCTTGTTGCACACTAAATCTGTCCACCAAGTTTCGTCCGAATCTGTCCCCAACCTTTTGAGATATCTTCACAGACAGACAGACAACCATGGATGAATATATAACCTTTGTCCACCTTCAGTAATCTCTGTCCACCTTCTACTGCACTGTTTCTTTTGAAATGCCCTGTACCTTTGAAATGGTCAGACTAACCCTAACAGGTACCTTTGTAATAATTGGTTCACGAGTTATTGGTTCACGAGTTATTGGTTCACGAGCTATGAAGTGACCACTATATTCGTCATGTGTGTGCGTCTGTCTGTGTGTGTGTGTCTGTGTGTGTGTCTGTGTGTGTGTGTGTCTGTCTGTCCGCAACATAACTACTCGATGATATCATCCGATCTTGATGAAACTTGGGTGGGAGGTTGATATCATGATCTAGTTGTGTCCTGCCTAGAGTGGGCGTATCGCGCCCATTGTGGGCGGAGCCACGCCCAAAAAATATGTCTTTTTAGGGGGTAATCGAGTTCAAGCTACATCTTCTCCGAGGGAGTTGGTGGAATCTGACAGGGGTTTCGGTATTTGGTTCGGCCAATGTCACGTGTCTAGCCCCACGGAGCTCGGTTTTTCATTTTCGCCCCAAGGTCACAAGTCACGGAATTTAGAAAAGTCGATTTTTTTTTATTTTTTTTTGTGTATACTGAATCGAGGCTCGTGAAAGAGCTAACATTTATTTCACAAACAAATCAACCAGACAAACAAAATATACAAAAAGAGGGAGCGGAAGACAAGATGGGGAGAGAAGGGGAAGCACACAACCACAACATTTGAGAGCAGGGAGAAGTGTGGGAGGGAGAGGGCTTGGGGTTTTGATGGTTTTATTACATTGTTCGCTTCCTGATAGGGTGAAATGTCGTGCATGTTTTTATATTATCACATACATCATGAAATACAAGTTTTCCAACAAATTTCAGAATCTTCGACCTTTGACCTTTGAAGGTCACAAAGGTCAAATTTTCAAAGTTGTCGGAATCAAACCGAATTTTCGGTATTGTGTAGCTAACTAACCTCATAACTGATTATACATTACTTTCTATCTCATTTCAAGGTCAGTAACCTTCGTTTTGACATTTCCGGGCCAGCACCACACACAATTACATACAGCTGGCTCTTAAAGGCCTGCGCACGCAGCACATTGGGGCCCTTTGTAAATTGGCATGTACGCCGCATGTCGGGGGCCGACACCTGCCACGTGGGTCCCCGACCCCCCAGTCCAGGCCAGTTTCGGTTATAGTCCGTCCTTTGTCATTGAATACCGCTCGCTCGTGAACCATCGTCGTCTCCTGACCTGTTTGGAGTACAGTGATTTCCTGCAATGACAATTATCTTACGATATTTCACCAAATGTCTGTCTGTCTGTTCCCAGGTACCGCAAAAACGGCTGAACCGATCGCAAATTTTTTTTGAGTGGGTAATCCTGGGACCCCCTGGAGTAAAATAGGCTATATTGTTTTTCCAATTTTTCTAATTTCCAATTTTTCCAATTTTCCAGTTTTTCCAAACACGATGGAATAATATTTACCGATATAAACAGTGATGTGGCTTTTATTGAAATTCTACAAATTCTGTTTAGATTTTGATGATTTGCGTGTGATATGATTTAACGGATGTTTATATAAATCGTTTAAAATAAAAATAATCCTTCAATTTCTGATATTTTGCCTTTTCATTTGGGCCTCCCAATTGAAGCCCCGCCCGTAGAGTGGGCACCGTTGCTAGTAGTACAAATAAATTGACAGCAAACTGCTTCCTGGATATTCATCAGCACACAAAGATTTCAGATTTGCTCATATTTTTGCACAGCACGCAAGATTTTCATTCGTAGTAACATCGACTGTGTGCCTTTTTATTCTTGCGCTGCACCTGCTGTGCCATTTGCCAAAGGTACACCGAGGGGAGTTAAAATTCAGCATTTGCTTTTACAACTCTCAACCTTGAAGTGTATGTTTGCATGCCGGTGTCTCTTTGTTCACAAGGAGTGAATGGCAATGTTTACAGTCTAGCTCATGACCACGGATCTCGCGAGATCTTGGAGACGGCGGCAGGGATTTTCGAAGCTCCAAACGGTCTCCACGTTTTTCGAAGTTAAGTCTGTTCACAATTGTATTTTGTCGAAACTGTATTTATCTTTCGGTGTGTGAAGTTATTGTGTGCAACTTTGGTTGTTTCTCGGTGTTTATCTTTCATAAATTGATCGTCTGTTTGCCGTGTCGCGAGCAAGGCCTTGTACAGTGTGCACTGTACAACCTTGAGGCTTTGTTTTTCTCTCAGTGGTCCGTCGTTTGTGATCCAATAACTTTCGTTCTCTGTATTCCCAGTCTTTTCACCCATAGCCTACTTCCTTGTGTAAATCTCAACTCAAAAAAAAAAAAAAAAAAAAAAAACATTTCCTTCTCTGTTCTCATTCGTTTATTCATTCTTATTCGTTCGTTCGTTCTTCGACCACGTGTTTCTCCACCATTTCCCCAGATAGTTTTCACTCATTAACCTTCAATGTTTACACTTTCCCCTCAAGTTATGTATTCCGTCATATTTTATAACACCTTTTTCTTCTTCTTCTTTAAAAGGCTGCTTTCGACTTGCTCACCAAATCAATTCATCCCAAAAAAAATATCCATCTCCTATAGTGCCTTTGTTCTACATTCCCTAAACTCTCCTGCACTCCATCCTCCATCCAGCGTCCTTAAACGTATTTTTAACTCGAAGGTCACAAGAAACTCATTTTGCAATAAATGTTCGTTTCCCATAAATCGTACACTTTCAAAAATCCAATCTCACCCCTCCCCTCCAAATCTTCCCCATAACCCCTCCCCTCCAAATCTTCCCCATCACCTCTCCCCTCCAAATCTTCCCCATCACCCATCCCTTTCAAATCTCCCCCCTTGCCCCCTCCCTCCTAAACTACCCCCTCACCCCTCCCCGCCAAGACGCCCCCTCGCCCCTCCCCTCCTAGAATCCTGCCTCACCCCTCCCCTCCAAATCTCCCCCATATCCCATCCCTTTCAAATCCCTCCCCTTGTCCCTTCCCTCCCAAACTCCCCCCTCACCCCTCCCCTTCAAATCTCCCCACCCTCATTGCTTCTCAATTTCCCCCCGCTCACTCCCCCTCCTCAAAGCGTCCTCCCCGTTTCTTCCCCCTTCAAACTCTCACCTCCATCTCCCCCAACCTTCTGCCTCGCTCTTCCCCCTCCTCAAATAACACCTCGTTGTGGCTCACCCAATCACCATCAAACCTTTTGTCCGCCCCATCCTTCCCTTTCTCCGAGCTATTCTGAAATCTCTGACACACCTTCAACAGCTCTCCCTACCTCTTCCACCTCTTCCACATCTTACCCTACCCCTCCTCCCCCCTGTTCTGTATCTGATGCTCCCCCTTCCTCTTCATTAATGGTATGGACCTCAAACATCCGGGGCCTTCGTTCAAACTTAACCGATCTCTCCATACAGGTTGCTTCTGTCAAACCAGACGTGATCTGCTTAACAGAAACTTTCCTCCTTTATGATGTCTCTGATTCCATAGTATCTCTCCCGGGCTACTCCCTCCTCCGGTATGATAGACCTGAGCCTCGTCCTGGAGGCGGGGTTGCTATCTTTATCAAAAACTCTCTTCCTCACTCGCCCTGCACTGCACTCTCTCCACCTCACCCCCAGGAATACCTCTGGCTACGGCTTCCCCTTCGCTCCCACCTCTTGTTCATATGTGTGTTGTACCGTCCACCAAACAGTGATGACTCCATCTACATCTCGCTGTCTGATGATATGGACCAACTTCTATCTACTCATCCCAACTCTCTCTTCCTCATATGTGGTGATTTCAACTGTCATCATGCCAGTTGGCTGGGTGTGGGTACCTCTCTCACCAGCCATGGCTCCTCAGCAAAGGACTTCTGCGACTCACTGGGACTGACACAATCTGTCAATTTCCCGACCCGGATCTCAGTCAACGGAACATCTTCTCTTCTGGACTTGGTTATGACTAACTTCCCTGAAAATGTCTGCTGCTCTTCTTCTGCTCCGATCGGAACATCTGATCATGTCCTTGTTAAAGTGGACATCTCTCTGACCATCCTCAGGGAGCCTGCTCAGCGTCGACGAGTCTGGCATTTCACTCAGGCCAACTGGCACGGTCTTCAAGCAGCCATCAATCATCTGGACTGGTCTCCCATCTCTACCACCTCTGACATCAACTCATCCTGGGAATTCTTCCAAAGTAAATTGCTCTCTCTCATGCACAGATTTATCCCATCTCGTCTTCAGTTGTCATACCCTTCCTCCCGTCCATGGTACACGGAATCTTGTGGTGAGGCTGTTGCCCAGAAACAACTTGCCTTCGTCTCCTGGAAAGCAAATCCAACGGAAGGAAATCTCATTTCCTTTCACAAAGCCCGAAACAAGTGTGTGTCCACCCTCAGGAGAGCCAGGAAACAATATCTCTCCGTTCTCAAGACCGAACTCTCTTATCTGTCTCCCTCTTCCAAATCCTGGTGGCGTCTAGTCAAATCCGTTTCTGGTGTTTGTTCCCCCTCCATCCCCTCCCTTACCTCAAACGGCTACACAGCTGACTCCGCACGTGAAAAAGCTGAATGCCTCAACTCTGTGTTTGCCTCTAAATCTTGTGTCCCAAACCCATCCCTCTCTGTACCCACCATACCCAGTCGTACCCTGCTGCTCCTGGACTCCGTGTCCTTTCCTCCTGACAAGGTGGAAAAGTTTCTGTCAACCCTCGACTCTGATTCTGCAACTGGACCCGACGGCATCAGCCCACGGGTCCTAAAATCCTGCTCTGCTGCTCTATCTCACCCTCTCTCTGTTCTCTTCACCCTCTCTTTTGCTCAAGGTCAACTGCCATCTGCTTGGAAATCAGCCAACATCACCGCTTTGCACAAAAAAGGTGCAAAAACAGATCCTAGCAACTACAGACCAATCAGCCTTCTCCCAATTATCAGCAAAGTCATGGAATCCATCATTGCTTCTGATATGAAATCTTTCCTCTTCTCCAATGGCTTGATCTCTGATCATCAATTTGGTTTCAGACCAGGTCACTCTACTCTGGACATGCTGCTTCTGCTGTCTCAACAATGGATGGAGGTCCTCAATGCCAAACAGGAAATTAGAGCTGTCTCCCTCGACATATCACGTGCCTTCGACACGGTCTGGCACCCCGCTCTGCTCACCAAACTCTCCTCTTTTGGTATCCATGGAAATCTCCACGCATGGCTGGCGGACTTCCTCTCTAGTCGTCGTCAACGTGTGGCCCTGAATGGGTTTCTCTCATCTCCTCTTCCTGTTCAGGCTGGAGTTCCCCAAGGCAGTGTTCTGGGCCCCGTGCTTTTTCTGGTCTTCATCAATGATCTCTCTGACTCTCTCGAAAATCCTCTCTATCTCTTTGCTGATGACTCCACTCTCTGCCGCTCCATTCCTCTTCCCTCAGATCGGCAGTCTGCTGCCTCCTCACTCTCTGAAGACCTGGACAAAATCACAGACTGGTCAAACAAGTGGAACATGTCTTTCAATCCTGACAAATCTCACACTCTTACTATGTCTCTCCGAAAAGATCGACTGGACAACCCTCCCATCTACTTTCTCAACAATCCTCTCCAAGAAGTTCTGTCGCTCAAGATTTTGGGTCTCACTATCTGCCATGATCTTTCTTGGGAAAACCACATTTCCAAGCTGGCCTCCAAAGCCAGTCGCCGACTGGGCATCCTCCGTCGTGCGAAGTCCTTCCTCGGCACACCTGAGCTCCTCACCACATACAAGGCTTTCATCCGCAGCTCAATGGAATACTGTTCTCCCCTATGGGCCGGTGCTCCTGCCTCACACCTAGCTCGGCTTCACGCTGTTGAAACCAAAGCTTTCAGAATTATTGGAATCTCCCGCGATGAAGCTATCTCTGAGGGCCTTTCACTCACTCACCGCAGGCAGGTAGGTGGTCTTTCTGTCTTCTACCGACTCCTCTCCGGCCTTGCACCCCCAGCTCTCTCTGTGCTCTGTCCCCCAAATATTCCTACAGGTCGCACAAGATCTGCCAGCAACCCTCTGATGGTTAAACTGCCGAAATCTCGGCTCTCCGCTCACCTTCACTCTTTCATTCCTCTTTTCTCCCGCCTCTGGAACAAACTCCCTCACTCCCTTCAATCCCACTCCTCCCTCCAGGTCTTTAAAACAGCTGTTCACCACCATCTCTTATCTTCCCCCATCCAAAACCTTGATCTTTTCTACCCCCGCTAATTCACCCCAGATCCACCTTGTTTGAAATTCCAACTTCTTTCCTGGAAGTCCTGGCAGTGTCCATATGTTTTATACCTCTCCCACTGCCCCCTTCCCACGCCCCCCCCCCCCAAAGCCCTCGCCCTCTCTCAGATCTCTCGATGTCTCCATGTCTCTCGGTCCCTGCTCTCAAATGTTGTGTTTGTGTCCTTCCCCCTCTCTCCCCATCTTGTCTACCGCTCCCTATGTTATATGTTTTATGTGTCGGTTTGTCTTTCTCTGTGATTAATGTTCGCTCTTTCACGAGCCTCGATATTGTATACAAAAAAAAAAAAAAAAAAAAAAAAAAAAAAAAAAAAAAAAAAAAAAAAAAAAAAAAAAAAAAAAAAAAAAAAAAAAAAAAAAAAAAAAAAAAAAAAAAAAAAAAAAAAAAAAAAAAAAAAAAAAAAAATGACATTCCTACTTCTCAATTTTCATTCGTTGTTTGTTTCGTGACATTCATTCACAAACCAGTCAAATAGTCTCACAAATAGTCAGTATTCCAGCAGCAGCTCTTCATTTTCTCCCACATATGGAACATCCACAGCATGGAATAAATGGGGTAGGAGAATGTTGGAGCTATTTTTTTTGGTATACACAGTGAAGGCTTGTGTAACTGCTAGAACACATAATAAATCAGGACTCAACTTAACAAAAAGAACAGCAGGAGAATGGGGAAACGCCAAAAGCAGGGCGGAGGGAGAAAATAAATGGAGATGGACAAACAATGGATGCAGGTAACAGTGAGGAGTAAGGGAGAACGCATGGGGTGGACAAGATGCATACATAAAAGCAAAATTTGGGGATGAGTTTAGAAAATACATGTGTCGATAAGATCATGGGTTTGGATGGGTGATGACTTGAGATTGTGCTGAACAACTACCTTGAAGACCTGGAGGGAAGAAGGAGATTGAAAAGAGCATGGAAGGTGGTTCCACGGGAGGGAAAAGCAAAGAATAAATGAGTGAAGGTGACCAATGATTCTGGATTTGTCATTTTCATAAGGAGGGAGATGCTGGTGGACCGTGTGGGGAAAGGGGGGGGGGGAGGGGGGTTACAAAGCACGGAGAGGACAGAGGCTGCACGACCAGAGAGGAGGCGGAAGAAGAAAGAGACCACCGATCTGTCTGTGATGACGAAGTGATAGGCACATAGACTCAGCTTCACTGCAAGCGATTCCAATGAACTTGAAAGCCTCTGTTTCCGCAGCATAAATCTGAGGAAGTTGGGAGCCAGCCCAGACCTGAGAGCAGTCCTCCATCAAGCTGCAGATGAAGGCCTTGTAGGTGGGTTGGTGTAATGGTGTGCCAAGAAAGGACTTTGATGGGCGAAGGACGCCCAGTCGGCATCTGGTTTTGGAGGCCAACTTTGTAATGTGGCTTGCCCAAGAGAGATCACGGCTAAGAGTGAGATGTAAGAGTTTGAGTGACTGAACCTATTTGTTCAGTTGTTGAGAAAGTAGATGGGATGATTTCTGGTATGGTCCTTTCAGAGATAAAGAGAGAGTGTGTGTGTGGGATTTCTCAGGGTTAAAAGACATATTTCAAATGTTGGGCCAGTTTGTGATTTTGTCAAGGTCTGAAGAGAGGGAAGAGGTTGCAGCCTGTCCGTCTGAAGGATGAGGGATGTCACTGCAGAGGGTGGAGTCAACAGCAAAGAGATCAAGAGGATTTTCCAGAGAGTCAGAAAGATTATTCATGAAGATCAGGAATATGACATGGCCTAGAACACCGTCTTGGTGTACTCCTGCCTTAACAGGGAGAAGAGAAGAAAGGATTCCGTTGAGAACCACAGTTTGGCTACGAGAGTGGAGGGAGTCAGTAATCCAAGAGTGGAGTTGGCCTTGGATTCCATTGGCAGACAGTTTGGAGAACATGGTGGGATGCCAGACTGTATCAAAAGCTCAAGATATGTCCAGAGAGACGGCCCTGATCTCATGTATGATATTGAGGGCCTCCATCCATTTTTTGGGAGAGTAGAAGCAGCTTGTCCAAGCTGGAGTGACCTGGTCTGAGTCTAAATTGATGATCTGCGATGAGGCTTTTAGAGAAACGGAATGATTTTATGTCAACTGGGATTGATGGATTCCATGACCTTGCTGACGATTGGAAGTAAGATAATTGCTTTGTAGATAAGGGGATTGGTTTTTTCACCTTTTTTTTTTTTTACCCCTGCCACCAAAGGTGGATGGAGGTTATGTTTTCACCCCTGTCTGTCTGTCTGTTTGTCCGTTTGTTTGTGAACAAGATATCTCAAAAAGTTGAGGACGGATTCAGACGAAATTTGGCAAAGATGTAGCACATGTGACAAGGACGAAATGATTAGATTTTGGTGAAGATCCCGATTCGGATCCGGCTACTAGAATTTTAAAGTGTTTCTTCACCATTGGAAGGTAGGGCCAACAACGATACAATGCAGGATATCTCAAAAAGTTGTAGACGGATTTGGACGAAAGTTGGTGGAGAGTTTGTATGTGTGACAAGGAAGAATCGGTTTGATTTTGGTGAAGATCTGAATATGGATTCGGATATGAAAATTATTTAATTTTTAAGTGATTCTTCACCATTGAGTGATAGGGCTAAAACCAACATATAGCAGGATATCTCAAAGTTATGGGCGGACTTGGACGAAACTTGTTGGACAGGTTGAGTGTCTGGCAAGGAAGAATCGATTCAATTTTGATGAAGATCCGGATCCGGATCCGGCTAGTATAATTTTTAAAAGTGATTCTTCACCATTGGGAGATATGGCCAAAAACAATAGATAGCAGGATATCTCAAAAAGTTGTGGACGGATGATTTTGATTAAATGTGATTCTGTATTGTGATTTTCTGGTCTACTCTGGGATATAAAATGTAAACTGTTCACCTGGCGGAGGTATCTACTGAGTGCCGTTCAAGTGCAATACTGTGATGTTGGTTGATTTCCAAGCAGATGGAAGATGACCTAGGATAAATGACAAGGTGAAAATGACAGGGAGGAAGTGCAAGAGCAGTAGAGCTGTTTTTTTGGACACGTAAGCTGATGCTATATGGTCCAGTTGCAGAGTCAGAGTCAAGGGTTGCCAGAAACGTTTCCACCTTCAGGTGCAAAAGACACAGAATTCAAGAGTAGTTGGGTAAGACTGGGAAGGGTGGGTACAGAGAGAGACAGAGAGGGGTTAGGTAGACAAGGTTTTGAAGCAAACACAGAATTAAGGCTGTAGTGTCCGACTTCTCACAAGTGGAGTCGGCTGTGGTGCCATTTGAAAGTAGGGAAGGAACTGATGGAGGGGGAGCATACACCAGAGACAGACTTTACATGGCACCACCAGGTTTTAGAGGAGGGAGACAAATTTGAAAGCTCATTCTTGAGATTGGATCAATGTTGTTTTATGGCTCTCCTGAGAGTCGACACACACTTGTTGCAGGCTTTGTGGAATGATCTGGGTTTGCGTTCAATTGGCTTTTCCTTCCAGGATGAGAATGCAAGCTGTTGAAAGGCAACTGCCTCACGACAGGATTCAGAGTACCAAGGATGATAGGATGGGTAAGATAACTGAAGATGATATGGAATGAATCTGTACATAAGAAAGAGAGCAGGTGTCTGTTGAAGAATTCCCAGGCGGAGTTGATATCAGGATTAGTAGATATCAGAGACCAGTCATTAAGTGCAATGGCTGCTTGCAATCCCTTCCACTTCACTACCAGACTCGCCAGCATTGAGGCTCTTCTCTGAGAATGGCCAGAGATACACCACATAACCAAAAGTATGTGGACACCCGAACATCTCATTCCAAAATCATGGGCATTAATATGGAGTTGGTCCCCCCTTTGCTGCTATAACAGCCTCCACTCTTCTGGGAAAGCTTTCCACTAGATGTTGGAACATTGCTGTGGGGATTTGCTTCCATTCAGCCACAAGAGCATTAGTGAGGTCGATCACTGATGTTGGGCAATTAGGCCTGGCTCGCAGTCGGCGTTCCAATTCATCCCAAATGTGTTCGATGGCGTTGAGGTCAGGGCTCTGTGCAGGCCAATCAAGTTCTTCCACACCGATCTCAACAAACCATTTCTGTATGGACCTCGCTTTGTGCATGGGGGCAGTGTCATGCTGAAACAGGAGATGACCTTCCCCAAACTGTTGCCACAAAGTTGGAAGCACACAATCGTCTGGAATGTCATTGTATGCTGTAGCGTTAAGATTTCCCTTCACTGGAGCTAAGGGGCCTAGCCGAACCATGAAAAACAGCCCCAGACCATTATTCCTACTCCACCAAACTTTACAGTTGGCACTATGCTTTCGGGAAGGTAGCGTTCTCCTGGCATCCGCAAATCACAGATTCGTCCGTTAGACTGCCAGATGGTGAAGCGTGATTCATCACTTCAGAGAACGCGTTTCCACTGCTCCAGATTCCAATGGTGGCGAGCTTTACACCACTCCAGCTGATGATTGGTATTGAGCATGGTGATCTTAGGCTTGTATGCAGCTACTCAGCTATGGAAATCCATTTTATGAAGCTCCCGATGAACAGTTGTTGTGCTAACGTTGCTTCCAGAGGCAGTTTGGAACTTGGTAGTGAGTGTTGCAACTGAGGACAGACGATTTATACGTGTGACGCGCTTCAGCACTCGGCAGTCCCATTCTGTAAGGTTGTGTGTCCTACCACTTTGCGGCTGAGCTGTTGTTGCTCCTAGACGTTTCCACTTCACAATAACAGCACTTACAGTTGACCAGGGCAGCTCCAGCAGGGCAGAAATTTGACGAACTGACTTATTGGAAAGGTGGCATCCCATGAGGGTGCCACATTGAAAGTCACTGAGCTCTTCAGTATGGCCCATTCTACTGCCAATCTTTGTCTGTGGAGATTGCATGGTTGTGTGCATGATTATATGTACCTGTCAGCAATGGGTGTGGCTGAAACAGCCAAATCCACTAATGACTAATGTGAAGGGGTGTCCGCATACTTTTGGCCATGTAGTGTATATTGCCCATCACAAGCACATGATCAGATCATCCAATTGAGACAGAGGATGATCAAGATACATTGGCGGGTAAGTTGGTTATCATAAAATCCAGAAGGGAAGATTTGCCATTGTGAGAGATCCGTGTGGGAAAGTTCACAGATTGAGTCTGTCCCATGTAGTCACAGAAGTCCTTCGCCAAAGTGCCATGGGTTGGTGTAAGAGGTACCAACACCCCAGCCAAGTTGCATGGTGGCAATATAAATCGTCATATAGAGTGGTTCATGTGCAGCCTGTGGCTGTTGGTTGCATCATTTTCTGGGGACGCGGCTGTGCCATTGATGCAATGCCCTCTAGAACCAGTCTGCTGGCACTCATTTTGCTGACCTCGGAAAGATGACAGGCTGAGTCAACCCACCTCTTTTTGCTTTGTTTGTTGTACACCGCTCCTTTCCTATGCCATCTCCAGGCATTGCAAATCGTCATTGCTGGGCACCGAAGGGGGCTCGGCAGTGACGCACGCTGAAAGGGAGTACTCAGTTTTCACTCTGGTTGTTTGTTTTCTTGCTTTCTTTCTTTCTTGTTTGTTTGTTTGTTTGTCCGGGCGATATCTCAGCCATCCTTTGAGCTAGGAAGCTGAAATTTCGGCACAATAGTGAGCAAGTCCTTTATCAAAAACGGTATTTTTTGTTTTTTGATTAATCAATTAATTGATGAGTTATTTAATTATTAGCGATTAATTAAGTACTTATTTAATTAATTAAATTTCATTTCTCTTCTGACCATTAACTCAGGCACCTTTTGAGTTAGGAAGCTGATATTTGGACATGCCAATGACCAGGTGATTAGGCTGCAAAGGCTATTTTTGATTTATTAATTAATCAATTAATCAATTAATCGATTAATTATTTAATTATTTGATTAATGACAATTTTTTTTAATTTTTTTTCAAAGTCACAGATTCTGATGAAATGGTGGTGGTTTATGTGTTCTCTGACCGAATTGATTAATAATTTAATTTTTTTATGATTATTATTTATTTATTTTCATTATTAATCATTTATTTATCTTCTTTCTCATTTGGCCAATATCTCAGGCACCTTTTGAGCTCAGAAGCTAATATTTGGACATGAGTGACCAAGTGATGTGGCTATCAAGGATATTTTTGATTTATTGATTAATCAATTAATCAATGTATCGATTATTTATTTAATTATTCGATTAATTACTAAAAATTTTTTTTTTTTTTCCAGTTACAGATTCTGATGAAATGGTGGTGGTTTATGTGTTCTGTGACCGAATTGATTAATAATTTAATTTTTTCAGGATTATTATTTATTTATTTTCATTATTAATTATTTATTTATTTTCTTTCTTATTTGGACAATATCTCAGGCACCTTTTGAGCTGGGAAGCTAATATTTGGACATGACAGTGACCAAGTGATGTGGCTATCAAGGATATTTTTGATTTGTTGATTAATCATTTAATCGATTAATTATTTATTGATTAATCAATCAATTATTTAAGTTTTTTATTAATGACTTATTTAATTAAATTTCTAAAAGATACATCTTCGGATGAAGCACTAGTGGTTTAGTTATGCTATTAGCCAATTGATTATGAAAATATTTTGTGATAATCTTTTATTGATTTTAATTATACAATTAATCAATCAATTAGTGTACACCTCTCCCTCCCAATGCAGCCTCAATGAGCTGCACTGCGGTATTGCCAGGCACCGGAGGCGCCCCGGCAATGCCGCGCTGCAGCATATTTAATTATTTCGCATGTGGGCGGTGTACTTTGAATGTAGCTTTACTTGTTTGTTCTCTTTGTTTCTGAACAAGACATCTCAAAAAGTTTTGGACGGATCACGCGAAGTTTGGTGGAGAGGTTGGGTGTTTGACAAGGACGGTATGAATATATTTTAGTGAGGATCCGGACACGAGAATTTTTTTAATTGTTAAAGTGATTCTTCGCTATTGACAGAGCTAAAACGATATATAGCACAATATTTTAAAATGTTGTGGACTGATTATGACAAAAATAGGTGGATGAGTTGGTTCGATGACAAGAACAAGCCAATTCGATTTTGGTTGATGTCCAGATCCAGATCTGGCCTATCTGTGGGATACAAAACATAAACTGTTCAGCCTGGTGGAGGTATGTGCTCTACCGAGTGCCGGTCTAGTCTTTTCTTCGCATTATGATATAATGTACCTTCTTTGGGCGGTGTATATTAGACTGCTGCCGCTGCGATCAAACATGGCCGACGAGCGTCCATTTTAGTTTTAAAAAACCCCATATTTACCATGTCCTCAACCTTTTCTCAGACATGCATTTACCGATCTTGTTCAAACCTGGCACACAGATAAAGAATGATTGGTTACATATGCACGTTATTCTTTTTTGAGATCTAATCCAAGATGGCCGACTGGCGGCCATTTTATTACTTTAACCTGTCCCCAACCATTTCCTCGACATGCATGGACCAATCTTGTTCAAACGTGGCACAAGGACAATACATGTGAGTATATATAAGCAGAAGATTTTGTTTTGTAATCCGACCAAAGATGGCCGACTGACGGCCTTTAACTCCGTACAGCAAAATTACTGAAACCATGGGAGTTATGATATTTTATGTCTTTTTCTTAATGATAGGAGACGCATTGTTCAGTCTTCAAATGTACACCAGACGCCTTTAAAGCTAAATAACTATGTGGAGCGAAGAATATGGCATTGATTTCTGGCCTGCCAGAGGGAAAGGCATGGTCTGGCAAATGAACGGCGCTTGTAACATTTGGGGAGAGGTGTGAAGGCGTGGCCTGTAAAATGGGCGGGGCTAGTACAAACACGAACTCACCTTTACATATTAGAGAATGCGCTTTCTAACAACTCTGTATCAGCAAATGTATTGGAACAGCTAGGACATGTGCAGGATTATTCATTCACAACTTAATTTGATTTATAATATGTGGTTGGTCCATCTTTGGCAAAGAGCACAATTCAAACTCCACCTTTTACTTGGTCGCTATAATTTATAATATTTTGTCCTTTTCTGGTCTGATCTATCAATACTTTTTGGTCTGCCTGTTCTATGTTCAACATTGCATGAGCTGATGTCTTCCATTTCCGAACACAATTATCTACAATTGACTTAGGAAAGCCCAATGCGATGGAAATGTCATGAACCTTCGGCATCCAGTAACCTTTCCCTGTTGAAGGTCAGTTAGCACTTTACCTCATGGAATCTTGAGTACAACAGTTTCATTACATGCTGTGTCCTCGATAAAGCCCGTACTGCTTTGTCTTGTGTGGATATGAACTTGTGTGGAGATATGAACTCGTATGTTGGAAGAGTTAATTTGAATTTGGGTGTGCGGTCCCAGTACGTTTGATATGATATTGTAGGCACAGTCTCATCTCTCCCTTCAGACAGTTAAAGATTTTATTGTTGACCTTTTATGCACTTTGTATAAGCTGTCTCTCAATTTCATCTTTGGCAGTTATCGGAATATGATCTTCATGTTTCGCACAACCTGAAACCATATCTAGATCCACAGCAGGAATAATTGTAATCTTGACTCCCATCGTAGTACTATTATATTACCCATTGCATATTCTGGACGAGGCCTAATTTTGCATTACAAGCAATAAACTTTATGAATAGTGCCCTTTTAGACCGATACCACCCCTGCACTTACTGCTACTTCCTATTATTGATGAGTTATTAAAGTGGCAAAAGAGCAAAGCAGTGACGTCATTGCCTCTGGAACGTTTGCTGCTGGGATCCATTCTCAGGAAATTTATCCATCCAGATAAAATTGCAATGGAACCAGTACAAATAATTGATGTCAAAACGATATTGTGACATTTTTAACAATCGCAAGATGGGGTAGCTGGATAAAGGATGACATCTGAATAACGATGTGTTATACAATGTGTAACGACGTGTTATGTGTATGATGTCTTTTTTTTCACCAACATCTCCACCAAAGCCACTTAGGTTCTCATTTAGGGACAACCCTGACACCAATGACCCCTCAAACTCATAGCACAAACTTTTGACACAAATGAGGGAGTCTCGCTGGTCCAAAATCCTTCTCGTTCACATTAAATTATGAAGCCGTATTTTCCCTTGTCAACCATGATGTATGATCTGCTGCCTTGCTTTGATTACCACTGCCTTTGGCTTGATGCTTCAAAACACACGGGCTGGTCTAAATAATAATGGCAGTGCGGTCTGACGATGCTGCATTTCACTTTGAATTAACACGGTGTTTGAGGTTATGGTGCTTTTTGCTGTGAGATATTACCTTAATGCCTTCCGAAACCATTTCAGGAAACTGCAAGATCTGCAAATCGACTCATTTAGTTCGAGTGTCGTGTGGTCCTTTTGATGTCCATCTGTCGGGGCTTGTGTGATGGAATGAAAAAGGCTCCACTTTGGCTGCACCAATGGAGCCAAGTTATCTTGCTGATAACTTTGTGGTGAATACTTTCCCCTAAACCGAAGTAGATGTTGTCCATTGTAATTCCGCCATTATTTAAAAGTGATCCAGGATTTGTACTTGCTATAGTTACCTCTGCCACCAAAGGTGGACGTAGGTTGTTTTCACCCATCTCTGTTTGTTACTTGTGTTACATATTTATGTGAATGTATGTGAATTACCATTCAGGTCTTTGCTTATCCGTGTGTAGTATATTAAGTTGTTGTGTAGTTGTTGTGGTTGGAGGGTCAGGAGCCCTTCGGAGGGAGTGGCCGGAAACGGAAGTGACCGGAAACGGAAGAGGAAAAGACACGAGGACAAAGGACGAGGATTATTCTTCCTCGCCCCGCTCCGACAAAAGGTGGGATCGACCTTGCGCTGCGTGGAAAAGCGGCGTTCCGATCCGAAGCCTGTCTGGCGAGAGGAAGTACCGGGACGTGTACCTGCCCGGTGGAGACGGCAAGTTGACGTGGGGCCGTGCATCGACCCGCGTCTGGCCTCGTTCGCGGCACCGTCCAAACAGACGCGTGCGGGTCGCACGTTGGGGCCTAACGCGCCTTGCAAGCGGCGTGGGGTTTGGCTTGCTTTACCGTATCCGCTTCGCGTGGCCACGAGGGGCTGCAGCCACGGTGCCTGGTACGATACCTGCCCGGTGGAAACACGTCCACCCGGGATTCGTTCTACCGCCCGAGTGCGGTGACGGCGACCATCATCTTGGTCAGGAGGGGCCCAGAGACATTGTGCAGGACCGAGACCAAAAGGGTGTCGTGAGTACTCACCGGGACACACGTATATAAGATGGCCATCTTACTCATAGGAAAGTGCTTGTGAATTGGGAATTGTTGATGGTTGTATATGGTTGATTGCTCGGGGAAAATCTCCGTGGTTGTGTCATTGCAATTGTATGGTCATTCCCATTGAAATATATCCTTGAACGTCAGTTGTCTCCTGGGGTGAAATTCATATGGATTGCGTGGCGAAAGCGCATATTTAATACAGCTTTCTGGCGAAGTTCCTCTCACGGTCCGGGGGTCACCGAGACCAGGTATTCACCGAGGGGACCACGTAACAGAATTGGGGGCTCGTCCAAATTACGATTTGCGGTTTCGCAATTGGGTCTACGTCCGGGATTTAAAATTGTATAAAATAATAAAATAATAATTTTTTATTAATTAAAAATTATTAATTAATTATTAATTGGTAATTTTTTTTTTTGAGAAATTGGGGTAAAGTCTTGGGTGAAGGTTAACAGGTGTTAACGATAGGCACCATGGCGTTTGTGGCACAGAACTTTGGGGTAACCCCGAGTGAGGCACAGTTCCGAGCGTTGCTAAAGTCGGACCTCTTGAAATTGGCCAAACATTTTAACTTGGAGGTCCGAACTAATTTGAGGAAGGCAGAGTTGCAGGCCACGGTGATACAATCTATGGTGGGATTAGGAACATGGGACGAGTTAGCCTGGGAGTGGCTACCCGAAGAACCAGAAGACGTTGAGCTCCGGAAACTGGAGTTGCAATTATGGAGCCAGGAACGGATTAAAGAAGAAGAAAGGAAAGCAGAAAAGGAAAGAGCAGAAGAAGAAAGGAAAGCAGAAGAGAGGAGGGAAGAGAAACAAGCGGAGGAAAGGAGAGTGGAACGAGAACTCCAGGAAAGGTTAAAAGAATAAGAAAGGAAAGCAGAAGCGAGGAGAGAAGAGAAACAAGCAGAGGAAAGGAGAGTGGAACGAGAACTCCAGGAAAGGTTAGAGGACAAAAAAGCAGAGGAAAGGAGAGTGGAACGAGAACTCCAGGAAAGGTTGGAAGAGAAAACAGCACAAGAAAGAACCGAGGAAAGGAGAGTGGAAAGAGAACTCCAGGAAAGAAGAGAAAAGGAACAAGCAGAGGAAAGGAGAGCTGCAAGGGACCTCGAAGCAGAGGAGAGAAAAGCGGAAAGGGAATTAAAGGAACGTGACATGGAGCTTCAGCAAGAAATCAAATTCAAGGAGCTGGAGTTAATGAGAGAACGGGGAGAGGCACCACCCTTGCTGACGGGGTCGACACCTAACCAGAAAACCTGGGATGTGGGCAGACATGTGAGGCTGGTTCCACCGTTCAGTGAAAAGGAAGTCGCGAAATTTTTCCCACACTTTGAGAAAGTGGCTCGACAATTAAACTGGCCGGAGGAGGCCTGGACCATACTCGTGCAAAGTGTGCTGGTGGGGAAAGCTCAGGAAATTTATTCGGCGCTACCAATGGACCAATGTGCAGATTATGAGGTACTGAAGAAGCACATCCTCAAGGCCTATGAGTTGGTTCCGGAAGCTTACAGGCAAAAATTCAGGAATGCCAGGAAGAGGGAGAGTGAGACCCATGTGGAGTTTGCCAGAGTGAAAGAAAACATGTTTGATCGGTGGTGTGAGTCAAAAGGAGTCGGGAAAGACTTCGAGACATTGCGGGACTTGATCATGGTGGAGGAATTCCAGCAGTGTGTCCACGAGGACATCAAAGTGTACCTGCAGGAAAAGAAGGTACCAAAGTTGTGGGACGCAGCCACCATGGCAGATGATTATGCCTTAACCCACCGAATAGGGGTCCACGAACCTAACTCCTCGCCTAGATCTCCGCAGGGGAGGTGGGGAACAGCAGGTGTGGAGAACGACCATACATGGCGGCGGCCTCGAGATGATTATGGGGACAACTATGATACCCCACCGGTTCGAAATCAGAGGGATGCGGGCCCAAGACAAACTTATAGTTCGGGGGGCCCGAGGCAGACCCCGAGTTTTTCCTCCGGGCCTACTTGCGCGTTTTGCAAGAAACCTGGACACTTGATGTCCAGTTGTTACCTCATGAAAAGGGACAACCCAGAGCGGAGTCCGACTATTACAACTCCGAATGCGATGGCTAGCGTAAGAAATCGCCATCAAAAGGGTTACCAACCATTTATTTCAGAGGGGTTTGTGTCACTGGATGGAGCCTCGACTAACCGGAGACCGGTTAGGATATTGAGGGACACAGGGGCCCATCAATCTTTAATGCTTGAAGGCATTTTGCCATGGTCCGAGGAGACGGCAACGGGGGATAGTGTGCGTTTACAGGGGATCGGGGGCGGTGTTAGTGCTCCCCTTCAGGTCATCCAGTTGGAGTCCGATTTGGTGTCAGGACCGGTCACCGTCGGTTTACAAGCCACGCTTCCTGTAGAGGGTGTATCTGTGGTTATCGGGAATGATTTGGCCGGGGGTCAAGTTTATGGTAACCAGAGGGTTGGTAAAGAGCCCAGCAGGGAAAATAACACCACACCAGCTCGGGATGGTGACAAAAGTGCCAAGTTATTTGTAGGGGGACTGAACTTCAAAACAGAGGAAGAAGTTCTGACCTCTGTCTTCAACAGATATGGGCCGCTGGTGGAAGTGCGGTTGGTAAGAGACTGGGAAATGCAACAGTCAAGAGGGTTCGGCTTTGTCACGTTTGCCAGCACAAAAGATGCCAGAGAGGCAGAGAAGAATTGGAATGGCAAGGATTTGGAGGGTCGGACCATAACAGTAGGGAAGGCATTTCGTAGGCGTCGAGAGGTCTACAGGAGAGGACAACTGGGCGGTAGTTTTGGTGGTGGCCGCAATCAATATTATTATGGAGGCTCCCTGAGTTACAGCAGCTCCCGAAGGAAGGATTGTCAAAGTAGTGGCCGAGAAGGAGACCGCTATTCAGGGGACTACAGGGACAAGTGGTCCCACCATAATTATTAGGGAAGTTCTGAGAAGTTGAAGCACTGAAGGTGGCGGAGCCGCCGAGCCAAGATTCCTACACGAATTAACCGTGAACGCCGTTCCTAAAGGCGTCCATGTAGTGAACTTTCATGCACGGACTAACCGTGAACTCCACGTTCCTCAAGGCGCCCATGTAGAGAACTTTCCTGCACGGACTAACCGTGAACTCCGCGTTCCTAAAGGCATCCATGTAGTGAATACTCGGCTTGGCCTCCCGGAAAAAGTGCTATCGAGTTGCCTAACTTTGGATCTTTGATCAACCCCTTAACCTTCATTCCCAAGAAACTGACGGTCAAAGCCAGAGGGTTGAGTTATCTGGTTTGTTTCTCCAAATTGGCCGGCAAAGAAAGTTTTCGCTGGGTTCAAACTTTCTTTCTTGAAGGTGGGGAGTGTTACATATTTATGTGAATGTATGTGAATTACCATTCAGGTCTTTGCTTATCCGTGTGTAGTATATTAAGTTGTTGTGTAGTTGTTGTGGTTGGAGGGTCAGGAGCCCTTCGGAGGGAGTGGCCGGAAACGGAAGTGACCGGAAACGGAAGAGGAAAAGACACGAGGAGAAAGGACGAGGATTATTCTTCCTCGCCCCGCTCCGACAAAAGGTGGGATCGACCTTGCGCTGCGTGGAAAAGCGGCGTTCCGATCCGAAGCCTGTCTGGCGAGAGGAAGTACCGGGACGTGTACCTGCCCGGTGGAGACGGCAAGTTGACGTGGGGCCGTGCATCGACCCGCGTCTGGCCTCGTTCGCAGCACCGTCCAAACAGACGCGTGCGGGTCGCACGTTGGGGCCTAACGCGCCTTGCAAGCGGCGTGGGGTTTGGCTTGCTTTACCGTATCCGCTTCACGTGGCCACGAGGGGCTGCAGCCACGGTGCCTGGTACGATACCTGCCCGGTGGAAACACGTCCACCCGGGATTCGTTCTACCGCCCGAGTGCGGTGACGGCGACCATCATCTTGGTCAGGAGGGGCCCAGAGACATTGTGCGGGACCGAGACCAAAAGGGTGTCGTGAGTACTCACCGGGACACACGTATATAAGATGGCCATCTTACTCATAGGAAAGTGCTTGTGAATTGGGAATTGTTGATGGTTGTATATGGTTGATTGCTCGGGGAAAATCTCCGTGGTTGTGTCATTGCAATTGTATGGTCATTCCCATTGAAATATATCCTTGAACGTCAGTTGTCTCCTGGGGTGAAATTCATATGGATTGCGTGGCGAAAGCGCATATTTAATACAGCTTTCTGGCGAAGTTCCTCTCACGGTCCGGGGGTCACCGAGACCAGGTATTCACCGAGGGGACCACGTAACACTTGCTAAATCAAAGATTCGCAGAAACTCAAGTTCATTACTTGGTCTGTTGTGCTATTCTGTCTGACTGTCTGTGTTTGTTTGTATGGCAATCGTCCCCATGTCACATTTTTACTCCGATCTTCTCAAAACTTCATTACCTGATGGAGGTAGTGACATGCTGGCAGACGATTGTTTTTCAGGTCAATAGGGATAAAAAGATCAAAGGTCAAGGTCACATAAATCGTCGATTTGGTCGACCCCTGTAAGTAGGCCTATGCCGATGAATTACGTCCACTAATTTGTGCCGAATTTGTGCTGTCCAAACAGCCGAATCCACTAATTTGAAGGGGTGTCCGCATACCTTTGGCCATGTAGTTTACAGTCACGTGAAAAAGTAAGTACACCCCATGTAAAGTTTTGACTTTTTCAACATATTTCAACATACAGCTATTTGATCTTCATTTCAACAATATTGATAGATAAAGGTGATATAATATAACAAATATCATGAAACATTTACATTTTGTAGTCCATTGTATAATTTAAATAAACATAAATGCAAATTTCGCAGGTGGAAAAAGTAAGTACACCCCTACATTTATCACTACTTCAAATACCTAAAATTAGAATCAGGTGCATCAGCTCAGGTTCAAATGATTAGAACATCGTTAGAGAGGATCTTGGAGGAACCTGTCTTATTTAAACCTCAGACATTTAGTTTGGTTTGGTCGTTGCTGTTGAAGTGTGCGGCGTCAGCATGCCTAGATCAAAAGAGCTCTCTGAGGCCTTCAGAAAGAAGGTTATAGATGCCTCAAAGTCTGGGAAGGGATTTAAAAAGATCTCCAAACAATTTGAAATCAATCATTCGACTGTCCGGAAGATCATCTACAAGTGGAGAAGATTCCAAACAACTGCCAACTTGTTCAGGCCAGGCCGCCCCAGCAAGTTCAGCCTGAGAGCAGACCGCAAGATGCTGAAAGAAGTCTCGAAGAACCCCAGAATGGCATCACGGGACCTACAGGTAGCTCTTGCAACTGTTGATGTCAAAGTGCACGAGTCTACCATTAGAAAGAGGCTGCACAAATTTGATCTACATGGGAGGTGTGCCAGGAGGAAACCTTTGCTGTCCAGAAAGAACATCACGGCAAGACTAAAGTTTACCAATGAACACCTAGGCAAAGACCAGCACTTCTGGAACAATGTGCTCTGGACAGATGAGTCAAAGGTAGAGCTATTTGGCCACAGTACCAGAAGACATGTTTGGCAAAAACCAAAGACAGCATTTGACCACAAGAACCTGATACCAACTGTAAAGCATGGAGGTGGAAATATTATGGTTTGGGGCAGCTTTGCTGCATCAGGGCCTGGGCAGCTCACCATCATAGAATCCACTATGAATTCTTCATTGTACCAGAGGGTGCTTGAGGATAATGTGAGGCCATCTTTCGGAAAGTTGAAGCTCAACCGAAGGTGGACCTTGCAACATGACAATACCAGTAAATCCACCAAAGAATGGTGTGAAAAGAAAGAAATGGAGGGTTCTGGAATGGCCAAGTCAAAGCCCGGATCTAAATCCCATGGAGATGTTGTGGAGGGATTTGAAACGAGCTGTGCATGCAAGAAACCCCTCAAACATCGCACAGCTGAAAGAATTCTGCATGGAGGATTGGGCAAAAATTTCTCCCAGTCGATGTCAGAGACTGGTAGACAGTTATAAGAAACGCCTACTTGAGGTTGTTTCTGCCAAAGGGGGCAATACCACCTATTAGATCCAAGGGTGTACTTACTTTTTCCACAGAAGGAAATGGCATCCCTGTTAATTTTTTGTTGAATAAATTATTGCAAAGTCAATTTTTCATTGCTTTTTGTTCAATGAGATCACCTTTATCTCTAGATACTGTTGAAATGAAGATCAAATATCGAGATGTCCACATATGTTAAAATGATTAAAAAAACATTTCATGGGGTGTACTTACTTTTTCCACATGCGAAATTTGCATTTAGTTTTATTTAAATTATACAATGGACTAAAAATGTAAATGTTTCATGATATTTGTTATATTATATCACCTCTATCTATCAATACTGTTTAAATGAAGATCAAATAGCTGTATGTTGAAATATGTTGAAAAAGTCAAAACTTTACATGGGGTGTACTTACTTTTTCACGTGACTGTATATATATATATATATAGTAATGATTTGCAGTTGGGATTAATATCAAATGAATCCATTTTTAGTTCTCCAACCTTTCATGAGCAAACAAACAACTGCTCGACGTTTCGACCAGCAACACGGATAAACGTGCATCCACTGACCTTTCTGAATGCACTGTATTGCATTCAAACCCCTTTATTGAAGGGTTTGCATAAATGCAAACCCTTCATTGGTTTTTTAAAAATGTTTTTGCATGCAGAATCGATGCTCGTGAAAGAGCTAACATTTATCACACAAACAAATCAAACAGAAAAACAAACAAAGTATATAAAAAGGGGAGCGGTAGACAAGATCGGGAGAGAAGGGGAAACACATAAACACAACATTTGAGAGCAGGGACATCGGGAATGTGTGGGAGGGAGAGGGCATGGGGGGAGGCGGCGTGGGAAGGGGGAGGGGGTGGGTGGGAGAAGTATAAAACACAAGGACACCAAGGACTTCCAGAAAAGAAGTTGGTATTTCAAAAAAGTGGATTTGGGGTGAAATTAGCGGGGGTAGAAAAGATCAAGGTTTTGGATGGGGGAAGATAAGAGATGGTGGTGAACAGCTGTTTTAAAGACCTGGAGGGAGGAGTGGGATTGAATAGAGTGAGGGAGTTTGTTCCAGAGGTGGGAGAAAAGAGGAATGAAGGAGTGAAGGTCAGCAGAGAGTCTTGATTTTGGCAGTTTAACCATAAGAGGGTTGCAGGCAGATCTTGTGCGACCTGTAGGAATATTTGGGGGACAGAGCCCAAAGAGAGCTGGAGGAGCAAGGCCAGAGAGGACTCGGTAGAAGACAGAAAGACCACCAACCTGCCTGTGGTGAGTAAGTGAAAGTAGGTACTGACTATGTACTGACTATGTACTGACTGAAAGTATGTATGTACTCACTGAATGGCATTCATTGGTGGTTCGGTGTCCCCACCCAACTGTCCAATCGAACAGTGTCTGCAGGTAAGTCAGTCAGTCAGTGCACTGGCGGATCCAGGGAGGAGGGGAGGGAGAGGGGGGAGGGGGGGAGGAGAATGGGGGAAGGGGAGGATGGAGGGGGGAGGGGAGGATGGAGGGGGGGAGGGGAGGACGGAGGGGGGAGAGGGGGGTGGGGAGGGGAGGATGGAGGGGGGAGGGGAGGACGGAGGGGGGAGAGGGGGGTGGGGAGGGGGTGGGGGGTGGGGAGGGGGGAGAGGGGGGTGGGGAGGGGGGGAGGGGAGGGGTAGGAAGAGGGGGGGGGGTGCGCACCCCCTGCACTCCCCCCCCCCCCCTGGATCCGCCAGTGCACTGACTGACTGACTTACCTGCAGACACTGTTCGATTGCATAAGATCACCTGACTAAAGTCCAGTTGAGCTCATAATAATGGTTCCTTTACAAGGAGCTTGAACACAGGAGTAGGCCATTCAGCCCATTAAGCCGCGCAATGGTTTCCATATTGCGGTTGTTTGTTGATGCTCTGTCCTCTTTAAATGTTAAGCGTCAAGCAGGGAAGCAGCACATACTTTGTGTTTGTTATTTTTAAGGTATTTGTTATTACTGCAGGAGTTTGAACTGCCAACCTCCAAGACTCAGAGCAGATGCTCGAAACATTATATATGCCATCGAATCTGGTTAGGCTTCAAACCCAGACTAAGCAACTACATGGGGAGTATTGTGCTCTGTATGATGTTGCAATACTTTATCATTTATCATTGCAAATTTGACTTAAATTCTAATTGCATCATGACCAAGGTGCACATCTATGCTTAAGATGAATTACTCTTGTATATTAACTAAGAAATTTGAAATGCGACTGATGCACCACCACACAATTAACAAAACTTTTCTAACGGCACCGTGGTATTTTTATTGTCCAGCAGCATTGTTAGCAGAGAGGATAGACCGATCTAAAGGCCGGCATTCCTATTGAGACAACTACATACCTGTGAAGCGGTCAGGTGACAGATCGGTCTGGATGGGAATAAAACCCTGACTGGACAGATCAATGGTGAGGATGTATAGTTGTTAGGGCAGAGGAAGTGGTGAAATTACACCTATAAACTTGTCTTGTAAATTTGCTTACTCTCTACATCATGTTAGTTTCAAGTTATGGTGAACATTTCATTAAAGCTTATATAGGACACCACTTAGGTTTACATATAATACAATAGATTCTTCTTATGCAGCACATATCATGCAGCACATATCTTATGCAGTATCATACATATAGTACATATATACAGTCGTGGCCAAAAATATTGGCACCCTTGAACTTTTTTCAAATAATGCACCATTTCTTCCAGAGAATTGTTGAAATTAAAAAATATTTTGATGACCACATTTGTATTTCTTTGGTTTGCAGTCGAACAAAACAAAAACAGCTGAAAAAAATACGAAATCTTAGCTTATTCCACACAAATCCAAAAATGCCCCGGACAATATCATTGGCACCTTTTATAAGTTGTTAGAAATAATTAGATTTCAAGCAGGTGATTCTCCTTTACTTTGGATTTGAACTCACCTGTAGTGAGTTGCAGGTGTCTGCAATATAAAAATCACTCATTCAACCAGTTTGAATAGAGAAAAGGAGTCATTCTGCTGTTTTGTGTCACTGTGTGTGCAGCAATGAGCATGGAGAAAAAGAAAGAAAACCAGAGAATTGTTTGAGGAGGTCAGATACAAGATTGGAGCAAAGCATGGACAATCTCAAGGCTTCAGGTCAATCTCCAGAGACGTTGATGTTCCTGTGTCCACCGTACGCAATGTTATCAGGATGTTAAGGCCCATGGTACTTTAGCCAACCTCCCAGGACGTGGCTGCAAGAGAAAACTTGATCGAATATTGTGGCAAAGGATTGTTCGAATGGTGGAGAAAGCACCTCGATCAACTGCCAAGTAGATTCAAGCTGACCTTCCGACACAAGGTAAGACAGTTTCAACTTGCACAATCCATCGCCAACTCAATGAAATGGGTTGGAAATGGTAGGAGACACAGGAGGACCCCACTGCTGAGAGAGAGCGACATGAGAAGGCCTGACTGGAGTTTGCCAAAATACACATGAACAAGCCAAAATCCTTCTGGGAGAATGTCCTGTGGACAGATGAGACCAAATTAGAGCGTTTTGGTAAAGCACATCATCTCTATGTTTACAGAAAACAAAATGAAGCCTTCAAAGAAAAGAACACCTTCCCTACAGTCAAACATGGAGGAGGTTCAGTGATATTTTGGGGTTGCTGTGCTGCCTCAGGCACGAGGTGCTTTGAATGTGTGCATGGCATCATGAAATGAGGACATTACCAAGGCATTTTGGAACACAATCTTGAACCCAGTGTCAGAAAGCTGGGTCTCTGTCGAAGGTCATGGGTCTTGCAGCAGGACAATGACCCCAACCACACTTTAAAAAACACCCAGGAATGGTTGAAGACAAAACGCTGGACTGTTCTGAAGTGGCCAGCAATGAGTCCAGATCTAAATCCCATTGAACACCTGTGCGGACATGTGAAAACAGCAGTTGGGAGAAGGCACCCTTCAAATCTAGGAGAACTGGAACAGTTTGCACAAGAAGAGTGGGACAAACTGCCAGTTGAGAGGTGTGGGAAGCTCATTCATGGCTATAGGAAGTGCTTGACTGCAGTTATTTTGTCCAAAGGCTGTGATACCAAATATTAAGTCCAACATGTCAATAATTTTGTCAATGCCATTTCTTTTTATTTTCTGATTTAAAAGGATATATTAAGTTCTGAATCAAAAACAAAGGTTCTGTAATATTAACAGTGAAATAAAGAATTGTGGAGACGAAATACTTTTGTCAATTTCAACTTATTTTAGAGAAAATTTTGAGTTATTTGAAAAAAGTGCAAGGGTGCCAATACTTTTTGCCACGACTGTATATAATTATTATTGGAGATATATATATATATATATATATATATATATATATATATATTGTTGCGGAAATGAGGACTGTATATATTTTTGATTGTGTGCTTTATAATTATTATTATTGTTTATTCTGCGCCCCCTGCCTCCGGAGCTGTGTAAAGGTGAAAGGGCATCCCATAATTAGTCCACAAGCATACACGTCAGCCAATAATAGAATACCCCTGTTCGATAGTTATATCTTATTCTGTGTTTTAGAGTAAGGCTGTGTCTCCCATTAATTGAAGTACTCCATTGCACCAGTGAAAGAGAATAGATCCCCTTTCATTCCCATCCCCAAAATCTCCATTTCCTTTCACATCCCCTTTCGTCATTGCCAAGCCTCGATTGCCAATTACATCCCCTCCAAAACCACCATTGAACATGTGCTCGGGTCGGGGAAGAGGGGCGTGCCCGCCCGTCGTCATCAAGGGCAGAGCCAGAGGGTCGCGTGACCAACCAGGGCCGAGGTGAGCACACCGATGGGCGTGTCCTGAAGGCCGGCGGCTTGATCGCCGGAGGCGCTATAAAGGCGCGCGTGCAAGTGGCGTTAAAAAGAGTCGGTGGTGAGGAGTGAGTGGACCAAGAGAGAGAAAGAGTGGTTGGACCAAGAAAGAGAAAGAGTGGTTGGACCAAGAGAGAAAGAGTGGTTGGACAGGGAGACGTGCAAGAGTGTTGTTGAGTTGAGGGTTTGGACCAGACGAGTCAGACGAGTCCTGGCAAAGCAAGCGGCGGCCACAGCAGCAACAACACCCAACAGCCGCTTGGGGCCTGGACGGCGGTTTTGAGCAGGGCCGCGAAGGAACGGCGGCTGCTAAACGCGCCGATCGTGCTGCAGGACCCCCTTGGACCTTCCTCTCCCTCCAGCCATCCACCTCCTGCCTTTCCTCCACCCTTCTTGTGTACGTGAGTTTGTTCTGTGTGTCTTGTCCCTGGGTATTTAATTAAGTCTGTATAAGCTAGTATTTGCACTGTGTCACCTGCGTCTTATGTGTTGTAAATAAACGTGACTGCTTTCTTTTTGCTTGTGTAAATAATAAATCCCATTACTCTTCTGTCCGTCTTCTCGTCTTATTCCTTTTCCTCTTTGCATTTCGTCGTTTTAGTCTTTTCCAGATTGGGCAGCTGCGGTGCGATACGGCCAAAGTTCTGGGTGAATCGGGTGAGTCGGGGAACAACTGTTCGGTCGCGGAGCCTTCGCTCGGCAAACAACATCCTAAACCGCGATCAGCAACAATTGTTGTCAGGAGTTGGGATTCGAACCTGGGACTAAATTTATTTAGCCCAAATTTTGGACACCAATTGTGTTATTGCAGTAACAATTGGTGTCAGGAAGTGAGATCGGACCCGAAGCGCGCTTAACGCGCTCAAAATTACAAAGTACCGAAATTGCTTTTGTTTTACAAAACCCGAATTTTGAAATCGCGCCATGGCTGGTCAAGGCGACGGGATGCCGGTGGGAGAGATAGACGGGGTAGAATCGACCCAGGACCTCGGGGAAATGTATGTGGATGAAAGAGAGGAGGAGAACATTGGCAATGTGGTTGAGGGAGTATCAGACGCACAAGATGGCGTCCTCGCGCACGTGGGTGTAGCGGCACCAAATTGCGCTGCGCCCGTGGTCGCGGCAGCCGAGCCAGAGATGCCAGAGTACATGCGAGTCTTTATGATTCAAATGATGGGAAAAATGGATGCCCAAAATGATAAGTCCACCCGAGAGCGAAGAGAAATGGGTGAGTGGTTGGGAAACCAAATTGTGGGAATGAGGGCTGATAGTGAGCGATTAGAGGGCCAAATGCGGGCAATGAGGGACGAAGCGAGGGGTACCAGTGAGAAGTTAGACAATAATTTTGAGGGGTTAGACAACGGGATAAAAGAGGTAAAGAATGGGTTAACGGGGGTGGAAAATAGAATGGCTGCCCAGGAGAATCAGTTAGAGGGGGTAAAAAATGGGTTAATGGGGTTAGAAAATAGGATGGAGGACAAATTGCGGGAAATAGGGGAACAATCTGCCCGGGAAATCAAACGAATGGGGAACCAGATAGAGGAGGTGCAAATCGGGTTAGAAAGTAAACTGGATGCTCAGAGGGATGAATTGGGACAGATGAGGGTGGCATCTACAATAGAGATGGAGGAGATGAAAGAGGGGATACGACGAGGTGTGGGTGAGGAGGTTTCGGGGCTACGCGAGGAGGTAAAGCAAGGTGAGAAGCGTATGGAGAAAGAGGTGAGAAATAATACGGCTAGGTTACAGGGGGGAATAGAGGGTCTGACGAAGGGAGTAGAACAGCTGACAGTCGGACAAAGGGAACTAGCGGGCCAAGTGGAAAAGAACACTGCAATCATCGGGGGTTTAAAAGCGACACAAAAGGACATTAAAAACGAATTAATAGCAACACAAAAGGAATGTCAGATGGTACAAGAGGGGTTGACGAAGAAGTTGGAGGAGGTGACAGAAGTAATGGAGACGAAGGACCGAGAGGTGAGGACGCACATAGAAACGGTTAAGGTGGCGTTAGAGGAAGAGATAGAGGGGGCGCACCGGGAGATGAAGGAGGTAAAGGAAAAATTAGAGGAGGTGGAAGAGGGGGTGAGTGAAATTAAGAAGAGACGGAGGGAAACTAAGAGGGAGATAAAGGAGGAAGTCATGGAATATGTACAAGGTCTGTGTTCAAAGCATGATGAGGTTCTCACTAACCAAATAAAAAGTTTGCAGGTGGCAGAGGAGGTGCGACGACGAGGTACGGAGGTGAGTGGCAACGTATATGATGTGAGGAAAGCTTCAGTCGGCTTGGGGATTGGTTTGGATCCGGGGGTTCGTGAAAGGCCGTTGGTGAAGTGTGTGACAGGTCAGGTGTGCGAAAAAAGAGGTGTGCGAGAATGTCCGACCATGGGGTGTGTGAGGAAAAAGTGCGCGCCGACCAGTGAGTGTGCTGTCGAGAGTGAGTCGGTCGTAGCGCGTGTGCGAGGGGGTACATGGAAGCGCGGTGTGGTGAGTGTTACAGAGGAAGTAACAAGAGAGTGTACACCTGTGGTGAGTGTTAGAGGATGTAACGAGAAAGTGTACGCCTGTGGTGAGTGTTACAGAGGGTGTAACGGGAGAGTGTGCGCAAGAGTGTGCGCGAGAAAGGTGTGTAACGGACAGGTGCATGAGGAAAGAGTGCGCTGTCGAGAGTAAGGGTGAGTGCGTTGTCAAGAGTGGTGGTGAGAGTAGTGAGAGTGGCACGGAGCGTGAGTTGGTTGTGACAGGTGAGCGAGGATGTACACCTGGAATGGAAGGATGCACACCTGGAATGGTAGAGCGTGTGTGGGAATGCACACTTGAGTTGGTCGTGAGGCACGTGGTTGGGTGTGCGGGTGAGAGCACACCTGTGATTGTCACAGAGGAGGTGACCGAGGAGGGGGCGCGAAGAGGTGTGTTGGTGAGGTGTGCGAGCGACGAATGTGTGCCAAAGTGTTCGGTGGTCAGGTGTGTGACCAAGTCTGTGAGCGGAATGAGTGTACCGAGGTGTGTAAGGAAACGTACGAGGAGCATGGGAACAGCTGGAGGTATGAGCAAGAAAGGGGTAGCGTATGCATGTCAGCATGCAGGTGAGGCATCGACTGTAACCGGGTTAGCGGTTAGAGCGACTTTTAGCCGAATCGGGCCCTCGGTGCGTGCCGGGCTTCGCGTGCCGCGAGAACCAGCGGGGATCCGAGCCACGGCGGGTTCGAAAGGACCGCCGTACGCGATCCACGCTGGGCCTCGCTTGGAACGGCCGCGTCCGTGCTCCACTGGGCGGAGCTGGCAGCTCGATAGGAAGGGTCGTCATGGCGACCACTTTTTGTTGAGACGTGCCGGCAGGTCGAGATCGGGACATTGGATGGCTCCACGCCGAGGTGGTGCGTGGGATCTCGGCCCTGGTAAGCCCCCGTCCCTGCCCCGAATGCGGGACGTATCCAGCCGCTGGCACAAAACAACCCGCATTCATTGCTCGGCTGTACGAAGCCGAGCTTTAGAAGGGAATTGGCGCACCGAGAGGATCTAATAAGTAGACGGGTGATGAGGATAGTGTTTTGGCCCCGAAATTAGAAAAAAGCAAAATTTGATGATGGTACGGTGATTAGCAGTAAATGACAAATTTTTGATTTGTTGGATTTGGACGAGCGAAATTGATCGTAGGACCTCCCCGATGTGGTGGGATGGCAAATCCACCATCCCTCACAGACGGGGGGCAAAGGAGCACTAGATTATGGGGTTTATGGCAGTGAAAACTAGCCCGGGTGGGTTAGGATATTGTGTGTAGGGCCCTAGAAGATGACATTAGGTAACGTTAAGATTAGTTAGTGACTGATACCTGTAGTGGGGACGCAGGTAGTTTAGTGTGGATGATAATGACGTGGGAGCGCAATAGTTTAAAGGGACGACTGGGAAGCGCAAGTTTCAGAGGGGAGTAGTTAGATGAGATGATGCCGTGTGTGTGAGGATTGAACAGGTGTGATTGCACAGGTGTGCAACTGAACAGGTGTGTGGAGCAGTGTATGAGTGAGTGAAGGTGATTGTGTATTGTGATGACCAACTGGTCCAGGAAGGAAGGAGGGTGCAGGTGGCACCAGGTATGATTGCACAAGTGTGCAACGACAGGTGAATGGAGGACAGGTGTATGGAATAAATGGTATGGAGTATTGGAATGGATGGTCGTGGAGTGAGCATGGTGGAAACAATGGAGTGGAGTGGATGGTGCGAAGGTGTGAATGGGGGAAGAGTGGACCCCCATCACGAATACCCGGGGCGGGTAGTGTAAGTGTTAGGTAGAGGGTATAGGTAAATTGTGGTTGGATATTGGCATCTGTGGTGCGGGTGGAAGAATGGTGATTGGATGGGTGCATTAGTGTTGTGGAAATGGCTGGGCATGTAGCCTGTTAGTGTGTGTAGTTGGTTTGGGCACTCCACCACTGTGAGGATGTCGGCCAGGTGAGGCCGCAGGTGGGCTCTGGGAGCCGGTAGTTGTGGATGGGGCCCGAGGATCCGGAGGACGGACCCGGGTAGCCCAGTGCCAGAGGGCACCAAGGGGTGACAGAGCCAGGAGGGGCCTTCCCCAGTTAGATAGGTTAGGGTGAGGAGCTAGGTAAGCTCGGGTGGCAACTACAGTGGTGGAGGTGTGCAGGTGGGTAGACCTGCTGGGAGAGCTACACGTCACAGCCCAGAAATTGTGCAAGGGCACCGGGAGATGAATCGGGGGAGTGAAACCCCAAATTGAGAAGCACCACAGTTTGGTCAATGGGAATTGGTTGTTAGAACCCATAGTGTACGTGGCCAATGGATTGGCAGGGAAAGACCCCGGGTAGTGTAAAGTGTGTTAAAATCATTTAGAGGATAGTTAGGATGAAGGATCTCCTCGCACCATCTGCATCCACTCACCTGAGGTGACAGGTACTCCACACCATGCCATGTTTAATTATTTTTGATGCAAATGTTTTGGATTGTGAGACGCATCATGACGTGGGTGTAACATTGTGCTTGATGTTCCATCTCTTCCTCCTTATGAGGATTGATGATGAATTGGGTGATGGCAAATTTTGAAGTAGAGGGATTGTGGTGACGAATTTGGTATAGAGGAAATATGGGGAGACGTGACAGTAGCGACGGATTGGTAATGTGTAGATTTTTGTACATATGGGGTAAGGGCAAGGGTAGTGTAGGTGACAGGGGGGTGACGTACGGTAGGGACGAGCTTTCTCACTTCGCTCTCCGTACGCATTTCGCCTTGCATTGCCTTATTGACGTGTACCCTTTTGACCTTACCCCTCGCTCATTTGTCTTTCCCCTTTTTTCTCCCACATGACCTGTGCGCCATGGGCGCCAAGGGGAGCGTGCGTGAGTCGGCCATTGTGCGCCCGGAACTCTCAGAACCAGCTGTCTGCATCGATGCACCACATTATGGACCACATGTCTGTGGCCGAGCACCACTTATGGACCCCATGGGTTGGGGCATGGCCCCTCTGCTGGAACCAGCCATGAGGGCCCGAAATCTTGCTGGCGGACCTTGGCCACAGGGCACCGATGCCACACAGGTGAAGCACACGTAGTCGGCCCTGTGGGCCATAAATAAAAGAAAATAAAAAGGACACATTGGGCACACTTTATTGCAAATAGGCCGCCAGTAAGAAAATGAAAGAATGACAACATCTGGAAGAACAAATAATAATAACCAGCAGAGGGAGCCGAAGAGCAAGAGATCACCTGCAGGGTTAGGGGTTGTTGATTTTTTTTTTTTTTTGAATATTCTTGAACAGTGATGACTGCACCGATTGGTGCTTGGGTGTGTATTGGTGCGTTTTTGGGTGCTTTAATGGTGCATTGATGCAGAGCAGACTGTCTCCCCCCCAGAAAGAACAATTACAGGTCCTGGGTTAGTTTTGTAAATAAAAATAGCGTCATTGTAAATAATGCTTCCCACCGTCAGTGTATAGTTTGAAGACCATTCCGCAATTCGGTTAACTGTGGGCGTAAGTCTGTTAGGCAGGGTGCAATGGAGCAGCGGGACACATTTATTTATGTTTTAAAACTGTCGCACTCAGGGTCAGGTTAAAAGTAGAGGGAACTACACCTACGTGTCACACTAAATAAAAGTTGTAGGCCCGGGACGTGCCTAAGAGGAGGAGGGTGCAGTGTTGCGGAAATGAGGACTGTATATTTTTTTGATTGTGCGCTTTATAATTATTATTATTGTTTATTCTGCGCCCCCTGCCTCCGGAGCTGTGTAAAGGTGAAAGGGCATCCCATAATTAGTCCACAAGCATACACGTCAGCCAATAATAGAATACCCCTGTTCGATAGTTAAATCTTATTCTGTGTTTTAGAGTAAGGCTGTGTCTCCCATTAATTGAAGTACTCCATTGCACCAGTGAAAGAGAATAGATCCCCTTTCATTCCCATCCCCAAAATCTCCATTTCCTTTCACATCCCCTTTCGTCATTGCCAAGCCTCGATTGCCAATTACATCCCCTCCAAAACCACCATTGAATATGTGCTCGGGTCGGGGAAGAGGGGCGTGCCCACCCGTCGTCATCAAGGGCGGAGCCAGAGGGTCGCGTGACCAACCAGGGCCGAGGTGAGCACACCGATGGGCGTGTCCTGAAGGCCGGCGGCTTGATCGCGCTATAAAGGCGCGCGCGCAAGTGGCGTTAAAAAGAGTCGGTGGTGAGGAGTGAGTGGACCAAGAGAGAGAAAGAGTGGTTGGACCAAGAAAGAGAAAGAGTGGTTGGACCAAGAGAGAAAGAGTGGTTGGACAGGGAGACGTGCAAGAGTGTTGTTGAGTTGAGGGTTTGGACCAGACGAGTCAGACGAGTCCTGGCAAAGCAAGCGGCGGCCACAGCAGCAACAACACCCAACAGCCGCTTGGGGCCTGGACGGCGGTTTTGAGCAGGGCCGCGAAGGAACAGCGGCTGCTAAACGCGCCGATCGTGCTGCAGGACCCCCTTGGACCTTCCTCTCCCTCCAGCCATCCACCTCCTGCCTTTCCTCCACCCTTCTTGTGTACGTGAGTTTGTTCTGTGTGTCTTGTCCCTGGGTATTTAATTAAGTCTGTATAAGCTAGTATTTGCACTGTGTCACCTGCGTCTTATGTGTTGTAAATAAATGTGACTGCTTTCTTTTTGCTTGTGTAAATAATAAATCCCATTACTCTTCTGTCCGTCTTCTCGTCTTATTCCTTTTCCTCTTTGCATTTCGTCGTTTTAGTCTTTTCCAGATTGGGCAGCTGCGGTGCGATACGGCCAAAGTTCTGGGTGAATCGGGTGAGTCGGGGAACAACTGTTCGGTCGCGGAGCCTTCGCTCGGCAAACAACATCCTAAACCGCGATCAGTGACAATATATATATATATACAGTCATATCTGTCAGTGTATATATATATATATATATACAGGGTGAGTCAAAAGTGGCGCCGGATTTCTGTATATATATATATATATATATATATATATATATATATATGTATATATATATATATATACAGTGGTACCTCGGCTTACGAGTGCCCCAACGTACGAGTTTTTCGGGATACGAGCCGTCGCTCGGGCGGTTTGTTGCTTTGGGATACGAGCCGAGATCCGATGTACGAGCTCAAAAAATTTATTTTTTTGAATTTTCCGGTTGTGGCTTCCGGTTCCGGTCACGTGGTTATCTTGCCGTGAAAGCATCTCTGCTTGGATATAAAACACGCAATCGTCGAAATACATTAGCGAGGAATCTCCTTGCTCCAGCCGGTGACGTCATCGGCGGGGATCCCCGCCTCCAGAGTGGCTGGTCACGTGACCGCCAAAGCGTGTCGCGCGTGCGGGTATAATGAGCTACACCTGTGGATCACGTGACCACGGAAGCACGCCTCGCTTGAGAGGCATGGCTTTCGGTTTGCGTTTTGCTTTATAAGGCGCGATAAATGGGCTTTTGAGTGTTAGCGGTTCATGGCGTTGACGGTTCATGACGGTTCATGGCGTTGACGGTCAAAAACCCATTACATCAATTTTACCAGGCACTGTACAGTAAGTACAGTGGACACCAAATGCACGGTGGAAGGCTAGAAGTAGAAGATCGTCCAAGACAAGTGAGAATAAGCCATACTTTGGAGATGACGTCATTCGCTGGTCCGATAACCAAAGATGTGGTATAAAAAACCAGGTGAGCTAACAATGCAGCAATGAAGGAATTCGGCCAAGGCACCGGCACACAACGACCTACCTACATCGAAAGACTCAATGCCAATGGTGACAGAAGCCAAGACGGCCGGCTTAAACACCGCCGAAAGACCACGGTGTACCAACTTACGATGCAGAACATCTTGCACTTAATATGATGACAACAGGTGCCATCCTCTGACGTACCATTACAGGTACAGGTACAGTACACGTGAGCACAGAGCAAAAGTTCACTGAAACCGAGATTAAGAAAAAAGAAAAAACACCTCGTGGTCCGTGCTCGATATCCGAGTTTCAATCTTTTCAAACACATGATGCTCTCGGTCACGGTATCTCCTGCGAGCTGCTTCTCCTTCAACCACACAAACAACAACTTCTCCATATCTTCATGGATAGAGGTCCAGTTTATTTCTTTACATTCTCTTGTATTATGTACAGTATATACGAGGTCGTGCTTGTTTATACATTATTTGTTATTTATAAAGTACATTTTTGTTATTTAAAAGCACCTAACAAAAAAAATTGGTGTTTTTTTTTTGAGGCTGGAACGGATTAATAGCATTTCAATGCATTTGAATGGGAAAATTTGCTTTGACTTACGAGCGATTTGGCTTACGAGCTCCGTCACGGAACGGATTAAACTCGTAAGCCGAGGTACCACTGTATATATATATATATATATATATATATATATATATATATATATATATATATATATATATATATTTACAGATCTGGGACGACGGCTCTCCCGTTAGCAAGGGGGATTAACCCCTTGTCCGTTATACTGGTCGTCGCCGATCCTGGGGGTCTGTGACGTCACTGGTGGTCAGCCACGACCAGGGTAATTGGGCCAGAGACCCAAAAAAAAGACACCCCGAATACCTGCTTACCGTGACCTCCCAACCAGCGAGGAGCCAGCCCCGCCCGAGTCGCGACGGTAATGGACACGCCGCGCGAAGCGAGTCACGACCCAGGCCGTTAACAATGACTAACCCGATTATAGCGGTTTTAATCGTGCCACGTAAACCAATGGACAGAAAATACTAAAGCAACTGAATGAAGACGAAACCAAAGCTTGGAGAAAGAGCACACATTTATTATTACAACCACCAGAGGAAAAGAAAGATCAAAGCTGTACAAAGATAGATGGATGTAAAAAGAACACAGGGCAGCCTTATCTATACAGTCTTACTTATACCCAGGACAGAACAAAGACAGACTCACACTGGGATGATGACAGGAATGGCAGGAGGACCGTTCAGCTGGCAAAGGCGGCTGGTTCGGCTCGTTTAGCCGTCGAGGTTCCGTTCCGACTTTGCGCCGTTGGTTTGGAGCGAACCCGACAACCGCTGGAACCAACCTGGTTGCGTCGACGCCACGACCGTCTCTCTCTCTGGGGATAATACTGGGATTTCCCCTCGCAGGTAAGGCACGATCTTTCTGCTGTGTGCTCGTCACCTCTGCTGGTCTCCAACCTTCTCTCCTCCCATCTCCTTATGCGCGATCCTCGAACGCATATATTAAGCGGGGTCGTGACACGCCCTCGGCCGTTTGGGACCCACCCACGTGCTGTTTGTAGCCTTATTTGGTAACGGAGCTGAACAGCTCCGCCCTTGTGGCGAGCCACGGTCACGCCTCTTCTCGGCGACCCCGCCCTTCTTGTCCAATACAGAGCACCAAGGCCAGCTGAGAGGGCGCGCACCCCACGCTTGTTGAGCTGCTTTGCAGAGAGATAGAGAGTTTGCTGGGGTATGGCGTTATTGAAGGGGAGCTATCCTTATTTGTTAATGCAACGTGGTGTCAATCTAGTGGATACAGAGCCTTAATTAAACATAGAATAGGAAATAATTAGCACGATGATTCTAAGATTGGCTGCGTGTTGCGATGGCCTAGGGTGCGATATTTAATAATTAATAAAAGGGGATTATATTACAAAGGGGGATATTTACAAGTGAAGGGGGGGGGGGGGGGGGTTCCCAAATCTGTAACAATATATATATATTTCTGTCAGTTGATTGTTTGTTTGCCATTTGTATTACAGTGTACAAGAAGGTAGAAATAAATGAATGACATGTTTATCTAACCACTTATTCGGGGGAAAATTATTACAGAACTGTACCAAGCTGTTTTACTTGCAATTTTCAAAGTGCCCTCCCTCGTGATCGATGCACAATTGCAGCCGAGCAGGCACAGAGTGGCACACATGCTTGCAGAGTTCGATATCAATTTCCTCAAACTTTGCAGTGATTTGAGCCTTCAATTCCTGGATGGTACGAGGCTTTTCACGATAAACAAGGTCTTTCATGAGCCCCCAAAGAAAGAAATCTGGAGGTGTAAGGTCTGGGGAGCGTGCTGGCCACTCGATCGGACCGCGGCGGCCGATTCACTTTCCGGGAAATTTTTCATCAAGCCACTGACGAACATGACGTCCATAATGAGGTGGAGCTCCATCTTGCTGGAAATAACAGTCCTGATCTTGTACCCGAGGCCAAAAGAAGGTTTGCAGCATATCCAGGTAAATTTCTGCAGTGACATATCCCTCATAGAAAAAGGGTCCAATTATCCCTAATGGAGATATGGCTGCCAAAACTGTCATGCCAGGTAAATTGACCTCCTTCTCAACTGTCACTCTTGGGTTCTCCACATCCCAGTAGACACAATTGTGCATGTTAATTGTGCCGTTAAGCTTAAAACATGCCTCATCTGACCACTAGATGTTGTCTAGCATTGTGTCCTCTTCGTCAAGTTTAGCTAAGAACTCTTGGCAAAATTGAAGACAGCAGTCGTCATCATCATGAAGGGCATGCAGTAAGCGTGGAATGTAAGGTTTCCATTTTTTCTGGTGAAGGATACGGATAACACTTGATTGGCTCACTTCCAACTCTGCAGATAAACGGCAAGTTCACTTTTGCGCACTTTGTTCCAGTCTCCTGATGGCTTCTTCAGCCTTAGCTACATTCGTTGCCGTTTTCGGACAACCGGACTTCTTTGCAGTGGCTACCGACCCTGTTACTTCGAATTTCTCGACAATCATTCGTATGTTTCTTCCCTGGGGTGGGTTAATATCGAATTCCTGTGCCAAACGGCGTGCCGCCATCGTTGGTTGTTTATTACATTTGTAGTAATGTTTCACGGCCGCAATGCATTGATTCATTGAAAGGTAATTCATGGTTCAATTTGGTGCAAATTCAGTAACTTTCCAAACTCTCAGCAATAACCTGCAAAACAAAAACAAAAATAAATAAACTAAGAAAATTAATAATCTGTAAGACAATTATTAACGACATGACATCCCAGAAAGAATCTGACAGCCGAAAAAACAGAAATCGGGCACGGGCTCTACTTTTGATTCACCCTGTATATATATATTTAAAAAAAAAAAAATATATATGTACCAGTCATTATGCGACTCCATACTATCAGTGGTGAACCGCCATTAAGGTATCCCATTCAGCTATCACTGTACCTTAATGGGAGCGATAAGCACCATCTGCCACACGGTACATTATCTCTGGTATCCACTCATTATATGGTGTCGCCTCGCTGCGGTCGGGAGTAACCAATCAGAATATAATTTTTTAGTTCTCCAACCTAATGAGCGCACGCAGTGACGTCAGCGCCACATACGTACGCCTTCCCTGCCAAACTCCGGAGGAGCCAACTAGCATTACGTAATTTTAGATCTCATTTCAGATGCAATCATGAGTGCATGCAAAAACTCACAGTTTAACTCACAAATGTTTAACACTCAAAAAAACTCACAAACTCACTCTAATCTTCTATCAATAAAGGTACAGTTTTGAGGAAACAGAGGTACATTTTGATTACAATTGTTTGTTTGGTACATGTTTGGTTTGGAGTAATCGCAGGAGCAGTCTATTATATACATCGCCCAAATAAGGTAAGTTCTCGCAGAGAAAAGAAAATAGCGAACTCTTTAATAAATAAAAAACTTTTGGTTTTTGTCAGTTTTCAAGGCTAAATAGTGTGCAAGTCCATGATTTATAAACAAACTCTATTCTACATGTGCATGCACATGTAATTCACATATTATGTGAAGTAAATACAATTAGAGGCACCGAAAAGCGAGTTGGGAGTCAAATTCCTGTGCGTGTAATTAATTAGTCGTGCTCAACAGCACCTCTGAGTTTATGCACATTTTAAATACGAAAACAACACGTTGAAAACTGAACAAGGTGCAGTTGTTACAATGAAAATAGTCATGATTAATGTTTGAGGTCTTTAATTAATTTTAAAACAAGACCAATAGTCTAACAAGGGCTTGTTTGATACTTTAGTTGAAGAGTATATAGTATGACCTGGGTGGAGGTACCAGTTATCAGTGACTTCAAGCATGGACAGCCAGTTCGTGAATGACTGTGGTTAAAAAAAAAGGGCGAATGTCAAACGATGAACCAATAAATTCCACATTCCTGTGCCACCTTCAGTCGAACGACAGACATTGAGAGCACATTCTCTATATTTTCCTTTCAAACAGCATCATCCATGATTCCAATCACAAATTAATACAAAATAATTAAGTAATTAAATTAAATAATTAAATATAAATAATGTGTGTGTGTGTGTGTGTGTGGGTGTGCATGTATGTATGTGTGTGTGTGTGTGTGTGTGTGTGTGTATATATGTGTGCATGTGTGTATGTGTGTGTGTATGTGTATATATGTGTGTGCATGTGTGTGGGTGTACAATGTACATGTGTGTGGATGTATGCGTGTGTGTGTGTGTGTGTGTTTGACCCACTCTCCCCCTGCGTGTGACCCACTCTCCCCCGTGTGCGTGATGTGGGAGGGATGGGGGCGGGGAGGGAGAGGATTTGAGCTCCTGAAGTCACATTTTACATGAGATATAATAACACATTTCAAACTGTATTTCCCATGTGCACGCACATGCATTCACATGTTATCAGAAGTAAATACATTGTGTAGATTACATCATTTGTGGATCTGATAAATTGGCAGTAACCATTTTGTGAAACTGAATGTGCAGGTGCAGCATCTAACTCAATATGTCGAAATGTCACACACGTCCATGCCCGTGGGATTCCCACGGGTGACCCCACTGGTACTATGATATTAATCTATCAAAATATAATGTTAAATCACGATTGTATAGAGATATTATCAAAGCAGCAAACTGTCGTCATCTGTTCTCTTCCGGATTCGGGAGCAAGGTCCATGTCGATTGCATTTCAAAATCGTAATTGTATTGAGGATTTTTTGAAACCTCCTACATACCTTAGGACACCTTCTGGGACCCCAAAACGTTCCACAGAAGGTTATTATATTTCCTTTTCGTAAAATATTGAAGAGGGTGGGGCGAGAAAGGATCGACAGAGTTGGGAGAGGGAGATTGAGATGTTTTTGAAGGCTTGGAGTGGGGAGGAATGAAGCCTTTGGGTTGGGGTGGGAGAGGTTGAAACTTGGGTTTTGGGAGTGTGGGTTGATGACTTGGGGTTGGGTTGGTTGGGAAGGGAATTGAGGGGGGGGGGGGGGACCTGAGGACATGAAGCCACATTTCACATTGGGTGGATGGTCCATGGGTACCTGCTAACAATTAATAGTAGGCTAATGCTATCTTTCTGTTCCACCCTGAAACACAGAAATGCTCCTCGGGGAGAAAAATTAAGTAGAATGCACACCAATGGCAATCATCTTGAAGAAGTCGTTAGATGAGGGAATGCTTCTGGACAATTGGAAAAAAGCCAATGCAATCCCGATCTTGAAATCGCTGACTGCCGGAGAACTACAGGCCCAATACGCTTAACCTCAGTCGTAGGTAAAACATGGGATCCATTGTGGCAGATGCAAGTGCTGCATCCTGCCATTAGTATTAACCTCCTCCATGAGAATAACCTCCTCCATATAGTAATAACCTCCTCCACAGCGCTGTTTATACCCTGTCGTTCACGTTCCTCTCAGCTGATGTAGCAATGGAGGAATGCACTCGGATGATCAGTTATGGGAAGCCTACTAGGACATCACTAGGACATCTCCTATCTACTAGGACTAGGATCACTTGGACATCTCCTATCTGGACGTTAGCAAAGCATTTGATATGGTCCTGCATCGTTGCCTTCTTCAGACCAAGCTTATGGCATTAATGACAACCCTCTGAAATGGATTGATGCTTTTTTGTAGGTAGAACCCAACATGGCACTCTCAACGGTGTTTAGTCCGACTGTATTAGCATTGGCAGCTGAATCCCACAGGGAAATTTTCTCTGTCACCAGATCTTTGTATTATATGTCAATGACCTGCAACCTGAGATACAGAACTTCTCAGATTGATGCTGACGACACCAATATCTATGGGGACATCATAACCTCAACCGAGCACACTCAAGATCATTACAGGAGGACCTTGACACAGCTGCAAGATGCTTCGATTCTTTGCAACCTTCATTCAATCCAGTAAGGTCGTCCACATTGCAAAGGACACCGAAATGTAATGTACGACCTCAAGGGTTAAGAACTACAAGTTACACAAGAAGAGAAGGATCTTGGTGTTGATACAGACAATGAACTAACCTTTCATAGGTATGTGACTGTATATATCAACAGGGTACCATTTTTAGCCAAGGTACCAATTTGAACCAAGGATCGGTACTTTAATTGTGCAAAATGACCCAAGGTTGATCCAAAATCAAAATCCAAATTCAAAATCCAAACACTTCTCTCATTTAATCTTTGTTGCATATTGGGTACAGGTTTTTTTGTTTGGAATCCCTAAAGGGGAGTGGGTTATGGATGATGAACTATAATTGTCCTGCTAACTATTGTAATTTGGGGAAGAATTTTTCATCTCCACTTCCTGTCAAGACTGGAGTGCCCCAAAGCAATGTTCTAGGCCTCATCCTATTCCTAAAGCCTAGGTCACACATAGGCGGATTTGTCGGCGACTACTGGCGACTGAAAAAATCGCCACCACCCGCCGACAATCGTAATGAAACCGTAATGGACGGTCGCCTGTAGTCGTGGTTATCCTCCCCAGGTCGGCTGCAGTCGGCAAGAGCCGCAAAGGGGCCAAATAATTTTTAAAATGTTTAAAAACGGCGCGCTTAGTCGCAATCGAAAAAAATCCGCCATGCTGTCGTGATGGAACCGCCATGCTGTCGTCGGTATCCGTAATAAGACCGTAAAGCGGCCGCAACCCAGTCGCTCATAGTCTTCCGCAATCGCCCCACCAGCCAGCACGGCAGAGTGCCAGCATGGCAGCACGGCAGCGAATGCCATACGGCCTTCCTGCGGCATCTTCCCGACTACGGGCCGACACTGTTGCGGCTGCGTATCGACTACAGAAGAACTGCCACGTCTCCCCTGCGGCTATGGGAGACTGACGACGACAGCAGTAGGACTAGTGGCGGCCGAGTTACGGCCATTGGCGACACAGATACGACTGCCTGGCGACTGCATTACGACATACCACGATTCCATGGCAAGACAGGATGGTGTGAGGGTCTCCGTGGAGTGAGGTCCTGTGGTGCCGACAAGGATATGGCTTTATTGTTTGGACTTGGGACTTTTGGGAACTTTATTTTTGGGACTTTGGTCCTTTGGAAACTTTATTTATGGGACTTGGGACCAGTGGAAATAATTTCTTGGACTTTATTTCCATTCTCTCTCCCTGCAGAAAAGTTTGATTATTACATTACAATGATACATCTTTGTTATTTGTTATTGTACATCAAACATCTTTATGCTTCATGTCATACATCATTGAAATGAATAAAGTGAAATGTAAAATAGAGAAATAAAGATTAAAAAGTTGTGTGAATAGTCTCCAATCGCCGGCGGTCTTATTGCAGTCTTGCGGACGTCGGAGTAAACCGCCACCCGGCCCCAATGCAGTCGCCGCGATCCGCCATCGGTCGTAATCTAGCCGCCAGACTGTCGCCACGCTGCCGCCGTGCATCCGCAATGCAGTCGTCGTCGATCTTCAACAGTCGCCATCCCACTCGGGGCGTCGTCGCAATGCAGTCGCAATGTGGCCGCCTGCAGTCGCCATACTGCCGCCTGACCATATTTGACCACCCGAAATCGCCAGTAGTCACCGAAAAATCTTGATCGCCGGCAGTCGCCAGTAGTCGCCAAAATATCCGCCTATGTGTGACCTAGGCATAATATTCAACAACGATCTGTATGACTCTGGAAATCCTCTTTATATAGTTGCTGATGACTCCACCCTCTGCTGTGACATCCCTCATCCTGTCTTTCAGTTCTGATAGGTCTCACACTCTGAAAGGACCATTTGGCAAACCACCCTCATTTCATCCCACCCCCCCCCCCCCATACACTTTCTTAGCAATCCTCTTGAGGGTTGGTCGTTGAAACCCTTGAATTGCACTATCAGCCATGATCTTTCTTGAGCAAACCACATTTCAAAGTTGGCCTCCAAAGCCAGCCGTTGACTGCGCATCGTCCATCATACAAAGTCCATCCTTAGCACTCCTGTACTCCTATCCACCTACAAGGCCTTCATCCACATGTTGATGGAGTACTGCTCTCCCTTCTGGGATGGTGCCCCTGCCCCACACCTTGCTGAGGTTGATGCGGTGGAAGTCAAGGCCTTCAACATTATTGGAATCTCCCACGATGAAGCTGAGACTATGGGCCTATCACTTTGCCATCGCAGACAGGTTTGGTGGTCTCTGCCTTATACCAACTCCTTATGGTCTTGTTCCCTCTGCCCTTTCCATGCTTTGTCTCTTCCCCCCCCCCCTCCTGGATTTCTGCATGGTACACACAGTCCACCAGCAACCCCCTTTTGGTGAAACTCCCAAAATCTGGAATCACTGTTCTCCTCCACACATTACCTCTTCTTTTTTCCCACCTGTGAAACCAACTTCCACATTCTCTTCAATCTCATTCTTCCCTTTGTGTTTTCAAGACAGCTGTTCACCACCATCTCAGATCACCTCCATCCAAAACCATGATCTTTTATATCCTCGTTAACACCCCCACCCTCCAAGCCCTCCTTCAAAATTTCCAATTTTTCCTTCCTGAGAGTTAGGTTCTGTATGTATCTTATCCACACCTCGTGTCCTCTCCTACCCCTCATTATTGTCTGCATCCCTTGTTTGTCCCTCTCCGTTTAATTTCTCCCTCGGTCCTGCTGTTGGTTCCCCTTCCCTGTCCCTCCCCCTACCCCACCCCTCTTCCTTTTGTATTGTTCGCTTCTGATCTGTACTATGTCTAGCTCTTCCACGAGCCTTGACTTTGTATACAAAAAAAAGAAAAAAAAAGAAGGTACCAATCTGAACCCAGGATCGGTACTCTCATTGTGCAAAATGACCCACGGTACCAATTTGAATCCAGGATCGGTACTTTCATTGTGCAAAATGACCCAAGGTACAAATCTGAACCCAGGATCGGTACTCTCATTGTGCAAAATGACCCAAGGTACCAATTTGAACCCAGGATCAGTACTCTCATTGTGCAAAATGACCCAAGGTACCAATTTGAACCCAGGATCGGTGCTTTCATTGTGCAAAATGACCCAAGGTACCAATTTGAACCCAGGATCGGTACTTTCATTGTGTAAAATGTCTCAAGGTACCAATTTGAACCCAGGATCGGTACTTTCATTGTGCAAAATGTCCCAAGGTACCAATTTGAACCCAAGATCGGTACTTTCATTGTGCAAAATGTCCCAAGGTACCAATTTGAACCCAGGATCGGTACTTTCGTTGTGCAAAATGACCCAAGGTACCAATTTGAACCCAGGATCGGTACTTTCATTGTGCAAAATGACCCAAGGTACCAATTTGAACCCAGGATCGGTACTTTCATTGTGCGAAATGATCCAAGGTACCAATTTGAACCCAGGATCGGTACTTTCATTGTGCAAAATGACCCAAGGTACCAATTTGAACCCAGGATCGGTACTTTCATTGTGCAAAATGACCCAAGGTACCAATTTGAACCCAGGATCGGTACTTTCATTGTGCAAAATGACCCAAGGTACCAATTTGAACCCAGGATCGGTACTTTCATTGTGCGAAATGATCCAAGGTACCAATCTGAACCCAGGATCGGTACTCTCATTGTGCAAAATGACCCACGGTACCAATTTGAATCCAGGATCGGTACTTTCATTGTGCAAAATGATCCAAGGTACAAATCTGAACCCAGGATCAGTACTCTCATTGTGCAAAATGACCCAAGGTACCAATTTGAACCCAGGATCGGTACTTTCATTGTGCAAAATGACCCAAGGTACAAATCTGAACCCAGGATCAGTACTCTCATTGTGCAAAATGACCCAAGGTACCAATTTGAACCCAGGATCGGTACTTTCATTGTGCAAAATGACCCAAGGTACAAATCTGAACCCAGGATCAGTACTCTCATTGTGCAAAATGACCCAAGGTACCAATTTGAACCCAGGATCGGTACTTTCATTGTGCAAAATGACCCAAGGTACAAATCTGTACCCAGGATCAGTACTCTCATTGTGCAAAATGACCCAAGGTACCAATTTGAACCCAGGATCGGTGCTTTCATAGTGCAAAATGACCCAAGGTACCAATTTGAACCCAGGATCGGTACTTTCATTGTGCAAAATGACCCAAGGTACAAATCTGAACCCAGGATCGGTACTCTCATTGTGCAAAATGACCCAAGGTACCAATTTGAATCCAGGATCGGTACTTTCATTGTGCAAAATGACCCAAGGTACAAATCTGAACCCAGGATCAGTACTCTCATTGTGCAAAATGACCCAAGGTACCAATTTGAACCCAGGATCGGTACTTTCATTGTGCAAAATGACCCAAGGTACCAATTTGAACTCAGGATCGGTACTTTCATTGTGCGAAATGACCCAAGGTACAAATCTGAACCCAGGATCAGTACTCTCATTGTGCAAAATGACCCAAGGTACCAATTTGAACCCAGGATCGGTGCTTTCATTGTACAAAATGACCCAAGGTACCAATTTGAACCCAGGATCGGTACTTTCATTGTGTAAAATGTCCCAAGGTACCAATTTGAACCCAGGATCGGTACTTTCATTGTGCAAAATGTCCCAAGGTACCAATTTGAACCCAAGATCGGTACTTTCATTGTGCAAAATGTCCCAAGGTACCAATTTGAACCCAGGATCGGTACTTTCATTGTGCAAAATGACCCAAGGTACTAATTTGAACCCAGGATCGGTACTTTCATTGTGCAAAATGACCCAAGGTACCAATTTGAACCCAGGATCGGTACTTTCATTGTGCGAAATGACACAAGGTACCAATTTGAACCCAGGATCGGTACTTTCATTGTGCAAAATGACCCAAGGTACCAATTTGAACCCAGGATCGGTACTTTCATTGTGCAAAATGTCCCAAGGAACCAATTTGAACCCAGGATCGGTACTTTCATTGTGCAAAATGTCCCAAGGAACCAATTTGAACCCAGGATCGGTACTTTCATTGTGCAAAATGACCCAAGGTACCAATTTGAACCCAGGATCGGTACTTTCATCGTGCGAAATGACCCAAGGTACCAATTTGAACCCAGGATCGGTACTTTCATTGTGCAAAATGACCCAAGGTACCAATTTGAACCCAGGATCGGTACTTTCATTGTGCAAAATGTCCCAAGGAACCAATTTGAACCCAGGATCGGTACTTTCATTGTGCAAAATGACCCAAGGTACCAATTTGAACCCAGGATCGGTACTTTCATTGTGCGAAATGACCCAAGGTACCAATTTGAACCCAGGATCAGTACTATCATTGTGTAAAACTACCTTAGGTACCAATTTGAAGTGAGAATGTGCTGCGATATCTTTGCTGTTTTAAGAAATATAATCATTTTGCAATTAGACACTACTTTATGCAGTATATAAATAGTGTACCTCCACCTCCCTCCTCCGTCAGTGTACCTCCGTCATCAACCCAAATTAAAACTACAAAGAAAACGCTCAACCGAGATAAATCAAAATTAAAGGAAAGTTGCTTTAAATTAATACAAACCTACGAGAATATTATGGTGTAAAAAATACCAAAGTTGTACACAAGAGATTGCGTCTTCACACATATAAAGTGCAGATAGTGCAACCGTTAGAACTGAGAACTTTCCCGGTGGATGAATTGGAAGTGGTGGGGCAGTCGCTTGGTCTCCATGGACTCCCAAGCTGCTGACATTTGCTGACATTGCACGTGTTGAGATGTACTGAAGAACTCAAGAAAATTTATGCATCATTTGACAAAATGCAAAAAACTTACATCATTGTGTTACGTGGTCCTCCCGGTAACTACCTGGTCTTGGTGACCCCCGGACCGTGGGAGGGACCCCGCCAGAAAGATATATGGTTTATACGCTTTCGTAACGCAATCAATATGAATTCCGGTCAAGAAGAAACCCCACACCAAGGATCCGGAATAATCAATAATATATTCACTGAGCAATCAACAACCATCAACAATGCACAATCAATATTACAACCATGTGAACTCATCTACACAAACTCTAAGATGGCCATCTTAATCTTATACATTCCTCACGTGAGCCCCACTCCTGACTCCCTCCGTGGTCAATGTCTCTCCTCTCCGCACACGGGCGGTTGAACGAGCCCCGGGCGGACGTGCTCTAAACGTGCCGTCTCGGACTGGGGCCGCGGCTGCAGCGCACCTCCTTGCCAAGCCACGGGGCAAACCCAGCGCGGCGTCCAACGGGCGCGAGGCCCCAAGTGCGACCCTTACGCGTCCTTGTAGATGGGCAAAAACCCAGCGCGGCTTCCGACGCGAGCGAGGCCCAACGTGCGGACCCGTACGCGTCTTTGTAGACGGGGCAAAACCCAGCGCGGCTTCCGACGCGAGCGAGGCCCAACGTGCGGACCCGTACGCGTCTTTGTAGACGGGGCAAACTGTCCCGGACGCTTGGTTTCGTGCACGAACTCACGGTGACTGGACGTGTCAAAAGGTATTTACCGCCCAGGTAACTCCTCTCGCCAGACGTTTCGCAACGGCGCGTTTTCCGCGCAGCGTAAGGTCGATTCCACCTTCTCGTCGTCGCGGGGCGAGGAAGAAGAAACCTTCCTTTCCCTCGTGTCTTTTCTCCTCCGTTTCCCGTCACTTCCGCTTCCGGCCACTTCCGTTTCCTGCCACTCTTTCAGAAGGGCTCCTGACCCTCCAACCACAACAACTACACAACAACTTAATATACTACACACGGAAGCAAACACCTGCATGGTAATTCACATACATTCACATAAATATGTAACACTCCCCCCCTTCAAGAAAGAAAGTTTGAACCCAGCGAAAACTTTCTTTGCCGGCCAATTTGGAGAAACAAACCAGATAACTCAACCCCCCCACATTATCAATTCCCCCCGGGCACAGTTATCACTTAAAAATAAAGCCAGTTAAGCCACTCGATAGCACTTTTCCGGGAGGCCAAGCCGAGTATTCACTACATGGATGCCTTTAGGAACGCGGAGTTCACGGTTAGTCCGTGCAGGAAAGTTCTCTACATGGGCGCCTTGAGGAACGTGGAGTTCACGGTTAGTCCGTGCAGGAAAGTTCTCTACATGGGCGCCTTTAGGAACGGCGTTCACGGTTAATTCGTGTAGGAATCTTGGCTCGGCGGCTCCGCCGCCTTCAGTGCTTCAACTTCTCAGAACGTCCCTAATAATTAGGGTGGGACCACTGGTCCCTGTAGTCCCCTGAATACCGGTCTTCTTCTCGGCCACTACTTTGCCAATTCTTCCTTCGGGAGCGGCCGTAACTCAGGGAGCCTCCATAATAATATTGACTGCGGCCACCACCAAAACTACCGCCCAGTTGTCCTCTCCTGTAGACCTCTCGACGCCTACGAAATGCCTTCCCTACTGTTATGGTCCGACCCTCCAAATCCTTGCCATTCCAATTCTTCTCTGCCTCTCTGGCGTCTTTTGTGCTGGCAAACGTGACAAAGCCGAACCCTCTTGACTGTTGCGTTTCCCAGTCTCTTACCAACCGCACTTCCACCAGCGGCCCATATCTGTTGAAGACAGAGGTCAGAACTTCTTCCTCTGTTTTGAAGTTCAGTCCCCCTACAAATAACTTGGCACTTTGGTCACCATCCCGAGCTGGTGTGGTGTTATTTTCCCTGCTGGGCTCTTTCTCAACCCTCAGGTTACCATAAACTTGACCCCCGGCCAAATCATTCCCGAGAACCACAGATACACCCTCTACAGGAAACGTGGCTTGTAAACCGACGGTGACCGGTCCTGACACCAAATCGGACTCCAACTGGATGACCTGAAGGGGAGCACTAACACCGCCCCCGATCCCCTGTAAACGAACACTATCCCCCGTTGCCGTCTCCTCGGACCATGGCAAAATGCCTTCAAGCATTAAAGATTGATGGGCCCCTGTGTCTCTCAATATCCTAACCGGTCTCCGGTTAGTCGAGGCTCCATCCAGTGACACAAACCCCTCGGAAACAAATGGTTGGTAACCCTCTTGATGGCGATTTCTTACGCTAGCCATCGCATTCGGAGTTGTAATAGTCGGACTCCGCTCTGGGTTGTCCCTTTTCATGAGGTAACAACTGGACATCAAGTGTCCAGGTTTTTTGCAAAACGCGCAAGTAGGCCCGGAGGAAAAACTCGGGGTCTGCCTCGGGCCCCCCGAACTATAAGTTTGTCTTGGGCCCGCATCCCTCTGATTTCGAACCGGTGGGGTATCATAGTTGTCCCCATAATCATCTCGAGGCCGCCGCCATGTATGGTCGTTCTCCGCACCTGCTGTTCCCCACCTCCCCTGCGGAGATCTAGGCGAGGAGTTAGGTTCGTGGACCCCTATTCGGTGGGTTAAGGCATAATCATCTGCCATGGTGGCTGCGTCCCACAACTTTGGTACCTTCTTTTCCTGCAGGTACACTTTGATGTCCTCGTGGACACACTGCTGGAATTCCTCCACCAGGATCAAGTCCCGCAATGTCTCGAAGTCTTTCCCGACTCCTTTTGACTCACACCACCGATCAAACATGTTTTCTTTCACTCTGGCAAACTCCACATGGGTCTCACTCTCCCTCTTCCTGGCATTCCTGAATTTTTGCCTGTAAGCTTCCGGAACCAACTCATAGGCCTTGAGGATGTGCTTCTTCAGTACCTCATAATCTGCACATTGGTCCATTGGTAGCGCCGAATAAATTTCCTGAGCTTTCCCCACCAGCACACTTTGTACGAGTATGGTCCAGGCCTCCTCCGGCCAGTTTAATTGTCGAGCCACTTTCTCAAAGTGTGGGAAGAATTTCGCGACTTCCTTTTCACTGAACGGTGGAACCAGCCTCACATGTCTGCCCACATCCCAGGTTTTCTGGTGAGGTGTCGACCCCGTCAGCAAGGGTGGTGCCTCTCCCCGTTCTCTCATTAACTCCAGCTCCTTGACTTTGATTTCTTGCTGAAGCTCCATGTCACGTTCCTTTAATTCCCTTTCCGCTTTTCTCTCCTCTGCTTCGAGGTCCCTTGCAGCTCTCCTTTCCTCTGCTTGTTCCTTTTCTCTTCTTTCCTGGAGTTCTCTTTCCACTCTCCTTTCCTCTGCTTGTTTCTCTTCCCTCCTCGCTTCTGCTTTCCTTTCTTCTTCTTTTAACCTTTCCTGGAGTTCTCGTTCCACTCTCCTTTCCTCTGCTTGCTTCTCTTCTCTTCTCTCTTCTGCTTTCCTTTCTTCTTCTTTGATCCGTTCCTGGCTCCGTAATTGCAACTCCAGTTTCCGGAGCTCCACGTCTTCTGGTTCTTCGGGTAGCCACTCCCAGGCTAACTCGTCCCATGTTCCTAATCCCACCATAGATTGTATCACCGTGGCCTGCAACTCTGCCTTCCTCAAATTAGTTCGGACCTCCAAGTTAAAATGTTTGGCCAATTTCAAGAGATCCGACTTTAGCAACGCTCGGAACTGTGCCTCACTCGGGGTTACCCCAAAGTTCTGTGCCACAAACGCCATGGTGCCTATCGTTAACACCTGTTAACCTTCACCCAAGATTTTACCCCAATTTCTCACAAAAAAAAAATTACCAATTAATAATTAATTAATAAATTTTAATTACCAAAAATATTATTATTTTATTATTTTATACACTTTTAGATCCCGGACGGGCCCCCAATTCTGTTACGTGGTCCTCCCGGTAACTACCTGGTCTTGGTGACCCCCGGACCGTGGGAGGGACCCCGCCAGAAAGATATATGGTTTATACGCTTTCGTAACGCAATCAATATGAATTCCGGTCAAGAAGAAACCCCACACCAAGGATCCGGAATAATCAATAATATATTCACTGAGCAATCAACAACCATCAACAATGCACAATCAATATTACAACCATGTGAACTCATCTACACAAACTCTAAGATGGCCATCTTAATCTTATACATTCCTCACGTGAGCCCCACTCCTGACTCCCTCCGTGGTCAATGTCTCTCCTCTCCGCACACGGGCGGTTGAACGAGCCCCGGGCGGACGTGCTCTAAACGTGCCGTCTCGGACTGGGGCCGCGGCTGCAGCGCACCTCCTTGCCAAGCCACGGGGCAAACCCAGCGCGGCGTCCAACGGGCGCGAGGCCCCAAGTGCGACCCTTACGCGTCCTTGTAGATGGGCAAAAACCCAGCGCGGCTTCCGACGCGAGCGAGGCCCAACGTGCGGACCCGTACGCGTCTTTGTAGACGGGGCAAAACCCAGCGCGGCTTCCGACGCGAGCGAGGCCCAACGTGCGGACCCGTACGCGTCTTTGTAGACGGGGCAAACTGTCCCGGACGCTTGGTTTCGTGCACGAACTCACGGTGACTGGACGTGTCAAAAGGTATTTACCGCCCAGGTAACTCCTCTCGCCAGACGTTTCGCAACGGCGCGTTTTCCGCGCAGCGTAAGGTCGATTCCACCTTCTCGTCGTCGCGGGGCGAGGAAGAAGAAACCTTCCTTTCCCTCGTGTCTTTTCTCCTCCGTTTCCCGTCACTTCCGCTTCCGGCCACTTCCGTTTCCTGCCACTCTTTCAGAAGGGCTCCTGACCCTCCAACCACAACAACTACACAACAACTTAATATACTACACACGGAAGCAAACACCTGCATGGTAATTCACATACATTCACATAAATATGTAACAATTGTATCTCTTTTGGTTTGGTTGTCATAAACATTTTAAACAGGAACAATACTTTGTGGACAGCCTGTACTTCGTTCCAAAGCCGAAAATTAGGCTTATCTTCATGTAATCCATGGTAAGTTTACCCAATCATTTTTTTGAATAAATCAATAAGTTGTTAAATTCATTTTACTTTCTTTTCTTGAAGTGCCACGTGCTTCCAGCAACTCAAGACATTCTTTATTGAATCTCCCATTTTTGAAGTTTTAAAACCAGCACAAGAATAAAAGGCTTCCTTTATTACCTCGGCCTCCAAAGGTTGATGGAGGTTATAATCAGGTTCACCATGTAATTTCGTTGGATTTTTGGGGGATTTGGAAAACGATATATTTTTGGAAACTATATTGTATAGTCAGTCAGAAAACCAATGTTGCTATTTGCACAGACTCCTGTATGGCGGCCATCTTGGATTTTCAAAATTGCCGCCGTATAACTAATTTTTCTCAATATCTCAGCTTCTAAACAACATAAAGCTTTGATTCTAATGGCTAAACATACATTTTCAAGGGCCCCGAATCCAATGGTAACAAGTTCGATAAGCTAGACATGACCATAGAGCTCCTATGTGGCGGCCATGTTGGATTTTTCAAACTGGCCGCCGTAAAACTGATGTAACTCACCTTCTAAAGAGCACAGAGCTTTGATTCATCATTGAGTAAAGTCATCATCATCCTCATCATCGCTTTCGTTCATCACATCTTGAGAGTCCTCATCATTTTGGCACTGGATGTCACACTGACAAAGGTCTGTACAAGCCAAGTTGTTTGTTCTGCAGGAACATCTAGATGAAGAACAGTCTGTTTTGCACTGACATCTAACCATTTGAATGATGGCCTTGGGGGCTGGAGGCTCCTCAGTTGTGGTTGGTTTCACTTGTCCATCCGTGTCTTTGTAAAAGCCGTTTTGCAGGGGATTCAGCTGAGGATCCTGTTGAGCAATGCTTGCCTGACCCCACACTCTGGCTTGGATATGGACTCTAAGGATGTGCTGCTTGAGAGCTCCAAGAGTAGGAGGAAGCCTGTCACTTTCTGCCATGTGTTTGCAAAAGAGATACCATCGTAGTTCGGGGATGCTGTCGATGTGGATGCCATTTGGAGAGTAAGCAGCGCACACAAAGTTAGCTAGTGTGGACAACATGTCCTCCGTCACTTCAGTTGCATCTGAAAGCATTCGCACGGTGTCTATGACATCTTCACTTGCTTTGAGGTAGACATGCAGCCAGGTTGCTTTGCCTATTCGAGAGAACCTCCCAGTGTTGTCTGCCCCTGTGAAAGCATGAAAGGCTGGCAACGCCTTTGCTCTTTCGACCCCTAGAGCTGTCCACAGTGGCTCTATTTGAAGTATTCCAGAGGCCATGGAAATGGATGTGTTCCTCAGCAGTAGGTCATAGTTTGCTATGACTAGTACCAGGACATCTGTGTCGGGAGAGAAGAACACCAACTGCGCATCATGTGGGTTTCGCTGGGATGCCAGCACGGCCTGGTGGATCAACAGGGTGTCAGATTCTTCATGGTTGTTGTCCTCGAAGAGCAGGTCACTGTTGCTCCTAGTACGCCCTGAAGCAGACGTGATGATCAACTTGGATGAGTGACTGTTGTATTCTAGAGTTTTCGCTGCCAGATAGTCAGTCAGATCAGCCTTTGTTTTGTCATGAGAAAGGAATCTGCTCATTGGGATGTGTTTGATGTTGGTGTCTTCAAACTTATTACTTTAGTAGCTTGTCCACCCGTAAACAGATTTTAAGTTCTCATGAACATTAGGAGTATCTGTGTGTTATTTGGCAGTATGCCACAAAGGCCCACAAAGGGCAAAACACTCGCAGTAGAATAGTATTTCTCATTACAGTCAACACAGTCAGGTTCAGCATGTCCAGATTTTAGATTTCGTTGGATTGTTTTTGGGATTTAGAAAAATCAAAGCTCCGTCTTATTTAGAAGATGAGATCCTGAGAAACATCAATTTTATGGCGGCCAGTTTGAAAAATCCAAGATGGCCGCCACATAGGAGCTCTATGGTCATGTCTAGCTTATCGAACTTGTTACCATTGGACTCGGGGCCCTTGAAAATGTATGTTTAGCCGTTAGAATCAAAGCTTTATGTTGTTTAGAAGCTGAGATATTGAGAAACATCAATTTTACGGCGGCCAGTTTATTATGTTTTCACCCCTGGCTGTCTGTCCAATTGTCTGTCTATCTGTCCGTTTGTGAACAAAATATCTCAAAAATTTATGGACGGATTCGGACGAAATTTGGCAAAGATGTAGTGTATGTGACACCGACGAAATGATTAGATTTTGGTGAAGATCCGGGTTCGGATCCGGCGACTAAATTTTTTTAGGTTATTCTTCACCATTGGTAGATCGGGCCAAAATCGATACATAGCAGGATATCTCAAAAAGTTGTGGACGGATTTGGACGAAACTTGGTGGACCGGTTGGGTGTCTGACAAGGACAAATATATTTGATTTTGGTGAAGATCAGATTATGGATTCAGATATGAGAGTTATTTAAGTGATTCTTCACCATTGGGAGATAGTGCTAAAACCAATATATAGCAGGATATCTCAAAAAGTTATGGATGAAGTTGGACGAAAGTTATTGGACAGGTTGTGTGTGTGACAAGGAAGAATCGATTCAATTTTGGTGAAGATCCGGATCCAGCTCGTAGAATATTTTAAAGTGATTCTTCCCCATTGAGTGATATGGCCAAAAATGATATATAGCAGGATATCTCAAAATGTTGGGGATGGATTTGAACGAAACTTGGTGGAGAGTTTGTGTGTGTGAAAAGGACTAAACGTTTCGATTTTGGTGAAGATCTAAATATGGATTCATATATGAGAGTTATTTAAGTGATTCTTCACCATTGGGAGATAGTGCTAAAACCAATATATAGCAGGATATCTCAAAAAGTTATGGATGAAGTTGGACGAAAGTTATTGGACAGATTGTGTGTGTGACAAGGAAAAATCGATTCAATTTTGGTGAAGATCCGGATCCAGCTCGTAGAATATTTTAAAGTGATTCTTCCCCATTGAGCGATATGGCCAAAAATGATATATAGCAGGATATCTCAAAAAGTTGTGGACGGATTTGGCCGAAACTTGGTGGAGAGTTTGTGTGTGTGAAAAGGACTAAACGTTTCGATTTTGGTGAAGATCTGAATATGGATTCGGATGTGAGAATTATTTAATTTTTGAGTGATTCTTCACCATTGAGAGATCGGGTGAAAAGCGATATGTAACACGTTATTTAAAAAAGTTATCGACGAGTTATGAATAAACTTGGTGGACGAGTTGGTTAGGTGACAAGAACAAGCCGATTCGATTTTGGTTCAGGTCCGAATCCAGATCCGGCCTATTAGTGGGATACAAAAGTAAGCTGTTCACCAGGTGGAGGTATTATCGCCAGTGAATGCCGTTCTAGTCTTTTCTGTGTTTCTATCGCGGTATTTTTTCCATGGCTTTTGCTGGTATAATCAATTAAGATGTTCGATGAAACCAAACAATGAAAAGCTTCCATGAAACCTCTCGAGGAAGGTTTAACCTGAAATCTATCAATGAAGGGCTTACTTGAAACCTCTATACATGCGAGCTTTATGGACCGTTACACGATGTCCCTAAAGTTTTCAGCCTTCTGATAATTTCATGGGGTGCAGATAAAATAGTAATTTATTTAAGGTTGCTCCAAATGCCCGAAATGGCAAGGCCTGCAAAATATGATGAAATGTGTACAAAATAATGGCAGGTACATCTGACGAGCCATTTTTATTACCAAACCGGTTAGTGTTTGAACCTGATTAATGATGCCATCTGCCACAATAATCCAGGTGTTTATTCATTCAGATGCTTTGTTTGTGAAATTTCAACCACCTCTTGTTAATTATGTATAAGGATCTGTACTCAGGCCTACGCTTAAGGCATTTGTTATCTGCTTTCTGCACGTCTCGCATATTATATGAATGCCTAACTTGCTGATGTCATGTAACGACCTTCACAAACATCAAGTGAAACTTTAATTGCTGTCATATGCTCCGTCCCAAATTGCTTGAGGGTGAAACAATTTTATGTAATAAATGCCATCAGTTCCGGGCACATCACCTTCTTGCATTTTAGGCCTGCTCTGGTACGTCATGTGATAAATGGCGTGTGGCATCAGCACTTGACCAATCCAGTTGGAAACAACATCCATAACATGGAGAAACTGTAGCCGACATAACTAACACATCTTTCAGCTGAAGTAATGAGTTAGCAACATTATCTCTGAGGTAGCCTCATTTTCTCACAGAGCGTTAACAGCTCAGGGGGGTAATAATGGCCTAATTTGTTGTTTACTTTATTATTATTATTTTTGAAACATAAACAACTCTTGATGACTCTAAGCCTGGTGCTGGCTTAACGGTTAAGGTGGCTATAGCTTAAGATCTTAGGGTGTTGAGTTTGAGCCCCTGTCGTGCCGTTAAATAACACCAGGTGGGTTGACTCAGCCTGTCGTCCTTCCAGAGCTGGCAAAATGAGTACCAGTACCAGCTTACTGGTAACAGGGGGCACTGCATCAGCGGCACAATCACTCCTCCAGGAAATGATGCAACCACAGCCAAAGGCTGCATATGAAACAGCATTACTGACTATTGGATTGGATTAAAATAATAAATATCGCACGCGTGTCCAAAAGAGATAGTTCAGTTTGGCATTTATATGAAATAGGTAAAGGCTAGAAACAAACAAAACCCTTTAGAATTACCCTTTAGAATTACCCTTTATAATTACCCTTTATAATTACCCTTCAGAGTTACACTTTAGAATTACCCTTTAGAATTACCATTTGGAATTACCCTTTAGAATTACCCTTTAGAATTACCCTTTAGAATTACCCTTTAGAATTACCCTTTAAAATTACCCTTTAGAATTACCCTTTAGAATTACCCTTTAGAATTACCCTTTAGAATTACCCTTTAGAATTACCCTTTAGAATTACCCTTTAGAATTATCCTCTTTTTTTTTTTGTATACAAGATCGAGGCTCGTGAAAGAGCTAACATTAATCTCACAAAAAGTCAAGCCGACACATAAAACACAAAATAAGGGGAGCGGTAGACAAGTTGGGGAGAGAGAGCGAAGCACACAACCACAACATTTGAGAGCAAGGACATCGAGAGATCTGTGGGAGGGAGAGGGCTTGGGGGGAGGTGGGAGAGGTATAAAACATATGGACACTGCAAGGACTTCCAGGAAAGAAGTTGGAATTTCAAAAAAGTGTATCTGGAGTGAATTAGCAGGGGTAGAAAAGATCAAGGTTTTCGATGGAGGAAGATAAGAGATGGTGGTGAACAGGTGTTTTAAAGACCTGGAGGGAGGAGTGGGATTGAAGGGAGTGGGGGAGTTTAGTCCAGAGGCGGGAGAAAAGGGGAATGAAAGAGTGAAGGTGAGCAGAGAGCCTAGATTTTGGCAGTTTAACCATAAGAGGGTTGCTGGCAGATCTTTTGCGACCTGTAGGAATATTTGGGGGACAGAGCACAGAGAGAGCTGGGGGAGCAAGGCCAGAGAGGAGTCGGTAGAAGAGAGAAAGACCACCAACCTGCCTGTGGTGAGTAAGTGAAAGGCCCTCGGAGATAGCTTCATCGCAGGAGATTCCAATGATTCTCAAATCGTTGGTTTCAACAGCGTGAAGTCGAGCTAGGTGTGAGGCAGGAGCACCGGCCCAGAGGGGGGAACAGTATTCCATTGAGCTGTGGATGAAAGCCTTGTATGTGATGAGGAGTTCAGGTGTGCCGAGGAAGGACTTCACATGATGGAGGATGCCCAGCCGGCGACTGGCTTTGGCGGCCAGCTTGGAAATGTGGTTTTCCCAAGAAAGATCATGGCAGATAGTGAGACCCAAAAGCTTGAGCGACAGAACTTCTTGGAGAGGATTGTTGAGAAAGTAGATGGGAGGGTTGTCCAGTCGGTCGTTTCGGAGAGACATAGTAAGAGGGTGCGATTTGTCAGGATTGAAAGACATGTTCCACTTGTTTGCCCAGTCTGTGATTTTGTCCAGGTCTGCAGAGAGTGAGGAGGCTGAAGACTGCCGATCTGAGGGATTTGAAATGGAGCGGCAGAGAGTGGAGTAAGAATTACTATTTAGAATTACCATTTAGAGTTACCCTTTAGAATTACCATTTAGAATTACCATTTAGAATTACCATTTAGAGTTACCCTTTAGAATTACCATTTAGAATTACCCTTTAGAATTATCATTTAGAATTACCCTTTAGAATTACCATTTAGAATTACCCTTTAGAATTACCATTTAGAATTACCATTTAGAATTACCATTTAGAATTACCATTTAGAATTACCATTTAGAATTACCATCTAGAATTACCATTTAGAATTACCATTTAGAATTACCATTTAGAATTACCCTTTAGAATTACCATTTAGAATTACCCTTTAGAATTACCATTTAGAATTACCCTTTAGAATTACCATTTAGAATTACCATTTAGAATTACCATTTAGAATTACCATTTAGAATTACCATTTAGAATTACCATTTAGAATTACCATTTAGAATTACCATTTAGAATTACCATTTAGAATTACCCTTTAGAATTACCATTTAGAATTACCATTTAGAATTACCATTTAGAATTACCATTTAGAATTACCATTTAGAGTTACCCTTTAGAATTACCATTTAGAATTACCCTTTAGAATTACCATTTAGAATTACCCTTTAGAATTACCATTTAGAATTACCATTTAGAATTACCATTTAGAATTACCATTTAGAATTACCATTTAGAATTACCCTTTAGAATTACCATTTAGAATTACCCTTTAGAATTACCATTTAGAATTACCCTTGAGAATTACCATTTAGAATTACCATTTAGAATTACCCTTTAGAATTACCATTTAGAATTACCCTTTAGAATTACCATTTAGAATTACCCTTTAGAATTACCATTTAGAATTACCATTTAGAATTACCATTTAGAATTACCCTTTAGAATTACCATTTCGAATTACCATTTAGAATTACCATTTCGAATTACCATTTAGAATTACCCTTTAGAATTACCATTTAGAATTACCATTTAGAATTACTATTTAGAATTACCCTTTAGAATTACCATTTAGAATTACCCTTTAGAATTACCATTTAGAATTACCATTTAGAATTACCCTTTAGAATTACCATTTAGAATTACCCTTTAGAATTACCCTTTAGAATTACCCTTTAGAATTACCCTTTAGAATTACCATTTAGAATTACCCTTTAGAATTACCATTTAGAATTACCATTTAGAATTACCCTTTAGAATTACCATTTAGAATTACCCTTTAGAATTACCATTTGGAATTACCCTTTAGAATTACCATTTAGAATTACCCTTTAGAATTACCCTTTGGAATTACCCTTTAGGATTACCCTTTAGAATTACCATTTAGAATTACCCTTTAGAATTACCATTTAGAATTACCCTTTAGAATGACCATTTAGAATTACCCTTTCGAATTATAAAAAAAAAAAGAAAACCACCTTTAGAGGCCATTTTTCCCCGCAAAGCAGGGGTTGGCCTTTTTCGGGAACCGTGGTTGTTGTTGTTTTTCGGTCCCCTATTTGAAGCAATGTTTTACGGCCGGATGCCCTTCCTGACGCCAACCCTTTTTGCCGCCTTTAACGACAAACAGGGAATTACCAGTGAACTGGTACTCAATTAGCCGACCTCGGAAGGATGAACAGGCTGAGTCAACCCCCCTGGCGTTAATTCAGCGATCGACCGGGATTCGAACCCAGGATCCTTGGATCCTAAGCCGGCACCTTAGCCGCGAGCCCAACACCAGGGATATTTTAACATTTAAACTTATTTATAACTTTATTTATAACTTTCTCTATATTTATATTTATATATTTATAACTTTATATATCTCTTATCTTATATATTGTTACAGACGCGGTTTTAGATGTTAGTTTACCGAGCGGTTTGGTATTACCGCGTCCGCACAGTTACTCCCCGATTAGAACCCTATCCCGCCCGATTCCACTCAAACGTTGGCCGAATCGCGCTATGCTAAATCAATGAAGGAAAGGACACAACGGCTGGGATAAATGAAACGATACAAGGGGGTACAGTTCTCAAGACCTCCGGAGGAGGATATAATTGGTGATGCAGAAACGGGTAGATTACACGGTAAGAGGTAAAGCACAGAAAAGATGGGCACTTCGACACAGTCTTATCTTATCCCCGACAGACCACAGACAAACGGGACAAGACTGACTTACACGGGTAGATTACACGGTAAGAGGTAAAGCACAGAAAAGATGGGCACTTGGTGATGCAGAAACGGGTAGATTACACGGTAAGAGGTAAAGCACAGAAAAGATGGGCACTTAGACACAGTCTTATCTATCCCCGACAGACCACAGACAAACGGGACAAGACGGACTTACACAGGGATTGATGGCAAGGAAGGGCAGGCAGTCGATAGCACAAGGTGCACCTTGGCTCAGGGGCAGAAGCAAACGCGGTCCGGTCCAGAGATGCGGGGAGGTATTCAGCGCTTGGAGGTGGCGTCTTCTCTCTCCGTGGTGTGGGCGCATCTCACGTCACCTCCCTCTTCCTGCGCATGTTCAGCGGGGAGTGACACGCCCTCGGCTCGTTAGCTCCGCCCCAGATGGTATCGGTCCGCCGCCTCCATTGGGTGCGGGGGGTTACCGGGCTCCGCCCTTGACGAGGAGCTGACAGCGAGCCCCTGCGTGGTAACCCCGTCAGAGCACATGTTCAATGGCGGCTAACCAAGCCGGAGTGAGGACGCACACTCCCCGCGCCGCCGCCGCTGTTGTTGTTGTTGTTGTTGTACCATGAGGAAGAGCTGCGGGGAGGTATTGGGAGGTCCTAAACTTTCTAACGGTGCCATACAATCACATTCTGGTGCAACGAAGAGTCAGAATTAATGGAAACGAGTCCTTAACTGACATAGACTAAGAATAACTAGCAAGATGTCCTATAGTTGTCTACGTGAGATGCGGTGGACCTGGATGCGACATTTAATGGGGGAAATAGGGGGAGGTCGGGGCTACAGAGTGTTGTTTACAGAAAATGGGACTAGGGAATGGGGGATTGGAGATAGTTGGGAAGTATTGGGGAAATAGGGGAATATTTACAAGCGGATATGGATGGATCCAAATCCCATATCCGCAACATTGCACCCTTCTCTACCTCGGGGCGTCCCGACCCGATAAATTTTTACCTACTTTAGTGTGGCACTCAGATGTAGTTCCCTCTACTATTAACTCAACCCTGAGTGCGACAGTTTTACAGATGTTCACAAATGAGTAAATATGTCCCCCTGCGACGTTGCACCCTTCTCCTCACAGAAACACACCCACAGGATAACCGAATCGCGGAAAGAATCCTCAAACTAAACATACAGCCGGTAGGGAGCATTATTTACACAAGACTACACTGATATTTACACTACGATCCAGGACCTGTTTTTGGAGGAACACATGCAGATGTTATGCATAGAGAGAGCACGCATGCCAGCATCGATACACCAACCCACGAGTGCCCTGTGGCCCTACGGCCTTTAATAATGTGCAGAGCACCCCATCCAAGCACCAAAAGCACCACCCCATCATGTACAGTCAGCACCATCCGGTGCACCAATAAAGTGTTCAACAATCACCAGTGGTGTCGCAGCCGGCCGATGTTCTGCCGCTGGTCTTGCCTTGGAGCCCACTTGGTGTTCTGGCTTCCTTAGAAATAAAGAAAGGCGCCAACCGCGTCCATTTCTAAATTGTGGCCGTCAGGGGGGCCAACTAAAAGTGGTTCACCTGTATGGCATAGGTGCCACGTTGACCCAGAGGTCCATCAACGGGTGGTGCTTGACCGCAAAAGAACTGCGGTCCATTGTGGGCGGCCACAAAAATTGCGGTCCATATGGTGTATCGATCCAGGCAGCAAGCAGCGGAAGTACAGGCCCACAACTGCGGAGCCAGCACCTCTCTCTCCTCTCTCTCTCTGCCCCAAAGCCAGATCCTTGGAGGTGGGAGACAAAAGAAGACAAGTGAGTAAGGTGGTAAGGGCGCAAAAGTGCACGCAATACAAGGTAATGCACACTGGGGGCACATGGGAACCAGGTGAGACAGGTACGTTCCTACCGTACGCCCCCCCCCCACCACCAGGTAACCTACACTGCCCCTCCCTTACCCCTTACTGTATCCACAAAACACAACACTACCCATAAACATCTACTTTACACATCAACAAACGTCCCTACTGTCTTCCCCGTTCCTCCCATAAACCAAATTCGTCTTCTCTCCCTCCTAACCAATCAAATTTGCCATTTCCAACTCTCATCACAATTTGCCATCTCCAACTCAACATCAAAATTTGCCATCACCAATTCATCATCAGTCCCTCCTAAGGAGGGAGAGATGGAATCACCCCAATGTCTCATCCACGTCGTGATGCATCTCACAAATCCACACAGCAATTCTCATTTCCTGCAACACAAAACAAAGAAAACACAGGTGTGGAGTCATCATCCTCACCTCAGGTAAGTGGTTGCGTATGGTGCGACAGGTTCATCAATCCTAACTATTTCCTAAATGACTTTAACAACTTTACATTACCCGGGGTCTTTCCCTGCCAATCCATTGGCCAACTTACACTATGGGTTCTAAAAACCAATTCCCATTGACCAAACTGTGGTGCTTCTCAATTTGGGGTCCCACTCCCCCGATTCATCTCCCGGTGCCCTCGCACAATTTCTGGGCTGTGACGTGTAGCTCTCCCAGCAGGTCTACCCACCTGCACACCTCCACCACTGTAGTTGCCACCCGAGCTTACCTGCTCCTCACCCTAACCTAACTAACTGGGGAAGGCCCTCTCGCACTCTCACCCCCTCAGTGCCCTCTCTGGCACGGGCTGCCCGATCCACACCCGGGATCCTCAGGCACCCACTGACACTAACGGCTCCCAGAGCCCACCTGCGGCCTCACCTGGCCGACATCCTCACAGTGGTGGAGTGCCCAAACCAACTACACACACTAACAGGCTACACGCCCAGCCATTTCCACAACACTAATGCACCCATCCACCATACCATTCTGCTACCGCACCACAAATGCCAATATCCAACCACAATTTACCTATACCCTCTACCTAACACTTACACTACCCGCCCCGGGTACTCGTGAAAGGGGTCCACTCTTCCCCCATCCACACCTTCGCACCATGCACACCACTCCGTACCACTTACTCCAACTCTCTCCACACCAGTCATTCTCTGCTCCATATATTCCACACACCTGTACTTGCACACCTGTGCTCTCATACTTGGTGCCGCCTGCACCCTTCTCTCCCCCAAGCGCATTCGCGCTGATCCACAACACTCACTACTCATACACTGCTCCACACTGCTCCACACACCTGTCCAGTTCTCACACAGCATCATCTCATCTAACTACTCCCCTCTGAAACTTGCGCTTCCCAGTCGTCCCTTTAAACTATTGCGCTCCCACGTCATTATCATCCACGCTAATCTACCTGCGTCCCCACTACAGGTATCAGTCACTATCTAACCTTAACGTCACCTAATGTCATCTTCTAGGACCCTACACACAATATAACCTAACCCACCCGGGCTAGTTTTCACTGCCATCAACCCCATAATCTATTGCTCCTTTGCCCCACATCATGGGAAGGGTGGCAGGGATGCCACCCTTACCCACCGTCATACGGCGCGAGTGGGACCTTGTGGGACCACCTCGTATGCGAGTCGTTGCCCGCCTGCCGGACCCCGTGCGTCGCCCCTTGCGGGGTCAGCGCGGGGCCGAACCCCCACAGTACATTACCCCCCAAGGGGCTCTCGTGCCTCCCCTGTCCCTCTAAAAACTACCCCTGTTGGTGTCGATGCATGGGTCATACTTCCGCAACCCGCTACCCATTCCATACCACCACCACCTTGCTCACCCACACCTCGCACCTCTCCCATCACCGGACCCTCTCGCTCGCACCCTCGTTCCATACCCTCCGGACCAGCCATACACCTCACTCTTGGCCTCTCACGAACATCCGGGTCCATCTCGACCCCCAAGCTTATTAAATCACCTGGCGCATCATACGCACGACCATATTGGTCACCACTTACACCGGGTCCTCTTTCTCTTCGCTTCTCCTCCATCACCTGCGAATCCCTCATCCGGTTAATGAGCACATCATCACGATCCGAACACAGACTTTGGACCAATTCTTTTACTTCCTCCTTTATCTCTTTCTTATCCTCTCTCCGTCGCTTCTTAATTTCGCTCACCCCTTCTTCCACTTCTTCTAATTTCTGCTTCACCTCCTTCATCTCCTCGTGCGCCCCCTTAAGTTCTTCCTCTAACTCCACCTTATTTTTTTCTATGTGCTCCCGCACCTCCCGCTCTTTAACCTCCATCACCTCTACCACTTTGTTCATTTTCCTCGTCAGGTCCTCATGTACCGTCTGACACTCTTTTTTAATTACCCCTACGTCCTTTTTCATCTCCTTCTGTGTCGATTTTAAACCCTCTATTACCGCTGTGTTCTTCTTTACCTGGTCCCCCAACTCCTTTTGTCCCACTGTCAGTTGTTCTACTCCCTGCGTCAACTCCTCTATACCACCTTGCAATTTTACAGTCCCCTTTCTCACCTCTTTCTCCATGCGCTCCTTACAGTGCCTCACCTCCTCGCGCACTCCTCCGACCTCCTCACTCACACCTCTTCTGATCTCCTCTCCCATCACTTGCATCTCCTGCCCAGATGCCACCCTCATCTGCTCCATTTCCTCCCTGTGAGCATCCAATTTAGTTTCTACCCCCATTCTGACCCCCTCTATCTGCTGCCCCATTTGTTTAACTTTCCTTTCCGCTTGGTCCCTCATGTCCCTCAATTTGCCTTCCATACTGTTTTCTAACCCCTCTAACCCCTTTTGCATCCCTTCCATTTGATTCTCTTGAGCGGCCATTCTGTTTTCTACCCCCATTAACCCCTCCTGTATTTCCCCTAATCTATTGTCTAATCCCTCTATTCTACTCCCTAACCCTCCGATCTGGGCCCCCATGTCCTCCCTCAATTTCTCGCTATTGGACCCCATGTCCTCCCTCAATTTCTCGCTATTGGACCCCATTTGGCCCTCCAATCGCTCACCCTGAGCCTCTATACTGTTTTTCAAACCTCCAATTTGGTCTCCCATTTGTCCCATAAGGGCCCTCATTTGCAGGAAAAAAAGGTTCGAATCCACCAACGGCGCCGCTACGGTCGCGGGCGCGGTCGCCGTGGCCATGTGCGAGGCGCCATTTTGCGAACCTGCCACCCTCACTGCTTCGCTCTCCTCTTGTCCCTCAATTTGGTCCTGGATTGACCCTGCCTCACTCTCCTCTACCGGAACCCAGCCGTCTTGATCTGCCATAGCGCGACTTTCAAAATTCGGGTTTTTATTTTTGTAAAACAAAATCAAATTTCGCCGTTAATAATTTCGAGCGCGTGAAGCGCGCTTCGGGTCCGATCTCACTCCTCGACACCAATTGTTACGGACACGACTTAAGATGTTGCTTGACCGAGCGGAATGGCCGCCGTGTTCGCACAGTTTACCCGATTCCACTCGAACGTTGGCCGAATCGCGCTATGCTAAATCAATGAAGGAAAGGACACAACGGCTGGGATAAATGAAACGACACAAGGGGGTACAGTTCTCAAGACCTCCGGAGGAGGATATAATTGGTGATGCAGAAACGGGTAGATTACACGGTAAGAGGTAAAGCACAGAAAAGATGGGCACTTAGACACAGTCTTATCTTATCCTGACAGACCACAGACAAACGGGACAAGACTGACTTACACGGGTAGATTACACGGTAAGAGGTAAAGCACAGAAAAGATGGGCACTTGGTGATGCAGAAACGGGTAGATTACACGGTAAGAGGTAAAGCACAGAAAAGATGGGCACTTAGACACAGTCTTATCTATCCCCGACAGACCACAGACAAACGGGACAAGACGGACTTACACAGGGATTGATGGCAAGGAAGGGCAGGCAGTCGATAGCACAAGGTGCACCTTGGCTCAGGGGCAGAATCAAACGCGGTCCGGTCCAGAGATGCGGGGAGGTATTCAGCGCTTGGAGGTGGCGTCTTCTCTCTCCGTGGTGTGGGCGCATCTCACGTCACCTCCCTCTTCCTGCGCATGTTCAGCGGGGAGTGACACGCCCTCGGCTCATTAGCTCCGCCCCAGATGGAATCGGTCCGCCGCCTCCATTGGGTGCGGGGGGTTACCGGGCTCCGCCCTTGACGAGGAGCTGACAGCGAGCCCCTGCGTGGTAACCCCGTCGGAGCACATGTTCAATGGCGGCTAACCAAGCCGGAGTGAGGACGCACACTCCCCGCGCCGCCGCCGCTGTTGTTGTTGTTGTTGTACCATGAGGAAGAGCTGCGGGGAGGTATTGGGAGGTCCTAAACTTTCTAACGGTGCCATACAATCACATTCTGGTGCAACGAAGAGTCAGAATTAATGGAAACGAGTCCTTAACTGACATAGACTAAGAATAACTAGCAAGATGTCCTATAGTTGTCTACGTGAGATGCGGTGGACCTGGATGCGACATTTAATGGGGGAAATAGGGGGAGGTCGGGGCTACAGAGTGTTGTTTACAGAAAATGGGACTAGGGAATGGGGGATTGGGGATAGTTGGGAAGTATTGGGGAAATAGGGGAATATTTACAAGCGGATATGGATGGATCCAAATCCCATATCCGCAACAATATCTTTATATATATTTATATATAACTCTATATTTATAACTTTCGAATTAACATTTAGAATTACCCTTTAGAATTACCCTTTGGAATTACCCTTTAGAATGACCATTTAGAATTACCCTTTAGAATTACCCTTTAGAATTACCCTTTAGAATTACCCTTTAGAATTACCCTTTAGAATTACCCTTTAGAACAGGGGTGGGGAACCTTTTTCCTGTCAAGGGCCATTTCGATTTTTAGAACATTCTTCGAGGGCTATGCTAAATTATTGAATACATATATCGGACTCACCTAATGCGATGGCTGGAACTGTTTTTCTTTGGCGAGGCGTTTGGTGTCAGGTGGTAGTGATGATGATGCTACTCGCAGCTGGTTTTGCAGGTTTGGGTCAGTCAGTCTTGAGTGGAACCGAGTCTTTGCAAGAGTCAGTTTTGAAAAGAACTGCTCACAGCTGTAGGTCGTCCCAAACAGTGATGCAAACTTCAGTGCATGTCTCCTCAGAATGGGAAAATCCTCAGCACGTACATACAGTTTGTAGAACTCGAGCAAAGGGAGGTTGTTGTACCTAGCTTTGAGCTCGTCATTGCTTTGCAGCTCAATGATTTTGTGTTGTAGGTTGTCAGGCACATCAGCTGGTTCCACATTAAACGGCATGGCAAATATGTTCAGTTCCCTTTGTTTACTTTTCATGTCCTGGAACCTCTCTCCAAATGCCTGGAGGAGTTTTGCACACTCAGCAGCATATTCAGATGTCACAGCAGGCTTTTGTTCTTGCAGAGTGGGGAAGTGGATAGTGTTTCCCCTTTCCAGTTGCACTTGCCACAGCTTTAGTTTAGCTTCAAATGATTTCACATGTGATTGCAGAGAGCTGAGAAGCTGGTTGGGACCTTGGAGCTTGACGTTCAGCTCTGACAGGTACTTGGTAATGTCCACCATGAAGCCCAAATCACACAGCCACTTGCTATCACTGAGTTCCATGACAGGTTTCCCCTTCATCTCCATGAACTGTTTCACTTCTTCTCTCAGTGAGTAAAACCGTGTGAGCATATTTCCGCGACTCAGCCACCGCACCTCACAGTGGTAAACCAGATCTCCGTACTCTGACTCTAGTTCACTCAGTAGCTCCTTGAACTGGCGGCTGTTCAGCCCTCTGCTTTTGATGACGTTTATGGTGGAAACGACATTTGTCATCACATTGTTGAGCTTCAGGGACTGTGCACACAGATTCTCTTGGTGTATGATACAGTGGCATACAACTAACTCACTTGGATCGAGACTGAGACGACTCATTTCTTTTTTGAACAATGCAGTCAATCCCTTTTGCGTGCCAACCATGGCTGGGGCTCCATCCGTGGCCAGGCCACTTAACTTGTCAAACTGCAGTTCGAATTTGTTCATAGCCAAAACAACTTGCTCAAACAAATCCTCACCTTTGGTGGTGCCATGCATGGCTTGCAAAGACAGCAACTCCTTCCTCGTATCAAACTCAGCTGTAATCCCCCACACAAAAATGGCTAGTTTGGCGGTGTTTGTTATGTCCGTTGTCTCATCGCAGGCCAGAGAGAAAAACTGGAAATCTCTTGCAGTGTCCTTCAGTGTTTTCTCAATATCTTGTGCCATGTCAGTAATCCGATCTGAGACAGTTCTTCGAGACAAACTGACACTTTGGAACAATTTTACTTTGTCCGGTGCGAGCAGCTCCGCAGCGGCAACAAGGCACTCCTTCACAAATTCTCCTTCTGAATGCGGCATCAGCTTCTTAGCAATTAGCTCACTCACCACAAAACTAGCATGCGTAGTGTTGTCTCGGTCAGATTGTGGTCTTATGAAGACTGCTTGTTGAGCACCAAAACTCCGCCGAAGAACGTTAACTTTATCCAAGCGCATTTGTCCTTTCAACTCATCCAGTTTAGCATGTTTCAAGCTGTAATGACGCTCGAGGTTTGCCTTTTTCATCACCGAAAGCGCTTCCCGACAAACTAGGCATACTGGCTTGTGTAGTCGAATTTCTTTGTTCTACTACTAAATGACTTCACAAACTTCCAAGAAACTCGTTTTAGCAAAATCAATGTTTTATTTACTTTAGAGAATTTGTTGTATAATAAACGTACTAAGCCGAGATCTTTAATGAGTCGTTCTGCCGGTCTTTGTTGAAGCTCGTTCTGTAGGTCTTTGTTGAAGCTCGTTCTGTAGGTCTTCCAGTAGTGACTTCCCAGTCGGTCTCCCAGTTTCACACTCTCCCCAATTGCAACTTTCTCTTGGTTATAAGGGAAAAACTCCTTTGATGTTACCAGCATGCCGGGTCAACCCAGGGGTTAATACCCCTGGGACATGAGAGCTTGCAAGCGTCTCTGCTTCTCATCCAAAAGCCTTATTTGGCCATAGTTTGGGATAGAAAGCTAAAAGTACTTCATACCCCTTTGAGAGGTCACTTTCATATGACCTGTCTGAGGGGGAATTTTGCCCATGGTTGAAACTGTCAGAGAGGTGACAGATGCATTTTCTAGCCTGTGTTCCATAGATGGAACAGAGGCTATTTTGATAGACACAGATGGCAGTCCAAGAGCGTTACACATTCTGTCCCTTAAATTAACTTCTCTTGACCAATGCCTTCACCTGTTAGCTCTTAACAGAGGATAAATAATAATTCAAGAGGATTTCAGAGTTTTACCAAACTGCACCATAGAGCATATTTACACCAGATCACATTCTGTAATTTTAACAATATGGTCAATTGTTAATACTAGGGCATGCCCATACTATATCTATATCTAAAATTATATCCCCCCCCTCTATTTACATGAAATGGTTTGGTCCAAAGCGAACGGCTTGCGAGTGGTGACAATCCCCCCCCTCTATTTACATGAAATGGTTCGGTCCAAAGCGAACGGCTTCCGGAGTTTGGTAAAGAAATCGCCATCGCGTACACAAACGCGCAGGAAAGCGAATGAATCGCAAATTCGTTTTTATTAGTTTTAAAACATCGTTTAACGCCAACATAGCGCCAACATAGTTTGCAAACGTGAAATAAATGAATACGCTGTCAAATGTGCCATCCGAGGCAGAGTGTGCCCGCCACGTTCGGCACACGCGATCGTTCGCTGCTCTCTGATTGGTTGAATCGTTTTTTGGACATAGCTCGGTAAGTAATTGTCCGATTAATATGAAACCTTGAAAAGGCACATCCTCGGGTCCCCAGCAATATACCTGGCAAGTGAAAAGTATATCGGACCCGTGGTTGTCGAGAAACAGCGGTCACAGACAAACGTACAAACGTACAAACGTACAAACGTACAAACGTACAGACAGAGATTACTGGAATTATAGATAGATGAATATTTTATTCCACAACACTTGCCTTTCACTTCCACAAAGAAATAATCGTTTGCCCATTTCTCTTGGAAAGCGCGAAATTCCGCATCTACCTTTCTTTTCGTGTTAGTCGCCATGTTTTCATATACTGAATGAAATGATAACATGAGATCACGCGATCACTTGACTGTCCGGAAGGTCGCATATCGCAGTTACGACTGTCCGGAACTCACTTGACTGTCCGGAAGGTCGCATATCGCAGTTACGATTAATCGCAAATTAGTTTTAATTTGATGGCAATTATTCTGTTAGCGCCAACATATTTTGCCAACGTCAAATAAATGAATAAGTTCTCAAATGTGCCGTCCGAGGCAGCGTCTGCTTGCCACGTTCGGCATTCGTTGACTGTTACAACACGTGAAAGCTCGATCCTCTCTGATTGGTTGAATCGTTTTTGGCCATAACTTGGTTACCCTTTGTCCGATTAATTTAAAACCTTGAAAAGGAGAGATTACTGGAATTATAGATAGATGAATTGCCTCGTGGGCTGGATCAAACGGTCTCATGGGCCGTATACGGCCCAGAGGCCGGAGGTTCCCCACCCCAGCTTTAGAATGACCATTTAGAATTATGCTTTAGAATTACCATTTAGAATTATCCTTTAGAATTACCCTTTAGAATTACAATTTAGAATTACCCTTTAGAATTACCATTTAGAATTACTCTTTAGAATTACCATTTCGAATTATCCTTTAGAATTACCATTTAGAATTACAATTTAGAATTACCCTATAGAATTACCATTTAGAATTATTCTTTAGAATTACCATTTAGAATTACCATTTATAGTTACCCTTTAGAATTTCCCTTTGGAATTACCCTTTAGAATGACCATTTAGAATTACCCTTTAGAATTACCCTTTAGAATTGCCATTTAGAATTACCATTTAGAGTTACCCTTTAGAATTACCATTTAGAATTATCCTTTGGAATTACCATTTAGAATTACCCTTTAGAATTACCCTTTAGAATGACCATTTTGAATTACCCTTTGGAATTACCCTTTAGAATGACCATTTAGAATTACCCTTTAGAATTACCATTTAGAATTACCCTTTAGAATTACCCTTTGGAATTACCCTTTGGAATTACCATTTAGAATTACCCTTTAGAATTACCCTTTAGAATTACCCTTTAGAATTACCCTTTAGAATTACCCTTTAGAATGACCATTTAGAATTATGCTTTAGAATTACCATTTAGAATTATCCTTTAGAATTACCCTTTAGAATTACCATTTAGAATTACCCTTTAGAATTACCATTTAGAATTACTCTTTAGAATTACCATTTAGAATTATCCTTTAGAATTACCATTTAGAATTACCCTATAGAATTACCATTTAGAATTATTCTTTAGAATTACCATTTAGAATTACCATTTATAGTTACCCTTTAGAATTTCCCTTTGGAATTACCCTTTAGAATGACCATTTAGAATTACCCTTTAGAATTACCCTTTAGAATTACCCTTTAGAATTACCATTTAGAATTACCATTCAGAGTTACCCTTTAGAATTACCATTTAGAATTATCCTTTAGAATTACCATTTCGAATTACCCTTTGGAATTACCATTTAGAATTATCCTTTAGAATTACCCTTTGGAATTACCATTTAGAATTACCCTTCAGAATTACCCTTTCAAATTACCCTTTAGAATTATCCTTTAGAATGACCATTCAGAATTATCCTTTCGAATTACCATTTAAAATTATCCTTTAGAATTACCCTTTAGAGTTACCATTTAGAATTACCCTTTGGAATTACACTTTAGAATGACCATTCAGAATTACCCTTTAGAATTACCATTTAAAATTATCCCTTAGAATTACCCTTTAGAGTTACCGTTTAGAATTACCTTTTAGAATTACCCTTTAGAATTACCCTTTAGAATTACCATTTAGAATTACCCTTTAGAATTACCATTTAGAATTATTCTTTAGAATTACCATTTAGAATTACCATTTATAGTTACCCTTTAGAATTTCCCTTTCGAATTTCCCTTTGGAATTACCCTTTAGAATGACCATTTAGAATTACCCTTTAGAATTACCCTTTAGAATTGCCATTTAGAATTACCATTTGGAGTTACCCTTTAGAATTACCATTTAGAATTATCCTTTGGAATTACCATGTCGAATTACCCTTTAGAATTACCCTTTAGAATGACCATTTTGAATTACCCTTTGGAATTACCCTTTAGAATGACCATTTAGAATTACCCTTTAGAATTACCATTTAGAATTACCCTTTAGAATTACCCTTTGGAATTACCCTTTAGAATGACCATTTAGAATTACCCTTTAGAATTACCCTTTAGAATTACCCTTTAGAATTACCCTTTAGAATTACCCTTTAGAATTACCCTTTAGAATGACCATTTAGAATTACTAGGGCATGCCCGTACTATATATATATCGAAAATTATATCCCCCCCCTCTATTTACATGAAATGGTTTGGTCCAAAGCGAACGGCTTGCGGAGTTTGGTAAAGAAATCGCCATAGCTCGGTAACTACTTCTCCGATTAATATGAAACCTTGAAAAGGCACATCCTCGGGTCCCCAGCAATATACCTGGCAAGTTTCAAGTATATCGGACCCGTGGTTGTCGAGAAACAGCGGTCACAGACACACAGACAAACACACACACACACACAGAGATTACTGGAATTATAGATAGATGCTTTAGAATTACCATTTAGAATTATCCTTTAGAATTACCCTTTAGAATTACCATTTAGAATTACCCTTTAGAATTACCATTTAGAATTATCCTTTAGAATTACCCTTTAGAATTACCATTTAGAATTACCCTTTAGAATTACCATTTAGAATTATCCTTTAGAATTACCATTTAGAATTATCCTTTAGAATTACCATTTAGAATTACCCTTTAGAATTACCATTTAGAATTACCCTTTAGAATTACCATTTAGAATTATCCTTTAGAATTACCATTTAGAATTACCATTTAGAATCACCATTTAGAATTACCCTTTAGAATGACCATTTTGAATTACCCTTTGGAATTACCCTTTAGAATGACCATTTAGAATTACCCTTTAGAATTACCATTTAGAATTACCCTTTAGAATTACCCTTTGGAATTACCCTTTAGAATGACCATTTAGAATTACCCTTTAGAATTACCCTTTAGAATTACCCTTTAGAATTACCCTTTAGAATTACCCTTTAGAATGACCATTTAGAATTATGCTTTAGAATTACCATTTAGAATTATCCTTTAGAATTACCTTTTAGAATTACCATTTAGAATTACCCTTTAGAATTACCATTTAGAATTATCCTTTAGAATTACCATTTAGAATTATCCTTTAGAATTACCATTTAGAATTACCCTTTAGAATTACCATTTAGAATTACCATTTGGAATTACCATTTAGAATTACCATTTAGAATTACCATTGAGAATTACCATTTAGAATTACCCTTTAGAATTACCATTTAGAATTATCCTTTAGAATTACCATTGAGAATTACTCTTTAGAATTACCCTTTAGAATTACCATTTAGAATTACCCTTTAGAATTACCATTTAGAATTATTCTTTAGAATTACCATTTAGAATTACCATTTATAGTTACCCTTTAGAATTTCCCTTTGGAATTACCCTTTAGAATGACCATTTAGAATTACCCTTTAGAATTACCCTTTAGAATTACCCTTTAGAATTGCCATTTAGAATTACCATTTAGAGTTAACCTTTAGAATTACCATTTAGAATTATCCTTTGGAATTACCATTTAGAATTACCATTTAGAATTACAATTTAGAATTACCCTTTAGAATTACCATTTAGAATTACCATTTAGAATTACCCTTTAGAATTACCATTTAGAATTACCCTTTAGAATTACCCTTTAGAATTACCCTTTAGAATTACCCTTTAGAATTACCCTTTAGAATTACCCTTTAGAATGACCATTTTGAATTACCCTTTAGAATTACCATTTAGAATTATCTTTTATAATTACCATTTAGAATTACCATTCAGAGTTACCCTTTAGAATTACCCTTTAGAATTACCATTTAGAATTATCCTTTAGAATTACCATTTCGAATTACCCTTTGGAATTACCATTTAGAATTATCCTTTAGAATTACCCTTTGGAATTACCATTTAGAATTACCCTTTAGAATTACCCTTTAGAATTACCCTTTAGAATTACCCTTTAGAATGACCATTCAGAATTATCCTTTCGAATTACCATTTAAAATTATCCTTTAGAATTACCCTTTAGAGTTACCATTTAGAATTACCCTTTGGAATTACACTTTAGAATGACCATTCAGAATTACCCTTTAGAATTACCATTTAAAATTATCCTTTAGAATTACCCTTTAGAGTTACCGTTTAGAATTACCTTTTAGAATTACCCTTTAGAATTACCCTTTCGAATTACCCTTTAGAATTACCATTTAGAATTACCCTTTAGAATTACCATTTAGAATTATTCTTTAGAATTACCATTTAGAATTACCATTTATAGTTACCCGTTAGAATTTCCCTTTGGAATTACCCTTCAGAATGACCATTTAGAATTACCCTTTAGAATTACCCTTTAGAATTACCATTTAGAATTACCATTTAGAATTATCCTTTGGAATTACCATTTAGAATTATCTTTTAGAATTACCATTTAGAATTACCATTTTGAGTTACCCTTTAGAATTACCCTTTAGAATTACCATTTAGAATTACCATTGAGTTACCATTTGGAGTTACCATTTGGAGTTACCCTTTAGAGTTACCCTTTAGAGTTACCATTTAGATTTACCATTTAGAATAACCATTTAGAATTATCCTTTAGAATTACCCTTTAGAATTACCATTTAGAATTACCATTTAGAATTATCCTTTGGAATTACCATTTTGAATTACCCTTTAGAATTACCATTTAGAATTATCTTTTAGAATTACCATTTAGAATTACCATTTTGAGTTACCCTTTAGAATTACCCTTTAGAATTACCATTTAGAATTACCATTGAGTTACCATTTGGAGTTACCATTTGGAGTTGCCCTTTAGAGTTACCCTTTAGAATTACCATTTAGAATTACCATTTAGAATTACCATTTAGAATTACTATTTAGAATTACCTTTTTTTTTTTTTTTTTTTTGTATGCAGAGTCGAGGCTTGTGAAAGAGCTAACATTTATCAAACAAACAAATCAAACAAACAAGCAAACAAAGTATATAAAAAGGGGAGCGGTCGACAAGATGAGGAGAGAAGGGGAGGAAGCACACAAACACAACATTTGAGAGCAGGGACATCGGGAGATGTTTTTGGAGGGAGAGGGCCTGGGGGGAGGCAGGATAGGTATAAAACGGAAGGACACCAAGGACTTCCAGGAAAGAAGACAAAAGTCACCTCAAAAAAGTGGATTTGGGGTGAAATTAGCGGGGGTAGAAAAGATCAAGGTTTTGGATTGGGGAAGATGAGAGATTTTTTTTGAATACAGGATCAAGGCTCGTCAAAGAGCTAACATTTATCACACAAAACATATAATAAGGGGAGTGGTAGACAAGATGGGGAGAGAAGGGGAGGCACAAACACAACATTTGAGAGCAGGGACATCGGGAGATCTGTGAGAGGTAGTGGGCTTGGGAGGAGGAGGCGTGGGAAGGGGAGGGGGTGGGAGAAGTATAAAACACAAGGACACCAAGGACTTCCAGGACAGAAGTTGGTAAATCAAAAAAGTGGATTGGGGTGAAATTAGCGGGGGTAGAAAAGATCAAGGTTTTGGATGGGGGAAGATAAGAGATGGTGGTGAACAGCTGTTTTAAAGACCTGGAGGGTGGAGTGGGATTGAAGAGAGTGAGGGAGTTTGTTCCAGAGGTGGGAGAAAAGAGGAATGAAGGAGTGAAGGTGAGCAGAGAGTCCCGATTTTGGCAGTGTAACCATAAGAGGGTTGCATGCAGATCAGTGCGACCTGTAGGAATATTTGGGGGACAGAGCCCAGAGATTATTTTTCAGATGAAAATTGATGATTTTAGAAGTTTGACCCTGAGTTGAACTTTGACCTTTTGACCTCAAAAATAGTTGGTTTCCCAATTAAGTGACTCAATATGCAAATCTTGTTCAACTTTCACGGCAATCGGATGAAAAATTACGATTTTAGAAATTCGACCTCAAGATGACCTTTGACCTCAAAATCAATAGGCTTCAGTTATTGTTCAACTGAGATCAATAGTCTTCTGAGCAGAAACCTTGATCTTTTATACCCCCGTTAATCCCCCGTTCTACCCCCGTTAAGACCTGGAGGGAGGAGTGGGATTGAAGAGAGTGAGGGAGTTTGTTCCAGAGGCGGGAGAAAAGAGGCATGACGGAGTGAAGGTGAGCAGAGAGTCTTGATTTTGGCAGTTTAACCATAAGAGGGTTGCAGGCAGATCTTGTGCGACCTGCAGGAATATTTGGGGGACAGAGCCAGAGAGCGCTGGGGGAGCAAGGCCGGAGAGGAGTCGGTAGAAGACGGAAAGACCACCAACCTGCCTGCGGTGATTAAGTGAAAGGCCTTCGGAGATAGCGTCATCGCGGGAGATTCCAATGATTCTGAAATTATTCTTTAATTTAGAATTATTATTTAGAATTACCATTTAGAATTACCTTTTTTTTTTTTTTTTTCTTTGGATACAGAGTCGAGGCTCGTGAAAGAGCTAACATTTATCAAAGAAACAAATCAAACAAACAAGCAAACAAAGTATATAAAAAGGGGAGCGGTCGACAAGATGGGGAGAGAAGGGGAGGAAGCACACAAACACAACATTTGAGAGCAGGGACATCGGGAGATGTGTGGGATGGAGAGGGCCTGGGGAGAGGCAGGATAGGTATAAAACGCAAGGACACCAAGGACTCCCAGGAAAGAAGACAAAGGTCACCTCAAAAAAGTGGATTTGGGGTGAAATTAGCGGGGGTAGAAAAGATCAAGGTTTTGGATTGGGGAAGATAAGAGATGGTGGTGAACAGCCGTTTTAAAGACCTGGAGGGAGGAGTGGGATTGAAGAGAGTGAGGGAGTTTGTTCCAGAGGTGGGAGAAAAGAGGAATGAAGGAGTGACGGTGAGCAGAGAGTCTTGATTTTGGCAGTTTAACCATAAGAGGGTTGCAGGCAGATCTTGTGCGACCTGTAGGAATATTTGGGGGACAAAGCCCAGAGAGAGCTGGGGGAGCAAGGCCGGAGAGGAGTCGGCAGAAGACGGAAAGACCACCAACCTGCCTGCGGTGAGTAAGTGAAAGGCCCTCGGAGATAGCATCATCGCGGGAGATTCCAATGATTCTGAACGCTTTGGTTTCAACAGCGTGAAGACGAGCCAGGTGTGAGGCAGGAGCACCAGCCCAGAGGGGAGAGCAGTATTCCATTGAGCTGCGGATGAAAGCCTTGTATGTGGTGAGGAGCTCAGGTGTGCCAAGGAAGGACTTCGCACGACGGAGGATGCCCTGTCGGCGACTGGCTTTGGAGGCCAATTTGGAAATGTGGTTTTCCCAGGAAAGATCATGGCAGATAGTGAGACCCAAAAGCTTGAGTGACAGAACTTCTTGGAGAGGATTATTCAGAAAGTAGATGGGAGGGTTGTCCAGTCGGTCTTTTCGGAGAGACATCGTAAGAGAGTGAGATTTGTCAGGATTGAAAGACATGTTCCACTTGTTTGCCCAGTCTGTGATTTTGTCCAGGTCTGCAGAGAGTGAGGAGGCTGCAGACTGCCGATCTGAGGGATGAGGAATGGAGCGGCAGAGAGTGAGTCATCAGCAAAGAGATAGAGAGGATTTTCAAGAGAGTCAGAGAGATCATTGATGAAGACCAGAAAAAGCACAGGGCCCAGAACACTGCCTTGGGGAACTCCAGCCTGAACAGGAAGAGGGGATGAGAGAAACCCATTCAGGGCCACACGTTGACTACGACGAGAGAGGAAGTCTGCCAGTCATGCGTGGAAATTTCCATAGATACCAAAGGAGGAGAGTTTGGTGAGCAGAGCAGGGTGCCAGACCGTATTGAAGGCACGTGATATGTCGAGGGAGACAGCTCTAATTTCCTGTTTGGCATTGAGGACCTCTATCCATTGTTGAGACAGCAGAAGCAGCATGTCCAGAGTAGAGTGACCTGGTCTGAAACCAAATTGATGATCAGAGATCAAGCCATTGGAGAAGAGGAAAGATTTCATATCCGAAGCAATGATGGATTCCATGACTTTGCTGATAATTGGGAGAAGGCTGATTGGTCTGTAGTTGCTAGGATCTGTTTTTGCACCTTTTTTGTGCAAAGCCGTGATGTTGGCTGATGTCCAAGCAGATGGCAGTTGACCTTGAGCAAAAGAGAGGGTGAAGAGAACAGAGAGAGGGAGTGAAAGAGCAGAAGAACAGGATTTTAGGACCCGTGGGCTGATGCCGTCAGGTCAAGTTGCAGAATCAGAGTCGTGGGTTGACAGAAACTTTTAAGTTACTCTTTGACAGAGTTACTCTTTAGAATTTCCCTTTAGAATTACCATTTAGAATTACCCATTAGAATGACCATTTAGCATTACCCTTTAGAATTACCATTTAGAATTACCCTTTAGAATGCCCATTTAGAATTACCCTTTAGAATTACCATTTGGAATTACCCTTTAGAATTACCATTTAGAATTACCCTTTAGAATTACCATTTAGAATTATCTTTTAGAATTGCCATTTAGGATTACCATTTTGAGTTACCCTTTAGAATTACCCTTTAGAATTACCATTTAGAATTATCCTTTAGAATTACCCTTTAGAATTACCGTTTAGAATTATCCTTTAGAATTACCATTTAGAGTTACCCTTTAGAGTTACCCTTTAGAGTTACCCTTTAGAGTTACCCTTTAGAGTTACCATTTAGATTTATTATTTGGAATTACCATTTCGAATTACCCTTTAGAATTACCATTTAGAATTACCCTTTTGAATTACCATTTAGAATTACCATTTAGAATTACCATTTAGAATTACCCTTCAGAATCACTGTTTAGAATTACACTTTATAATTCCCCTTTAGAATGACCATTTTGAATTACCCTTTATAATTACCATTTAGAGTTACCATTTGGAGTTACCCTTTAGAGTTACCCTTTAGAGTTACCATTTAGATTTACTATTTGGAATTACCATTTAGAATTACCATTTAGAATTACCCTTTTGAATTACCATTTAGAATTACCATTTGGAATTACCATTTAGAATTACCCTTTAGAATTACCCTTTAGAATTACCATTTAGAATTATCCTTTAGAATTACCATTTAGAATTACCATTTAGAGTTACCCTTTGGAGTTACCCTTTAGAGTTACCATTTCGATTTACTATTTGGAATTACCATTTCGAATTACCCTTTAGAATTACCATTTGGAATTACCCTTTAGAATTACCATTTAGAATTACCCTTCAGAATCACTGTTTAGAATTACACTTTATAATTCCCCTACATAATTATCATTTAGAATTACCATTTTGAATTACCCCTTGTAATTACCCTACATAATTATCATTTAGAACACTTTGGAATTACGCCTTGGAATTACCCTTTACAACCCATTAGAATTCCCCTTTAGAGTCCTCTAGAATTATACTGTAGAACCCTTTAGAAGTAAACACGGTCGTTTAGAAAGGTTCTTCATTTTTGATGGGCGGATGGAAGGAAGGACATAGCCAAATATTGAAGCGGCTTCACTGCTTAAAAAATGGTAACTTGTGACCAAATCCCTGGTGTTGGCTAGCGGCTAGGGTGCCTGCTTAGGATCCTAGGATCCTGGGTTCGAATCTCGGTCGATCGCCGAATTAATGCCAGGGGGGTTGACTCAGCCTGTCATTCTTCCGTGGTCGGCTAATTGAGTACCAGTTCACTGGTAATTCCCTGTTTGTCGTTGAAGGCGGCAAAAAGGGTTGGCGTCAGGAAGGGCATCCGGCCGTAAAACATTGCTTCAAAAAGGGGACCAAAAAACAACAACTACCATGGTCCCCGAAAAGGCCAACCCCCGCTTTGCGGGGAAAAATGGCCTCTAAACGGTGGGGTTTTTTTCTTCACTGCTTAAAAAATGATATTTTACTTCCGTGAGATCAAAATGTAAAGTTCTTCCAACTTCTGTTAGAAATATACACATAAACTACTATTTATTGTGAGTTTGGATTGCTTTTGGTGAGGTTTTTCAAGTTACTCCACCATTTTGTAGCACCTTTATTATTTACCTTCTTCTGTTCAGTTGGAGGATTGTTTTTGTTGATACAGCTTAACATTTGTCTTGCTGACATTCTCATTAATTAATATGGATAAACATGGTTAATTAAACAAGCCCAATGACCGAACAATGGCGTAGCCGGGCTTGGATCTGCTGAGTGGATAATCTGCTGTCCCCCTATCATGTGACCAGATCCTCAGCTCTGATTGGTGGTGTTTAAGTATGTACAGTACTTCAATTTAAATAAAATAATGATTTTAACCCTAGAATGCATGGCTCGGGTCCAATGGACCCAACTGACCCTATAATGTATTTGAGCCATGCGTTCTAAAGTTATAAATCGTAAAAAAAAAAAAATCCGGATTTTGTTTAGCATAACTGATGCAGTCCTATACATCACCCTTGTCCACTGCAATAAGACGACCGACGTTGAGTCACAATTTAGGAGATGGAGGCTCTTTTGATCACCATAGAATGTAGCATAAATCAGCATTGTACATAGTCATATTGGCTGCCTCTTCTTCACCCTGATACTGTACCCTCCCACATACCACGCCATCTCATGTTATAAATCGAGATACTGCATGGTTCTTGGAGGTATTTATTATGAATGCAATTGTATCCTACCATGTTCAAGTATAAAAATCAATTAAAATAAAGGATTCAAATAAAGGTTTAAATATTAAAATAAAGGCATATAAATAAATTAATTCCGGGTTTTACCCAGCATCTATTACACCACCCTATCTAACATGTTACATTAGTTCTTCTTGCCTGTTGTTTGTGTCCTTTATGACATCCTTAAAAACAGTAAGTTTCCTTTTAGGAATGATTTTCAATTTTGCTTGACTGCCAGGCAGGTCGACAGACTAAAAAAAACTATCTCACTACTCTCTGAACATGCGCAATCAGGACTAACTCAGAGCCAAAGCACTGAAAACAGCAAACCTGTCTTCCTATTCATGTTCCGATTCATGTTCAAAATATACCATTCAATTCAAATAAGTTGTTCCTCGATCATAAACTGACGATAATAAACTGATCAGATGGACAGATGGATGGATATAAACCAATTGCTTAAGTATGCTTTTTTTTTATGTGCACAGACTAATGATAATGTACATAAAATTCCGGGTGCATGGGTAGGGAATTGTGCCAAAACATGTTTAATGGATCATGGCCTATGACCTGTCCAGACACTAGAAGTTTCCATATTACAAGTGAGCGAAAACTACAAAATCAAAACTACAACATTTAACAATACAAATTCAAAAACTACAACATTTAACAATACAAATTCAAAAACTACAACAGTTAGCAATACAAATTCAAAAACTACATTAAAAAATACAAATTCAAAAACTACAACATTTAACAATACAAATTCAAAAACTACAACAGTTAGCAATACAAATTCAAAAACTACAACATTTAACAATACAAATTAAAAAACTAAAACATTTAACAATACAAATTCAAAAACTACAACATTTAACAATACAAATTAAAAAACTACAACATTTAACAATACAAATTCAAAAACTACATTAAAAAATACAAATTCAAAAACTACAACATTTAACAATACAAATTCAAAAACTACAACAGTTAGCAATACAAATTCAAAAACTACAACATTTAACAATACAAATTCAAAAACTAAAACATTTAACAATACAAATTCAAAAACTACAACATTTAACAATATAAATTAAAATGCTACAACATTTAACAATACAAATTCAAAAACTACAACATTTAACAATACAAATTCAAAAACCACAACATTTAACAATACAAATTCAAAAACTACAACATTTAACAATACAAATTCAAAAACTACAACATTTAACAATACAAATTCAAAAACTACAACATTTAACAATACAAATTCAAAAACGACAACATTTAACAATACAAATTCAAAAACTACAACATTTAACAATACAAATTCAAAAACTACAACATTTAACAATACAAATTCAAAAACTACAACATTTAACAATACAAATTCAAAAACTACAACATTTAACAATACAAATTCAAAAACTACAACATTTAACAATACAAATTCAAAAACGATAACATTTAACAATACAAATTCAAAAACTACAACATTTAACAATGCAAATTCAAAAACTACAACATTTAACAATACAAATTCAAAAACTACAACATTTAACAATACAAATTCAAAAACTACAACATTTAATAATACAAATAAAAAAACTACCACATTTAACGCTACAAATTCAAAAACTACAACATTTAACAATACAAATTCAAAAACTACAACATTTAACAATACAAATTCAAAAACTACAACATTTAACAATACAAATTCAAAAACTACACCATTTAACAATACAAATTCAAAAACTACACCATTTAACAATACAAATTAAAAAACTACAACATTTAACAATACAAATTCAAAAACTACAACATTTAACAATACAGTTTCAAAAACTACAACATTTAACAATACAAATTCAAAAACTACAACATTTAACAATACAAATTCAAAAACTACAACATTTAACAATACAAATTCAACAAGTACAAAAAGTTTTAATTAAAATAAAAGCCGCGTCGATGTTACACAATGCCTAGATGCAGCTGTGCCTATAACGTCGATGTTATAGGCACAGGACATTCCTATTGATTCGATTACTTGATGTTATTTTTGTGCAAAGTGAAAATATATCTCGGCAATTTCCTGTCTGTTATTTCAGGTGGTGTATGACTGACCATGCCGCGATTTAAAAAAAATATATCTCGGCAATTTCCCGTGTGTGGCGACACGTGAACGAAGCTATGGTCCTCTCTCCACATTATTGTGACGACGTTTAAATTAAATATTTCATCGTGACGATTGTCATCAAATGGACGAATTTTTAATATATCTTGGCATTTTCCCGTCCGTTATTTCAAGCGGTGTATGACTGACCATGCCGCGATTTAAAAAAAATATATCTCGGCAATTTCCCGTATGTGGCGACACGTGAACGAAGCTATGCTCCTCTCTCCACATTATTGTGATGACGTATAAATTAAATATTTCATCGTGACGATTGTCATCAAATGGACGAATTTTTAATATGTCTCGGCATTTTCCCGTCTGTTATTTCGGGCGGTGTATGACTGAACATGCCGCGATTTAAACAAAATATATATATCTCGGCATTTTCCCGTCTGTTATTTCGGGCGGTGTATGACTGACCATGCCGTGATTAAAAAAAAAAAAATCTCAATGGACTTGAAGTTACAGGCCTTTGAGAATTCATTTCGTTCTATAAAGGGCAACTTTCATCGGATTTTCTTCCCGTTTTTTTTCAACCGAGTCTAAAACTATGTTAGCGACTGTGAAAAATGAAATGATATATCGAATTTGATTTGAAATAAAACTGTGTGAGAGAGCAAGACACCACGGGCCTACAAAACAGGCCTCAAAGCTATGCGAGTTAATAAAATGGTGGATATTTGTTGATATGAAGCCTCGCCCACAATGGATGGAGCTATGGTTCCCAGAATGGGTGGAGCTTTGAGGTTTTGTCTTCTCTGCAAGAACAACAAGAACAAGAAGAAGAAGAAGAAGAAGAAGAAGACGAAGAAGAACAAGAACAACAGCAGAGGGCACTCTATGACCAGCGTCTGCGACACGGCTAAAAACTACAACATTTAACAATACAAATTCAAAAACTACAACATTTAACAATACAAATTCAAAAACTACAACATTTAACAATACAAATTCAAAAACTACATTTAACAATACAAATTCAAAAACTACACCATTTAACAATACAAATTCAAAAACTACAACATTTAACAATACAAATTCAAAAACTACAACATTTAACAATACAGATTCAAAAACTACAACATTTAACAATACAAATTCAAAAACTACAACATTAACAATACAAATTCAAAAACTACAACATTTAACAATACAAATTCAAAAACTACAACATTTAACAATACAAATTCAAAAACTACAACATTTAACAATACAAATTCAAAAACTACAACATTTAACAATACAAATTCAAAAACTACAACATTTAACAATACAAATTCAACAAGTACAAAAAGTTTTAATTAAAACAAAAGCCACGTCGATGTTACACAATGCCTAAATGCAGCTGTGCCTATAACGTCGATGTTATAGGCACAGGACATTCCTATTGATTCGATTACTTGATGTTATTTTTGTGCAAAGTGAAAATATATCTCGGCAATTTCCTGTCTGTTATTTCAGGCGGTGTATGACTGACCATGCCGCGATTTAAAAAAATATATATCTCGGCAATTTCCCGTGTGTGGCGACACGTGAACGAAGCTATGCTCCTCTCTCCACATTATTGTGACGACGTTTAAATTAAATATTTCATAGTGACGATTGTCATCAAATGGGCGAATTTTTAATATATCTTGGCATTTTCCCATCTGTTATTTCAAGCGGTGTATGACTGACCATGCCGCGATTTAAAAAAAATATATCTCGGCAATTTCCCGTATGTGGCGACACGTGAACGAAGCTATGCTCCTCTCTCCACATTATTGTGATGACGTATAAATTAAATATTTCATCGTGACGATTGTCATCAAATGGACGAATTTTTAATATATCTCGGCATTTTCCCGTCTGTTATTTCGGGCGGTGTATGACTGAACATGCCGCGATTTAAACAAAATATATATATATCTCGGCATTTTCCCGTCTGTTATTTCGGGCGGTGTATGACTGACCATGCCGTGATTTAAAAAAAAAAAATCTCAATAGACTTGAAGTTACAGGCCTTTGAGAATTCATTTCGTTCTATAAAGGGCAACTTTCATCGGATTTTCTTCCCGTTTTTTTTTCAACCGAGTCTAAAACTATGTTAGCGACTGTGAAAAATGAAATGATATATCGAATTTGATTTGAAATAAAACTGTGTGAGAGAGCAAGACACCACGGGCCTACAAAACAGGCCTCAAAGCTATGCGAGTTAATAAAATGGTGGATATTTGTTGATATGAAGCCTCGCCCACAATGGGCGGAGCTATGGTTCCCAGAATGGGTGGAGTTTTGAGGTTTTGTCTTCTCTGCAAGAACAACAAGAACAAGAAGAAGAAGAAGAAGAAGAACAAGAACAACAGCAGAGGGCACTCTATGACCAGCGTCTGCGACACGGCTAAAAACTACAACATTTAACAATACAAATTCAAAAACTACAACATTTAACAATACAAATTCAAAAACTACAACATTTAACAATACAAATTCAAAAACTACACCATTTAACAATACAAATTCAAAAATTACAACATTTAACAATACAAATTCAAAAACTACAACATTTAACAATACAAATTCAAAAACTACAACATTTAACAATACAAATTCAAAAACTACAACATTTAACAATACAAATTCAAAAACGACAACATTTAACAATTCAAATTCAAAAACTACAACATTTAACAATACAAATTAAAAAACGATACTCAAAAATTTGAGAGACAGCCTTGAGTAAAGTCACAGTACTACTGTATGTGTAAATCTCTTGCATTACAAACGGTTACTTTGTATAAAGCATGCAAAATGAAAATGAGGTTTGCTTGGCAGCAAAAAATATGCAGATCGAGATGGAAGTGAAGGAACAAATGTCATATGGCAGATGGAAATGGCAGATGCAAGTCAAGTGTGCAGCTCAAATCAAAGGCCTGTGTATACAGGGTGAATATATACACGGAGTGCTGCAGCCAAATTCACTCAGACATAGAGATAAATGCTATTCAGCTAAATCATGATGATCATCTGCCCTTGTGACCGAACAAATCGTTTGGGTGCCATGTTGGCGTTATCCTGGGCAAACAGAGCGGGTGGTGCCAATCTTCTCTCCAAACCTGCCTCATGCAGTATTTTGGAGTTTGGCCAGGGTGCCAGCTGTGACTCGCCTACTCTTCATCGAAACACAAATAGAGATCTAAACATCCACTAATATTCAGTGCTAGCAAGATGGGTCCCCAGCTTAATGTCCATCTGAGAGGCATTGGGTCCAACATCCTGCATGGGATCCGCCAATCTGACGATTTGTAATCCGGTAGAGAATTAAACCCCGACTCGACATAGTCAATTGCTCCATCCGTGTGCCATCGTGTTGGACATTCAGCCAAGTGAGTACAGCAAAATACACGATTATTATTCAGCAAAATACACTTGGTGTTTGTTGGGTTCTGTGGAGACTGCTCAAAGTGTGTCTTGGCTATTAGTGTGCCTGATGCTTTTGGAGATGAGCAGAAATGCGATTTTAGAGGGTAAGCGACATTAAATTATATCATCTTACAGATGATGAGACATTTATTTAATCTGATGCATCTTGTACTCTTCTGACACTAACAATATGGAGGTAATCAATCATGCAAGGCAGTTGTCGCTGACATGCTGTTCTATTGCTAACACTTTCAAGTGACGAACATTAAAAGAGAATACTGTATTAGTATAACTAGTGAGATACCTGTGCTACGCACGTGTGGGAGGCCAGAGGCAAACAGACAATACAGAAACGGCGAATTCTAAAGCATGAAACCAATAAATTCCACATTCCTGTAGCACCCTCAGTCGCATGTCAGACATGGACAGCAAGTTCGTGAAGGACTTCCATGAAAAACGTACCCGTTCGCAAACAAACGGGTACGTTCACGTATAGAAACATCGATCATGGGTCCGTGGCGAATCTGCATATGGCGATCCGCGAAGTTCACGTTTAGAAGGTAGAAACCATCACGGCATATCGTCATTTACTTGAACTCGATATCTCTTTTTTCATTCCAAACAACATAACTCCAATCACAAATTAACCACAAAATAAACTTTTAACAACATTGTTAATGTTTCCTTCATTGTAAAAACTACCAAGACAACAGTTAAAAGGATTTTGAGCCGATAGGTGTTACGGTCCTGGCAAGATTGATGGAGACAGCGATCTGTTGGCTTATACACCGCCCAAATAGCTATGTGGAATTCTCTCATGTGGAGATTAAATCCACGTCGTTTGAACTTTGGCCGAGGTCACTATTTACTTTAAATGATGTTTATATACGAATTAAAAAGAAGATAATTGGTTTTGGGTCGTCCTTTCCGCATATCTCGTGGGATTGTGAGTTGGAGAGACGACCGTGATGGTGGGGAGGGGGTTGGCATTCTCTCAAGCAGGGATTCAACCCATGTCCTTATAAAAGGTCTTTGTCCGAGGTCACCGAGTCCGATCGGTGCAGCTGGGCAGCGATCGGTGCAGCTGTTTGTGCGGCGTTATGCGGGAGTCCAAACCTGAAAATTCTGGAGGCCAAAGTTGAAATTGGAAAAACAATATACCCTATTTTACTCCAGGACATCCCAGGATTACCCAAAGGTGGGCGGTCCGCTTTGAAAGTCCGCTTATCCGCTTATCCGCTGCAGCGGACTAACGTTTTCGAAGCGGATAAGCGAATCGGAACAACCCCCGGAAACCGAAGCGGATAAGCGTAAGCGGACTACCGAAAAATTAAAGCGCATCGCGATTCGCCAAATCAGCTGTTAGCCTGAGCCGTTACTCTAGAATTGTGAATATTTATTTAAGTGAATAATAAGTGAAACCCTAACAACTCGGCTCTCGCCCAATCTCTTCCCGCTCGAGTTCCGTGATGCTTGGGTAACTCTGTTTCTCAGGCATAACACGCCGCTCCCGAGCTCTGCCTCGGTCGAGCGCGTGTTCAGCTACGGGTCGGACATCCTCAGGCCTAAGAGGTCGGCCCTGGCTGCACCAAACTTCGAGGCCCTCGTCTTCATGAAGGGCAACCTCCAAATCCTCAAGAAGGCCCACGAGGTGGAGGAGGAAGACGAGGACTAGTCAACAGACTGCTAGTCTGTTGACTAGTAGACTCTCTTGTCAAAGAAAGGACGGGCAAATTGATTTTTCTTTAATGTAACTTGCATATATTAAAATTATATTTAAATTAACTGTAGAGTAGAGTAGAGTCGAGTGGAAAACTTTATTTCAATAAATTTTGAATAAATTTTATTTAAATAAAAATGTATATTTTCGATCTTAAAAGCTTTGTTTGTCTTTGTAGTAGTTAGAAATGGCTATTTAGGCTTAAAAAGCATTAAATTCCCTTTAGAAACGTCAAAAATCGCTTTAAAAACGTCGAAGCGCTTTAAAAAAATCGAATCGAAGCGGATAAGCGGATAAGCGGTAAGCGGACTAAGATTTTCGGCCGCTGAAGCGGATAAGCGAATCGGACTACACGGGCTGGCGGAGCGGATAAGCGGTAAGCGGACTTAAAATTTTCCGAATCGCGCCCACCTTTAGGATTACCCACCCAAAATATCGTTGCGAACGGTTCAGCCGTTTTTGTGGTACCTTCGAACGGACGGACAGACAGACAGACAGACAGATGGACGGACATTTGGTGAATTATAGTAAGATTGTACATTTTGTTGTTTCCTCAACTTTTCCCTCTGCAATCTTGTCTCTGCTCGGAGCGCTTAGCCATCTATCATTGCCAATGAGATGACCGGGCTTTCGGAAGCAAAACTGGTGTTTGTGCACTGTAACCATAATTTGGAGACAAGTACTATCTGTGGACGAACAGATGGGTCAGACAACATTGTGTATGTGTGTGTGTGTTTGTGTGTGTGTGTGTGTGTGTGTGTGTGTGTGTGTGTGTGTGTTGTGAGTTGTCAATTCCATATGCAGATTTCCGAAGGTGTAACGGAGTCCTCCCAGGACTCCAAGTATCCACCTCCGTTTTTATGAAGCATCATGATTCATGAACTAGGTTGTGAAGTTTTGTTCTTCTCAGAGTTTTGTTCTGAGGGCTCTTTTCATATCGTCCCTGAGCCCCGGGCGGCAATTCCAACTGTATATCGTTTGTGGTAATGGTCCCAGGGATGGTTTTTAAGATCTCCGTGAGGTTCTTTATCATTCCTGTTGCTCCATTTATCAGACACTGGTACAATTTAGGCTCTCTTTACCTTCCAATATATTTTCACTTCATTTTTTGGAGATCCTGAGAATTGGACATTTTCTTGATTTCTGCGTTGTTTAGGCCACGATTGGTTGGTGCTGTCACCTCAATTAGAAATGCTGTTTTTTTCTTTTTGATACCTATGTACTATGTCTGGTCGCAATGCTTTTTTTCTATGTTCATGCTCAGTGGGATCATCAGGTCATATGTGAGCATTACTTCCTTGTTTATAATGATCACCCAGTGTGCATGTGTTGTTGGTTTTGTTATCTCCATATATGGGTTTCAGATGGTGATACAGAGAGAGCCCTCGCAGGTCTCAAAGTATCCACCTCCATGTGTATTGATACCATAATGATAATGAATAATTACCTCCTCAGAAGGTGAGCACTTAAACTCTGGAGTTTCAAGCTCGATGCCGTGTTAGGGTTAGGGTTAGGATTGTTAGGGTTAGTGTTAGGGTTAGGGTTAGGATTAGTGTTAGGGTTAGGGTTAGGATTGTTAGAGTTAGGGTTAGGGTTAGGGTTAGGTTTGTTAGGGTTAGGGTTAGGGTTAGGGTTGTTAGGGTTAGGGTTAGGGTTAGGGTTGTTAGGGTTAGGGTTAGGGTTAGGGTTGTTACGGTTAGGGTTGTTAGGGTTAGGGTTAGGGTTAGGGTTAGGTTTAGTGTTAGGGTTACGGTTAGGATTGTTAGGGTTAGGGTTAGGGTTAGGGTTGTTACGGTTAGGGTTGTTAGGGTTAGGGTTAGGGTTGTTAGGGTTAGGGTTAGGGTTAGGGTTGTTACGGTTAGGGTTGTTAGGGTTACGGTTAGGGTTGTTAGGGTTAGGGTTAGGGTTGTTACGGTTAGGGTTGTTAGGGTTAGGGTTAGGGTTCGTTCTGGAGTTTCAAGCTCTATGCCGTGTCACAGACTCCGATGAACAGTGAGCCATCTATCAATTATCAAATTAGGAGGTGCCAGGTACCTGCGGGTGCCTGGTTCTTATTTTCACCTGTACTTAACCTGTTTCATTAGTCCCTAGTTCTTTATCTTTTACAATGTCAGTTTCTAGCGGTGTCGCCGGGCACAAGCAAGCAAGCTTACATACTGTTGAAGAATTGAAAATTTTGTCACGAGTTCAGCCCAGGAGCATACTTGCACTAAATTGAGCTTCACTCTAAAGATTGTACCACACAGGGTGCTATGTTCGTTGGAGAAGACGATCAGGTTAACATCTCCAAATAAGAGCATCCTTTGTGTTTAAAACATATATATATTGAGTGTGAAGCAACACAGTTTATAAATTGAATTTTATTCTGTTGGCAATCAAACGAGGACTAGAGACAACTGAAAAGTGAAAATGCTTCTCCTGAGCTGTTATGTCCATCCCCAGGCAAGGTGCCATTTAAAAGTCGCAGGAACAGCAATTTCACTTTGTGGTTAAATCGTTATGAAACTTTTAACACATAATACCTGTGCAAAGGAATAAGTGCTCAGATTATGAACGTGCGAATGGAACATTGACTTAGTTGTATGCTTAATGTCTTTCAAAAGTTTGAAGGCAAAGGAGAGAATGAGAAAGCGTTTTGCAGAGTGCAGATGAAAGTTGTTAGTTCCACTTTTTACCAGTTCTCCAGAGTAATGGCATACGGAGTTCTGTACTGTGTCTAAGTTTTTTCATCCCTGAATGAAACAGCTTAGAGCGCTGGCACTGTGAGCTCATTCCCCGAAGGCCATGAGCATGCCGGTCTCAACATGCTGTAGCTGAGCTCGAGTCATCCTCGGGGGCTAATTTCCCTGGCAGCTGGGGATCAAATTGTGACGTGACATCACGGCCCAGCTGACAGCTCTTTCAGCAGATTGGCCACGAGCTGGAATGTCGAGAGTCCCCAGATGATAGTCTCAGAAGCATGGTGGCTAGGGGCAAAGGCTATTTTTCATGGGGCTGTTCACGATGGCACCAAAACCTATGCCATGGCATCTCATAATTTATATTTCCCAACTGTACCTCTGTACACTTCAGACGGAAGCCCTCTGGCATGGCATGGCAGAAAATAAATTAGGGTGACCAGGTCAATTGCTCTTCCAAGGAGCTTCACTTTTTTTTTCTTTTTTTTTGTGAATGCTCTGATTTCTTCCTTATTATAATTTATTTACAATACACACTTTATGCGAAACACTAAAATGTTCAACACGTCATTATGCAATATCACGAGGTGTTAATGATTGCGTGATTTAAAAGCAAAAGTGATGGTAACAAACAGGATTGTTACAAAGGACCTTCCTTTTATTTATTTGCCTTGGTTTGCTAAGCTTCAATGTAATATTGTGCGAGCACAGAGGACATCAACTGCAGTTTGTTTTCAGTTTTCAGGCTTGAAGATCGAAAACCTTTGCAAACTTTTCTCAACAGCAGTGAATCTGCATTTAATGGAAGGTCATGTGTGTTTCTTATTTCATTTGTTTCAGTCATTGGATTACGGTGTACAGTCACGTGAAAAAGTAAGTACACCCCATGTAAAGTTTTGACTTTTTAAAACATATTTCAACATACAGCTATTTGATCTTCATTTCAACAATAGTGATAGATAAAGGTGATATAATATAACAAATATCATGAAACATTTACATTTTGTAGTCCATTGTATAATTTAAATAAACATAAATGCAAATTTCGCACGTGGAAAAAGTAAGTACACCCTTGCCTCTAATAGGTGGTATTGCCCCCTTTGGCAGAAACAACCTCAAGTAGGCATTTCTTCTAACTGTCTACCAGTCTCTGACATCGACTGGGAGAAATTTTTGCCCACTCCTCCATGCAGAATTCTTTCAGCTGTGCGATGTTTGAGGGGTTTCTTGCATGCACAGCTCGTTTCAAATCCCCCCACAACATCTCGATGGGATTTAGATCTGGGCTTTGACTTGGCCATTCCAGAACCCTCCATTTCTTTCTTTTCAGCCATTCCTTGGTGGATTTACTGGTATGTTTAGGGTCATTGTCATGTTGCAAGATCCACCTTCGGTTGAGCTTCAACTTTCCGACAGATGTCCTCACATTATCCTCAAGCACCCTCTTGTACAATGAAGAATTCATAGTGAATTATATGATGGTGAGCTGCCCAGGGCATGATGCAGCAAAGCTGCCCCAAACCATAATATTTCCACCACCATGCTTTACAGTTGGTACCAGGTTCTTGTTGTCAAATGCTGTCTTTGGTTTTCGCCAAACATGTCTTCTGGTACTGTGGCCAAATAGCTCTACCTTTGATTCATGTGTCCAGAGCACATTGTTCCAGAAGTGCTGGTGTTTGCCCAGGTGTTCATTGGCAAACTTTAGTCTTGGCCTGATGTTCTTTCTGGACAGGAAAGGTTTCCTCCTGGCACACCTCCCATGTAGATCAAATTTGTGCAGCCTCTTTCTAATGGTAGACTCGTGCACTGTGTCATCAGCAGTGACATTCTGGGTTTCTTCGAGACTTCTTTCAGCATCTTGCGGTCTGCTCTCGGGCTGAACTTTCTGGGGCGGCTTGGCCTGAACAAGTTGGCAGTTGTTTGGAATCTTCTCCACTTGTAGATGATCTTCTGGACAGTCGAATGATTGATTTCAAATTGTTTGGAGGTCTTCTTAAATCCTTTCCCAGACTCGTAGGCATCTATAACCTTCTTTTTGAAGGCCTCAGAGAGCTATTTTGATCTAGGCATGGTGACGCCGCACACTTCAACAACAAAGAGCAAACCAAACCAAACTAAATGTCTGAGGTTTACATAAGACAGGTTCCCCCAAGATCCTCTCTAACGATGTTCTAATCATTTGCACCTGAGCTGGTGCACCTCATTCTAATTTTAGGTATTTGAAGTAGTGATAAATGTAGGGGTGTACTTACTTTTTCCACATGCGAAATTTGCATTTATGTTTATTTAAATTATACAATGGACTACAAAATGTAAATGTTTCATGATATTTGTTATATTATATCACCTTTAGCTATCAATATTGTTGAAATGAAAATCAAATAGCTGTATGTTGAAATATGTTGAAAAAGTCAAAACTTTACATGGGGTGTACTTACTTTTTCACGTGACTGTATATGTAGGTTCATTGCTTCAGAACAGTTAAGATGTGATATTTGAATTTAATCCCATATGACAATGAACCACCTTTAGAGGCCATTTTTCCCCACAGAGCAGGGGTTGGCCTTTTTCGGACACCTTAGTCCTCTTTTTGAAGCAATGTTTTATGGCCAGATGCCCTTCCTGCCGCCAACACTGTTGGTCGCCTCTTGCGACACACAGGGAATTACCAGTGAACTGGTACTCAAATTGCTGACCTCAGATGGATGACAGGTTGAGTCAACCCCCCTGGCGTTAATTCAGCGATCGACCGGGATTCGAACCCAGGATCATAGGATCCCAAGCCGGTGTCACGAAACAGATCCGCCCCAGAAACAGATCCGCCCCCCGGCGATTCTGTATCGGTACAGATTCGCCCCCCTTGAAATAGATTCGCCCCCTTGCCACGAAATAGACTCTCCCCCGTGAGAAAATCGCCCCCTCATAGTATGTATGTACATGTTTCAGCAGATATTCAAACTTGGAAAAAAGTGTAACAATTGTATGGCTCTTGGTGATTGTGGATTCTTTTACAATTAATCTACAACTAGAGCAACTGAATATTGGTGTAAACCAATAAAAAATAAAACCATAATAACCATAAAAAATAAATAAAAATAACCAAAAATAACATAAAATAACATAAAATAACGAAAAATAACCATAAATAACCATAAAAATAACCATAAAATAACCATAAAATAACCGTAAAATAACCGTAAAACCATAACCAAAATAAAAATAAACCAATAAAAATCTATCAATAATTACTATATCAAGTGTTCAAGTATGTCTTAAAAAGATCGAGAAAATGTGTAAGTCCGCACTCAATCAATTCCCCAAACAATATTAGTAGTACTTTTATCACGTCCCCTCTTGTAAACCAATATTTCCATATGTATATTTATATATCCGCAAACGAGAATGGGGGGCGATTATATTCTGATGGGGGTGAGAAACGTCTCCGCCGGGGGGCGAGTTTATACCGATACAGATTCGCCTGGGGGCGAGTTTATACGGGGGCGGATTTATTTCGCGACACCGGCACCCTAACCGCTAAGCCAACACCAGACAATCCCATATGACATGGCATGACAGTTTAAGTGCATTATCAGCTTAGTTGCACTCTGTGAAGTCCTCTGTAACTGTATAATGGATGCCTAGATTTTGGTTCTTGTCGGATTCACATCTGACCTATCAGTGGGATCCAAAATGTAAACTGTTCAGCTTGGTGGAGGTGTGCTCTCTACTGAGAGCTATTCTAGGTTGTTGACGTTACTTGTAATTCGATGAGAGAGTTCTGGCGGGCCCAGAGGGATTGGGGTTTCAAAATCAGACCTTGGGCCACGTTTGGCTGCCTTATCGCAGGCTTCATTACCTCCAATGCCCAAGTGGACAGGGATAGCAGAAAGTTGTGGAGGAGATCGTTATTTTTAACCCTTTAATTCTGAAAGAGAAAGAAAGAACAAGCAAGAATTAGAATGAATAAGGAGAAATGTGAAAAAGTATAAAGAGATGTGAAAGGAACAAAGATCCATATAACTTCTAGCCCGAGCTCCTTCACTTAACTCCTAGCCCTAACTCTTAGCCCTAACTCCTAGACCTAACTCCTTCCCTTAACTCCTAGCCCTAACTCCGAGCCCTAACTCCTATCCCTATCTCCTATCCCTAGCTCCTAGCCATAGCTCAGCTACTTATTCATGACATTTCCCAAACATCAACGTGAAAAACAAATTTTATTATCCCCTGCGTTTTTGTCAACACACCACCCAGATCTTCTTTATTCAAACTCTGAAAATGTTATGGACAAAGGTAGAAAGTATACGTTTCATTATTCTTCTTATTCTTCTTCAAACTCGGAAAGCATTACAGAGAAACTCAGCTCTCGATTATCTAAAGGTTCCTTCGTTCACCACTGTTATGTCTCGGTGCATGGCGTATGTAGAGCTTCACGGGTCTGCAAACGCCGCAGAACTTAAAAAGAAGACGAAACATGCTCCATCTCTCACTCCTCCACTATCTTCATATTCTCATCACGAAGCGACCCTGTATTACCTGGCAACACCAGGTACCTTTGCTAATATATGTGAATATATATATATATATATCAGTGCATTAGTAGCTGTGCCTATAGAAAGTCACCACCACCTTTCAAAATTATCACCTTTTGTTTCCTTGTAGCCTGGAATTAAATTACATTAAACCAGACTTTTTCCACCTTTATTTACACATTGTACCCCACAACCTCCAAGTAAAAAACAAATTTCAAATACAAATTTCAGAAAATTAATTTAAAACACAAAACTAGAATATCTTGGTTGGATAAGTGTGCACCCCCTGCGTTAATACTTGGTAGAAGCACCTTTGACAGCAATTACAGCTGTGAGTCTGTTGAGATAGGTCTCTACCAACTTTGAACACCTTGGTTGGGCAATATTTGCCCATTCTTCTGTACAAAACTGTTCAAGCTCAGTCAAGTTCCGTGGGGAGCATTCGTTGATGGACAGCAATCTTCATGTCATGCCACAGATTTTCGATTGGATTTAGGTCGAGGCTCTGACGAGGCCACTCAAGGACATTTATCTTTTTTTTTCCTTAGCCACTCCAGTATAGCTTTGGCTGTGTGTTTTGGGTCATTGTCATGCTGAAAGGTGAACTTCCGTCCCAATATCAGCTTTCTTGCAGAGGGCAACATGTTTTCCTCTCGGATTTTTCTGTATTTTGCTCCATTCATTTTCCCTTCTATCCTGACAAGTGCCCCAGTCCCTGCTGATGAGAAATATCCCCATAACATGATGCTGCCACCACCATGCTTCACAGTAGGGATGGTGTTCTTTGGTTGATGTGCTATGTTCTGTTTGCGCCCAGCGTAATGTTTTGCATTTAGGTCAAAAAGTTCCATCTTGGTTCTGTCAGACCAAAAACCTTTTTGCCACATGGCTTCAGAATGTCCAGAGTGGATTTTTGCATACCTCAAACTGGACTCAAGGTGGTCTTTTGAGTAATGGCTTCCTTATTGCCACCCTACCATACAGGCCAGACCTGTGGAGTGCTTGGGATATTATTGTCACATGCACACAGTGACCAGTCTTTGCCATAAAGGCCTGTAGCTCTTTCAAAGTTGCCATTGGCCTCTTGGTGTCCTCTCTGATCAGTCTCCTCCTTGCTTGGTCATCCAGTTTGGAGGGACGGCCTGATCAAGGTATCGTATTGGTGGTACCATACGCTTTCCACTTCTTAATGATTGTTTTGACTGTGCTTTCAAGGCCTTTTTCAAGGCCAAGGTATATTCAAGGCCTTTGAAATAATTTTATTCCCATCCACTGATCTGTGCCTTTCCACACCTTTATCCCAGAGGTCTTTTGAAAGCTCCTCGGTGCTCATGGTTGATTCTTTGCTGTGAAATGCACTACCCAGCAGAGGAAACCTACAGGAACAGCTGATTTTATCCTGAAACAATCAGAATCACGACAATTTAACACAGGTGGATGACAATTTACTTGGTGTGTGATTTTGAAGGTTATGGTTACACCTGATCTAATTTACAATTGCTGTTATAAGGGGGGTGGACACTTATCCAACCAAGATATTCTAGTTTTGTATTTTTAATTTTCTGAAATTTGTAGAATTTGTTTTTTACTTGGAAGTTGTGGGTTACAATGTGTAAATAAAGGTGTAAAAAGTCTGATTTAATGCAATTTAATTGCAAGCTATAATGCAACAAAAGGTTAAAATTTTGAATGGCGGTGTGGACTTTTTATAGGCACTGTGAATATGTATAATGTATATATATACTAGCCGAAAGCACCCGGCATTGCCCGGGTTCTTTTTGAACGAATTCACTACGATAATTCAGCTTTTACTCACGGCCGTAGAAGATTGACTACGATAATTCAGCTCAGCTTTTAATTGCGAAATGGGCCCAGTCCAGCCGAGGCGGCCTCGACCGGCTTCGCCACATAGCTTATAAGCTTTCTGGGGCCCATCCCGACATTTTTAGTTCTTTTTGAATGAATTTACTACTATAATTCAGCTTTTACTCGCGGCCGTAGAAGATTCACGACTAGAATTCAGCTCAGCTTTTAATTGCGAAATGGGCCCAGTCCGGCCGAAGCGGCCTCGACAGGTCCTCGCCACCTAGCCTATAACCTTCCCGGGGCAGGTCCCGACATTTTTTGTTTTAGAGGTTTCCTCCTATCTTTCACCGTTCAGGAGATTAGCACGTGCAGACAAACAAACAAACAAACAAACAAAAACTTTCTTTTTATATATAGTCACGTGAAAAAGTAAGTACACCCCATGTGAAGTTTTGACTTTTTCAACATATTTCAACATACAGCTATTTGATCTTCATTTCAACAATATTGAAAGATAAAGGTGATATAATATAACAAATATCATGAAACATTTACATTTTGTAGTCCATTGTATAATTTAAATAAACATAAATGCAAATTTCGCATGTGGAAAGAGTAAGTACACCCCTACATTTATCACTACTTCAAATACCTAAAATTAGAATCAGGTGCACCAGCTCAGGTGCAAATGATTAGAACATCGTTAGAGAGGATCTTGGAGGAACCTGTCTTATTTAAACCTCAGACATTTAGTTTGGTTTGCTCTTTGTTGTTGAAGTGTGCGGCATCACCATGCCTAGATCAAAAGAGCTCTCTGAGGCCTTCAGAAAGATGGTTATAGATGCCTACGAGTCTGGGAAGGGATTTAAAAAGATCTCCAAACAATTTGAAATCAATCATTCGACTGTCTGGAAGATCATCTACAAGTGGAGAAGATTCCAAACAACTGCCAACTTGTTCAGGCCAGGCCGTCCCAGCAAGTTCAGCCCGAGAGCAGGCCGCAAGATGCTGAAAGAAGTCTCTAAGAACCCCAGAATGTCATCACGGGACCTACAGGTAGCTCTTGCCACTGTTGACGTCAAAGTGCACGAGTCTACCATTAGAAAGAGGCTGCACAAATTTGATCTACATCGGAGGTGTGCCAGGAGGAAACCTTTGCTGTCCAGAAAGAACATCAGGGCAAGACTAAAGTTTGCCAATGAACACCTCGGCAAAGACCAGCACTTCTGGAACAATGTGCTCTGGACAGATGAATCAAAGGTAGAGCTATTTGGCCACAGTACCAGAAGACATGCTTGGCGAAAACCAAAGACAGCATTTGACCACAAGAACCTGATACCAACTGTAAAGCATGGTGGTGGAATTATTATGGTTTGGGGGCAGCTTTGCTGCATCAGGGCCTGGGCAGTTCACCATCATAGAATCCACTATGAATTCTTCATTGTACCAGAGGGTGCTTGAGGATAATGTGAGGCCATCTGTCGGAAAATTGAAGCTTAACCGAAGGTGAACCTTGCAACATCCACCAAGGAATGGCTGAAAAGAAAGAAATGGAGGGTTCTGGAATGGCCAAGTTAAAGCTCGGATCTAAATCCCATCGAGATGTTGTGGGGGGATTTGAAACGAGCTGTGCATGCAAGAAACCCCTCAAACATCGCACAGTTGAAAGAATTCTGCATGGAGGAGTGGGCCAAAATTTCTCCCAGTCGATGTCAAAGACTGGTAGAGAGTTATAAGAAACGCCTACTTGAGGTTGTTTCTGCCAAAGGGGGCAATACCACCTATTAGAGCCAAGGGTGTACGTACTTTTTCCACATGCGAAATTTGCATTTATGTTTATTTAAATTATACAATGGACTACAAAATGTAAATGTTTCATGATATTTGTTATATTATATCACCTTTATCTATCAATGTTGTTGAAATGAAGATCAAATTGATGTTGTATTGATGAATTAATGAATATTTGATGAATATTGTTGACGTCTCTTCAAAGCTGTCCATGCGCGCACGCTTTCGAAGTTAAGTAACTTTTCACAATTGTGTTTTTGTCGAAACTGTATCTTTCCTTCGGTGTGTGTAACTATTGGTGTGTCTTTAATCGTATTTTCATGTTGGTTTTTCATACCTGTGTACAGAATCGTCGGTTAGTTCGTGTCACGTATTCTGAGGCCTAGTAGTAGTGTAGTACTCGTAGGCTACCAAGTCTGACCTTGGCTTGAGGCTTTGTTTCTGTCTCAGCGGTTCTTCGATTGCGCTCGCAATTACTTTCAGTCTCTATTTTTCACGTTTCACGTTCGGTCTCTGTTTTCATCTCAACTCAAAAAAAATAAAAAATAAAAATTACCTTCTCTGTTCTTATCCGTTGTTCGTTCTTATTTGTTCGTTCGTTTTTCGACCACATTGTTCGTGATCACGTGTTCACGTCGTTAAAAAATGTTTCAAATGTCCCCTGAAGAACTGTATTCTGTCATATACTATAACACCTTTTTCTTCTTCTTCTATAAAAGGATGCTTTCGACTTGCTCACCAAATCTATTCATTCCAAAAAAAAAATCCATCTCTTACAGTTACAGTGCCTCTTTCATACATTCCCTAAACTCTCCAGAACTCCACCCATCCTTCAGCATCCTCAAATGTATTTTTGCCTCGAAGGTCTCAAGAAACTCATTTTGCAATAAATGTTCGTTTCCCATTAATCATACATTTTTCAAAATCCAATCTCACCCCTCCCCTCCAAATCTTCCCCATCACCCCTTCCCTCCACAACTTCCCCATCACCCCTCCCCTTCAAAACTTCCCCATCACCCCTCCCCTCCAAATCCACCCCCTTGCCCCTCCCCTCCAAATCTTCCCCATCACCCATCTCTTTCAAATATTCCCCCTTGCCCCTCCCCTCCAAATATTCCCCATCACCCATCCCTTTCAAATCTTCCCCCTTGCCCCTCCCCTCCAAATCTTCCCCATCACCCCTTCCCTCCAAAACTTCCCCATCACCCCTCCTCTCCAAAACTTCCCCATCACGCCTCCCCTCTAAATCTACCCCCTTGCCCGTCCCCTCCAAATCATCCCCATCACCGATCTCTTTCAAATCTTCCCCCTTGCCCCTCCCCTCCAAATCTTCCCCATCACCCATCCCTTTCAGATCTCCCCCCCTTGCCCCTTCCCTCCTAAACTCCCCCCACAACCCTCCCCTCCGAGACTCTCCCTCACTCCTCCCCTCCTAGACTCCCCTCTCACCCCTCCTCCTCAAAGCGTCCTCCTCGCTTCTTCCCCCTTCCAACTTTCACCTTCATCTCCCTCAACCTTCTGCCTCACTCTTCCCCCTCCTCAAATAACACCTCACTGTGCCTCACCCAATCACCATCAAACCTTTTGTCTGCCCCATTCTTCCCTATCTCCAAGCTATTCTGAAATCTCTGACACACTTTCAACAGCTCTCCCTACCTCTTCCTCCTCTTCCACATCTTACCCTACCGCTCCCCCCCCCCCCCTGCTCTGTATCCGATGTTCTCCCTTCCTCTTCTTTAACAGTATGGACCTCAAACTTCCGGGGCCTTCGCTCAAACTTTGACTGATCTCTCCATACAGGATGCTTCTGACAAACCAGACATGATCTGCTCAACAGAAACTTTCCTCCTTCATGATGTTTCTGATTCCTTCGTATCTCTCCCAGGTTACTCCCTCCTCCGGTATGATAGACCTGAGCCTCGTCCTGGAGGGGGGGGGGGGGGGGGGGGGTTGCTATCTTTATAAAAAACTCTTCCTCACTCGCCCTGCACTGCCCTCACTCTACCTCACCCCCAGGAATACCTTTGGCTACGGCTTCCCCTTCGCTCCCACCTTTTGTTCATATGTGTGTTGTACCGTCCACCAAACAGTGATGACTCCATCTACATCTCGCTGTCTGATAATATGGACCAACTTCCATCTACCCATCCCAACTCTCTCTTCCTCATATGTGGTGATTTCAATTGTCACCATGCCAGTTGGCTGGGTGTGGGTACCTCTCTCACCAGCCATGGCTCTTCAGCAAAGGACTTCTGTGACTCACTGGGACTGACACAATCTGTCAATTTCCCAACCCGGATCTCAGTCAACGGAGCATCTTCTCTTCTGGACTTTGTTATGACTACCTTCCCTGAAAATGTCTGCTGCTCTTCTTCTGCTCCAATCGGCTCATCTGATCATGTGCTTGTCAAAGTGGACATCTCTCTGACCATTCTCGGAGAGCCTCCTCAGCGTCGACGAGTCTGGGATTTCACTCAGGCCAACTGGCACGGTCTTCAAGCAGCCATCAATCATCTGGACTGGTCTCCCATCTCTACTACCTCTGACATCAACTCATCCTGGGAATTCTTCCAAAGTAAATTGCTCTCTCTCATGCACAGATTTATCCCATCTCGTCTTCAGGTGTCATACCCTTCCTCCCGTCCATGGTACACGGAATCTTGTGGTGAGGCTATTGCCCAGAAACAACTTGCTTTCGTCTCCTGGAAAGCAAATCCAACGGAAGGAAATCTCATTTCCTTTCACAGAGCCCGGAACAAGTGTGTGTCCACCCTCAGGAGAGCCAGGAAACAATATCTCTCCGTTCTCAGGACAGAACTCTCTTATCTGTCTCCCGCTTCCAAATCCTGGTGGCGTCTGGTCAAATCTGTTTCTGGTGTTTGTTCCCCCTCCATCCCCTCCCTCACCTCAAACGGCCACACGGCTGACTCCTCACGTGAAAAAGCTGAATGCCTCAACTCTGTGGTTGCCTCTAAATCTTGTGTCCAAAACCCATCCCTCTCTGTACCCACCATACCCAGTCGTACCCAGCTGCTCCTGGATTCTGTGTCCTTTCCTCCTGACAAGGTGGAAAAGTTTCTGTGAGCTCTTTCACGAGCCTCGATTCAGTGTACAAAAAAAATAAAAATAAAAATAGCTGTATGTTGAAATATGTTGAAAAAGTCAAAACTTTACATGGGGTGTACTTACGTTTTCACGTGACTGTACATATATATTGTTACAGACGCGGCTTTAGATGTTATATTGACCGAGCGGTGGTGTATTTAACCGCGTCCGAACAGTTACTCCCCGATTAGAACCCGATTTCACCCGACGTTAACCAGATCGCCCCACAGATATTCAATCGGGAAACCTCTAAAGCGACCAAAAGAGAATGAAAAAGAAGAAGAAGAAGAATACGGAGGAAGAACAGATTTATTATACACACACAAGCAATGGATGGAAGAAGCAGTAACACAGCGAATCGTTAACTTACACTATTCATTTTTACTTAACCCCAAGACAACGAGCAGGACAGGACGTTCACACTTACACAGGGGATAATGCAGGCAGGTAGGGATTGAGGTGGATTGCTTGAGAGGGAGGCAAAGTCGGGAGGCAGCAGCTCGCAATTCCTCGCGGTTTTGGCGGGAAACCCTCCGTCGTGTATCCGCTGCGGTAGACGTCACGCGCTGGTTCGGCACACCTGCTCCTCTTCTTGTGGTGGAGCCGTCTCCCTCCTTTCAGCGCGTCTCTCCAAAGCTGGTTTCCTTGCCGAGTACCTCTCCTCTTTGGCTTGGAGCGTTTCGCATCTCACCGCTCCTCTTGGTGCAGCCTCTTTGCTCCTCCCAGGTCATCTCCCAAGGCCTCTGGTAAAGCAGTCCCTTACAGTCGCTTTTATCACCTCGGGCGAAATCAAGCCGCCGGCTCCGAGGGCACGCCTACCGGGTCGCTCACCATGGTGCTGATTGGCCGTTAGGGCTGGCTCACTCCTCCCCCCTTATGACGAGGTGGAGACACGCCTTTCTTCCCCAACCCTACCTCGTGGCCAATGGTGGTTGAAGAAAACCGCCCAAAATGTGGAAGGCAATTGGAAGGGAGGTTTTGGGGAAATTGGAAGGGCCTACGCTTATTTTGTTTGATACAATGCAAAGTCAATCTAGTGGGAAACACATATTTAGCCTACATGGAATAAGGAAATACACTATTTAAAAGATATATCGTGACCTGCGTGTAAGTTTCATGGAATTAACTAGGAGGCCGACTGCGACCATTATTTACATTAACAGGGTGCTACCGTACTTTTGTAACGTTCACATTGTAACGTTTCCACATTCGTTACACTGCACCCTCCTTTCTTCAGGCCCGTACTCGGGCCTACTAAACTTTAACTTAGTGTGACACGTAGGTGTAATTCCCTCTACAATTAACCTGACCCTGAGTGTGACAATCTTAAAACACAAATAAGTATGTCCCCCTATTGCATTGCATCCTGTCTAACAGACTCAAGCCCACAGCTAACCGAATTACGGAATTATTCTCAAACTATACATTTACGGTGGGGAGCATTATTTACAATGACGTGATTTCTTATTTACAACGCAACCCAGGACCTGTGTTTTTTTTTTTCTTTTTAGGGAACAAGAGAAAGAAATTCCTGTTGGGAGGGAGGAGACAGCACGCATTGCATCGATGCACCAGTACCAATACCACCAAAGCACCAAAAGCACCACAAAGCACCAAAAGCACCACCCGGTGCGCAGTCACCATGGTTCATAATAAACACAACAAAACAACTGGTGGTGGTCTTCTCTTTCTCTGCTGGGCCGATGTTCTTCCCGACGTCTTCTGGCTTCATGCGGCCTAGTTGGAAATAATAAAAAGCACAACTTGCGTCCATTTTTATTTAGGGCCTCAGGGGCCAACTAAGGGTGGTCCACCTGTTTGGCATAGGTGCCACCTTACCGAGGTCCGCAAGCAAGATTCCCTGGCCACTATGGCCGGTCTCCAACAGAGGTGCCCTGCCCCAGAACCTGGGGTCCATCAGGTGGTACTTGGCCGCAGAACAGCGGTCCATAAAGTGGTACATCAACGCAATGCATGCTGGTTCTGGGAATCTCGGGCGCACAATGGCCACCTCACACACGCTCCCCTCGGCACCCAATGGCGCACAGGTCATGTGGGAGACAAAAGAAAGACAATTGAGCGAGGGGTAAGGTCACAAGGGTACACATCAATAAGGCAATGCAAGGCGAAATGCGTACGGAGGGCGAAGTGAGAAAGCTCGTCCCTACCGTACGTCACCCCCCTGTCACCTATCCTACCCTTGCCCTTACCCCATATGTACAAAAATCTACACATTACCAATTCGTCACTACTGTCACGTCTTCCCCATATTTCCCCTATACCAAATTCGTCACCACAATCCCTCTACTTCAAAATTTGCCATCACCAATTCATCATCAATCCTCATAAGGAGGGAGAGATGGAATTACGCACAATGTCACACCCACGTCATGATGCGTCTCACAATCCAAACATTTGCATCATAAAAAATAATCAAAACATGGCATGGTGTGGAGTACCTGTCACCTCAGGTGAGTGGATGCAGATGGTGCGAGGAGATCCTTCATCCTAACTATCCTCTAAGTGACTTTAACACACTTTACACTACCCGGGGTCTTTCCCTGCCAATCCATTGGCCAACTTACTCTATGGGTTCTAATAACCAATTCCCATTGACCAAACTGTGGTGCTTCTCAATTTGGGGTCTCACTCCCCCGATTCATCTCCCGGTGCCCTCGCACAATTTCTGGGCTGCGACGTGTAACTCTCCCAGCAGGTCTACCCACCTGCACACCTCCACCCCTGTAGTTGCCACCCGAGCTTACCTAGCTCCTCACCCTAACCTATCTAACTGGGGCAGGCCCCTCCTGGCTCTGGCACCCCACTCGGTGCCCTCTGGCACTGGGCTACCCGGGTCCGTCCTCCGGATCCTCGGGCCCCATCCACAACAACTACTACCGGCTCCCAGAGCCCACCTGCGGCCTCACCTGGCCGACATCCTTACAGTGGTGGAGCGCCCAAACAACTACACACACTAACAGGCTACACGCCCAGCCATTTCCACAACACTAATGCACCCATCCAAATACCATTCTGTCACCCGCACCACAGATGCCAATATCCAACCACAATTTACCTGTACCCTCTACCTAACACTTACACTACCCGCCCCGGGTATCCGTGATGGGGGTCCACTCTTCCCCCATTCACACCTTCGCACCATCCACTCCACTCCACAATTTCCACCATTCTCACTCCACGACCATCCATTCCACTACTCCAGATATTCCACACTACCATTTATTCCACACAGCCACATACACCTGTTGTTGCACACCTGTGCCCTCACACCTGGTGCCACCTGCACCCTCCTTTCTTCCTGGACCATTTGGTCAACACAACACGCAATCACTATCACTCACTCATACACTGCTCCATCCACCTGTTCAGTTGCACACCTGTGCAATCACACCTGTTCAATTCTCACCTGTTCAATCTTCACACACACGGCATCATCTCAGCAAACTACTCCCTTCTGAAACTTGCGCTTCCCAGTCGTCCCTTTAAACTATTGCGCTCCCACGTCATTATCATCCACACTAATCTACCTGCGTCCCCACTACAGGTATTAGTCACTAACTAATCTTAACGTTACCTAATGTCCTCTTCGCTAGATCCCTACAATTATCCAAGCCCTCCCTGGCTCGGTTGTCATAGCCACCCCATAAACTATTGCGCATTTGCCCCCACTGTGAGGGATGGTGGATTTGCCATCCCACCACATCGGGGGTCTCTCACTATAAATTTTGCTCGTCCAAATTCCAACCAATTCAAAAATTTTCCATTTACTGCCAATTCTACTCACTTTTCTAAATTTCGTATTAAATCACTATCACTATCACCATCACCCATCTACTTATTACATCCTCTCGGTGCGCCAATTCACGTCTACAGCCCGGCTTCGTACAGCCGAGCAATGAACGCGGATTCTTTTGTGCCGGCGGCTGGAGGCGTCCCGCATTCGGGGCAGGGGCGGGGGCTTACCCGGGCCGAGATCCCACGCACCACCTCGGCGTGGAGCCATCCAATGTCCCGATCTCGACCTGCCGGCACGTCTCAACAAAACGTGGTCGCCATGACGACCCTTCCTATCCAGCTGCCCGCTCCGCCTAGTGGAGCCCGGACGCGGCCATTCCAAGCGAGGCACAGCGTGGATCGCGTACGGCGGTTCTTTCGAAACCACCGTGGTTCGGATCCCCGCTGGTCCTCGCGGCACGCGAAGCTGCCCGACGCGCACCGAGGGCCCGATTCGGCTATAAGTCGCCCTAACCGCTAAACCGGTTACCGTCGACGCTTCACCTGGACGCTTACATGCATACGCTACCCCTTTCTTGCTCATACATGCAGCCGTCTCCCTGCTCTTGGTCGTACCTTCTCTAACACACCTCGGTACACTCATTCCGCTCACCGACTTGGTCACACACCTGACCACCGAACACCTTGGCACACATTCGTCGCTCGCACACCTCACCAACACACCTCTTCGCGCCCCTTTCTCGGTCACCTCCTTTGTGACAATCACAGGTGTGCTCTCACCCGCACACCCAACCGCGTGCCTCACGACCAACTCAAGTGTGCATCCCCACACACGCTCTACCATTCCAGGTGTGCATCCTTCCATTCCAGGTGTACATCCTCGCTCACCTGTCACAACCAACTCACGCTCCTTGTCACTCTCACTACTCTCACCACTACTCTTGACAACGCACTCTTTCCTCATGCATCTGTCCGTTACACACCTTTCTCGCGCACACTCTCCCGTTACACCCTCTGTAACACTCACCACAGACGTACACTTTCTCGTTACATCCTCTGTAACACTCACCACAGGTGTACACTCTCTCGTTACTTCCTCCGTAACACTCACCACACCGCGCTTCCATGTACCCCCTCGCACACGCGCTTCGACCAACTCACTCTTGACAGCACACTCACTCCTTGGCGTGCACTTTTTCCTCACACACCCCATGGTCGGACATTCTCGCACACCTCTTTTTTCGCACACCTGACCTGTCACACACTTCACCAACGGCCTCTCACGAACACCCGGATCCAAACCAATCCCCAAGCCGACTGAAGCTTTCCTCACATCATATACATTGCCACTCACCTCCGTACCTTGTCTCCGCACCTCCTTTGCCACCTGCAAACTATTTATTTGGTTAGTGAGCATCACATTATGAGTTGAGCACCGACCTTGTACATATTCCGCTATCTCCTCCTTTATTTCTCTCTTAGTTTCTGTCCGTCTCTTCTTAATTTCACTCACCTCTTCTTCCACTTCCTCTAATTTTTGTTTAACCTCTTTTATTTCTCGGTGCGTCTCCTCAAGTTCGTCCTCTAAGGCTACCGTAACCGTCTCTATGTGCATCCTCACCTGCCGGTCCTTTGTCTCCATTATCTCTGTCACCTCCTCCACCCTCATTGTCAGTTCCTCCCGTACCATCTGACATTGCCTCTGCGTCGCTATTAATTCGTTTTTAATTTCTTTTTGTGTCGCCTTTAACCCTCCTAGTACCGCAGTGTTCTTTTGAACCTGCTCCACTAACTTCGTTTGTCCCTCTGTCAGCTGTTCCACCTCCTCCGTCAGATCTTCTATTCCCCCTTGTAACTTTGCCGTATTATTTCTCACCTCTTTCTCCATACGCTTCTCCCCTCGCTTTACCTCCTCGCGTAGCCCCGAAACCTCCTCACTTACCCCTCGTCGTATTTCCTCCATCTCTTTTGTAGATGCCACCCTCATCTGTCCCAATTCATCCCTCTGAGCATCCAGTTTGGTTTCTACCCCGATTTTCACCTCCTCTATCTGCTCTCCCATTTGTTTGATTTCCCTGGCAGATTGTTCCCCTATTTCCCGCAATTTGTCCTCCATCCTATTTTCTAACCCCATTAACCCATTTTTCACCCCCTCTAACTGATTCTCCTGGGCAGCCATTCTGTTTTCCACCCCCGTTAACCCATTCTTTACCTCTTTTATCCCGTTGTCTAACTTCTCACCGGTACCCCTCGCTTCGTCCCTCATTACCCCCATTTGGTTTCCCATTACCCCCATTTGGTTTCCCATTCGCTCACTATCAGCCCTCATTCCCACAATTTGGTTTCCCAACCGCTCACCCTGAGCATCCATTTTTGCCATCATTTGAATCATAAAGACTCGCATGTACTCTGGCGTCTCTGGCTCGGCTGCCGCGACCATGGGCGTGGCTAAATTTGGTGCCGCTGTAACCACGTGCGCGAGAGCGCCATTTTGTGCACCTGATACCCCCTCAACCGCCTCCTCATTGCTCCCCTCCATTTGATCCTGGGTTACTCCTAACCCCTCCTCTAGCTCACCCACCGGCATTCGATCGCCTTGATTGTCCAAGGCGCGATCTCAAAATTCGGGTTTTGCTTTATAAAACAAAATAAATTTCGGCAGCTTGTAATTTTGAGCGCGTTAAGCGCGCTTCGGGTCCGATCTCCCTCCTCGACACCAATTGTTACTCTAATAGTACAATTGGTGTTCCAAAATTTGGGCCTAACAAATTTAGTCCCAGGTCCGAATCCAACTCCTCGACACCAAATGTTACAGACGCGGCTTTAGATGTTATATTGACCGAGCGGTGGTGTATTTAACCACGTCCGAACAGTTACTCCCCGATTAGAACCCGATTTCACCCGACGTTGACCAAATCGCCCCACAGATATTCAATCGGGAAACCTCTAAAGCGACCGAAAGAGATGAAAAAGAAGAAGAAGAAGAATACGGAGGAAGAACAGATTTATTATACACACACAAGCAATGGATGGAAGAAGCAGTAACACAGCGAATCGTTAACTTACACTATTCATTTTTACTTAACCCCAAGACAACGAGCAGGACAGGACGTTCACACTTACACAGGGGATAATGCAGGCAGGTAGGGCTTGAGGTGGATTGCTTGAGAGGGAGGCAAAGTCGGGAGGCAGCAGCTCGCAATTCCTCGCGGTTTTGGCGGGAAACCCTCCGTCGTGTATCCGCTGCGGTAGACGTCACGCGCTGGTTTGGCACACCTGCTCCTCTTCTTGTGGTGGAGCCGTCTCCCTCCTTTCAGCGCGTCTCTCCAAAGCTGGTTTCCTTGCCGAGTACCTCTCCTCTTTGGCTTGGAGCGTTTCGCATCTCACCGCTCCTCTTGGTGCAGCCTCTTTGCTCCTCCAAGGTCATCTCCCAAGGCCTCTGGTAAAGCAGTCCCTTACAGTCGCTTTTATCACCTCGGGCGAAATCAAGCCGCCGGCTCCGAGGGCACGCCTACCGGGTCGCTCACCGCGGTGCTGATTGGCCGTTAGGGCTGGCTCACTCCTCCCCCCTTATGACGAGGTGGAGACACGCCTTTCTTCCCCAACCCTACCTCGTGGCCAATGGTGGTTGAAGAAAACCGCCCAAAATGTGGAAGGCAATTGGAAGGGAGGTTTTGGGGAAATTGGAAGGGCCTACGCTTATTTTGTTTGATACAATGCAAAGTCAATCTAGTGGGAAACACATATTTAGCCTACATGGAATAAGGAAATACACTATTTAAAAGATATATCGTGACCTGCGTGTAAGTTTCATGGAATTAACTAGGAGGCCGACTGCGACCATTATTTACATTAACAGGGTGTTACCGTACTTTTGTAACGTTCACATTGTAACGTTTCCACATTCGTTACAATATATATATATATATATATATATATATATATATATATATATATATATATATATATATATATATATATATTTGCATATATATTACTTGGAGCACATTTTGACAGGTTAGTTTAATTCAATAATGTAATTCTGTCACTTCTTGTTTTTTCCGTATTATTTTCATTTGCCTTGTTCTTTCCATTGATGTTTAGCCCCTGAACCATTACCTTCCCTGTCAAAATTAGTCATTCTTAACCTCATTTGCTCCCTGACCCATGACTTCGCTCTCACACATGCACCCCCAACTCATTCCCTTCATATAATAACCATCACCTCAATCCCGTCTCTGTCTTTTGCTCTGATGAAGGGTTCATGTGCAAATCGTTCTGTTAATTTCATTCATTGTTCCACATGGATTCTTTTTTTGAAAACAATTAAGACGTGATATTTGGATTTCATCTCGCATGGAATTGCTGGCCAGTTCAACCTTTGTGAGAATCCATTTTGTTCTCATAATGACCAGTAATTCATATGTGTTCATGGATTTATTCCCTTCCCAATGGGCAGCGGGGTGTGTGGGATGGGTGATGGGATGCTGTTCTGGTCACAAAGACTTCTCTCGACTGACAGTGTGGATAACAGTGGAGGGGCTGATACTACATTTAGCAAAAATCTGTGGTGCAGTGTGTTCCACATACTGCAGATAATCTGGCATTAATATGTACTAGGGCATGCCCGTACTATATATATATCTAAAAGTATATCCCCCCCTCTATTTACATGAAATGGTTTGGTCCAAAGCGAACGGCTTGCGAGTGGTGACAATCCCCCCCCTCTATTTACATGAAATGGTTCGGTCCAAAGCGAACGGCTTCCGGAGTTTGGTAAAGAAATCGCCATCGCGTACACAAACGCGCAGGAAAGCGAATGAATCGCAAATTCGTTTTTATTAGTGTTACGTGGTCCCCTCAGTGCATACCAGGTCTCGGTGACCCCCGGACCGTGAGAGGACCTTCGCCAGCAAATAGTATTATATAGGCGCATTCGCCACGCAATCCATAGGAATTTCCCCCAGGAGACAACTGATGTGCAAGTATATATTTCCAATGGTAATGATACCAAACACTTTCAAAGACACAACCACGGAGATTTTCCCCGAGCAATCAACAATACACAACCAGGCACAATCAATATTACAACCATGTGAACTCATCTACACAAACTCTAAGATGGCCATCTTATACTAATACATTCCTCACGTGAGCCCCACTCCTGACTCCCTCCGTGGTCAATGTCTCTCCTCTCCGCACACGGGCGGTTGAACGAGCCCCGGGCGGACGTGCTCTAAACGTGCCGTCTCGGACTGGGGCCGCGGCTGCAGCGCACCTCCTTGCCAAGCCACGGGGCAAACCCAGCGCGGCGTCCAACGTGCGCGAGGCCCCAAGTGCGACCCTTACGCGTCCTTGTAGATGGGCAAAAACCCAGCGCGGCTTCCGACGCGAGCGAGGCCCAACGTGCGGACCCGTACGCGTCTTTGTAGACGGGGCAAAACCCAGCGCGGCTTCCGACGCGAGCGAGGCCCAACGTGCGGACCCGTACGCGTCTTTGTAGACGGGGCAAACTGTCCCGGACGCTTGGTTTCGTGCACGAACTCACGGTGACTGGACGTGTCAAAAGGTATTTACCGCCCAGGTAACTCCTCTCGCCAGACGTTTCGAAACGGCGCGTCTTCCACGCAGCGCAAGGTCGCTTCCACCTTTTGTCGGAGCGGGGCGAGGAAGAAGAAACCTTCCTTTCCCTCGTGTCTTTCTCCTCCGTTTCCCGTCACTTCCGCTTCCGGCCACTTCCGTTTCCTGCCACTCTTTCAGAAGGGCTCCTGACCCTCCAACCACAACAACTACACAACAACTTAATATACTACACACGGAAGCAAAGACCTGCATGGTAATTCACATACATTCACATAAATATGTAACACTCCCCCCCTTCAAGAAAGAAAGTTTGAACCCAGCGAAAACTTTCTTTGCCGGCCAATTTGGAGAAACAAACCAGATAACTCAACCCCCCCACATTATCAGTTCCCCCCGGGCACAGTTATCACTTAAAAATAAAGCCAGTTAAGCCACTCGATAGCACTTTTCCGGGAGGCCAAGCCGAGTATTCACTACATGGATGCCTTTAGGAACGCGGAGTTCACGGTTAGTCCGTGCAGGAAAGTTCTCTACATGGGCGCCTTGAGGAACGTGGAGTTCACGGTTAGTCCGTGCAGGAAAGTTCTCTACATGGGCGCCTTGAGGAACGTGGAGTTCACGGTTAGTCCGTGCAGGAAAGTTCACTACATGGACGCCTTTAGGAACGGCGTTCACGGTTAATTCGTGTAGGAATCTTGGCTCGGCGGCTCCGCCGCCTTCAGTGCTTCAACTTCTCAGAACGTCCCTAATAATTAGGGTGGGACCAATGGTCCCTGTAGTCCCCTGAATACCGGTCTTCTTCTCGGCCACTACTTTGCCAATTCTTCCTTCGGGAGCGGCCGTAACTCAGGGAGCCTCCATAATAATATTGACTGCGGCCACCACCAAAACTACCGCCCAGTTGTCCTCTCCTGTAGACCTCTCGACGCCTACGAAATGCCTTCCCTACTGTTATGGTCCGACCCTCCAAATCCTTGCCATTCCAATTCTTCTCTGCCTCTCTGGCGTCTTTTGTGCTGGCAAACGTGACAAAGCCGAACCCTCTTGACTGTTGCGTTTCCCAGTCTCTTACCAACCGCACTTCCACCAGCGGCCCATATCTGTTGAAGACAGAGGTCAGAACTTCTTCCTCTGTTTTGAAGTTCAGTCCCCCTACAAATAACTTGGCACTTTTGTCACCATCCCGAGCTGGTGTGGTGTTATTTTCCCTGCTGGGCTCTTTATCAACCCTCAGGTTACCATAAACTTGACCCCCGGCCAAATCATTCCCGAGAACCACAGATACACCCTCTACAGGAAACGTGGCTTGTAAACCGACGGTGACCGGTCCTGACACCAAATCGGACTCCAACTGGATGACCTGAAGGGGAGCACTAACACCGCCCCCGATCCCCTGTAAACGAACACTATCCCCCGTTGCCGTCTCCTCGGACCATGGCAAAATGCCTTCAAGCATTAAAGATTGATGGGCCCCTGTGTCTCTCAATATCCTAACCGGTCTCCGGTTAGTCGAGGCTCCATCCAGTGACACAAACCCCTCGGAAATAAATGGTTGGTAACCCTCTTGATGGCGATTTCTTACGCTAGCCATCGCATTCGGAGTTGTAATAGTCGGACTCCGCTCTGGGTTGTCCCTTTTCATGAGGTAACAACTGGACATCAAGTGTCCAGGTTTTTTGCAAAACGCGCAAGTAGGCCCGGAGGAAAAACTCGGGGTCTGCCTCGGGCCCCCCGAACTATAAGTTTGTCTTGGGCCCGCATCCCTCTGATTTCGAACCGGTGGGGTATCATAGTTGTCCCCATAATCATCTCGAGGCCGCCGCCATGTATGGTCGTTCTCCGCACCTGCTGTTCCCCACCTCCCCTGCGGAGATCTAGGCGAGGAGTTAGGTTCGTGGACCCCTATTCGGTGGGTTAAGGCATAATCATCTGCCATGGTGGCTGCGTCCCACAACTTTGGTACCTTCTTTTCCTGCAGGTACACTTTGATGTCCTCGTGGACACACTGCTGGAATTCCTCCACCAGGATCAAGTCCCGCAATGTCTCGAAGTCTTTCCCGACTCCTTTTGACTCACACCACCGATCAAACATGTTTTCTTTCACTCTGGCAAACTCCACATGGGTCTCACTCTCCCTCTTCCTGGCATTCCTGAATTTTTGCCTGTAAGCTTCCGGAACCAACTCATAGGCCTTGAGGATGTGCTTCTTCAGTACCTCATAATCTGCACATTGGTCCATTGGTAATGCCGAATAAATTTCCTGAGCTTTCCCCACCAGCACACTTTGTACGAGTATGGTCCAGGCCTCCTCCGGCCAGTTTAATTGTCGAGCCACTTTCTCAAAGTGTGGGAAGAATTTCGCGACTTCCTTTTCACTGAACGGTGGAACCAGCCTCACATGTCTGCCCACATCCCAGGTTTTCTGGTTAGGTGTCGACCCCGTCAGCAAGGGTGGTGCCTCTCCCCGTTCTCTCATTAACTCCAGCTCCTTGCATTTGATTTCTTGCTGAAGCTCCATGTCACGTTCCTTTAATTCCCTTTCCGCTTTTCTCTCCTCTGCTTCGAGTTCCCTTGTTTTCATCCTTTCTTCTGCTTGTTTCTCTTCTCTCCTCTCCTCTGCTTTCCTTTCTTCTTCTTTTAACCTTTCCTGGAGTTCTCGTTCCACTCTCCTTTCCTCTGCTTGCTTCTCTTCTCTCCTCGCTTCTGCTTTCCTTTCTTCTTCTTTTAACCTTTCCTGGAGTTCTCGTTCCACTCTCCTTTCCTCTGCTTGCTTCTCTTCTCTTCTCTCTTCTGCTTTCCTTTCTTCTTCTTTGATCCGTTCCTGGCTCCGTAATTGCAACTCCAGTTTCCGGAGCTCCACGTCTTCTGGTTCTTCGGGTAGCCACTCCCAGGCTAACTCGTCCCATGTTCCTAATCCCACCATAGATTGTATCACCGTGGCCTGCAACTCTGCCTTCCTCAAATTAGTTCGGACCTCCAAGTTAAAATGTTTGGCCAATTTCAAGAGATCCGACTTTAGCAACGCTCGGAACTGTGCCTCACTCGGGGTTACCCCAAAGTTCTGTGCCACAAACGCCATGGTGCCTATCGTTAACACCTGTTAACCTTCACCCCAAGACTTTCCCCAATTTCTCAAAAAAAAATATTACCAATTAATAATTAATTAATAAATTTTAATTACCAAAAATATTATTATTTTATTATTTTATACACTTTTAGATCCCGGACGTAGACCCAATTGCGAAACCGCAAATCGTAATTTGGACGAGCCCCCAATTCTGTTACGTGGTCCCCTCAGTGCATACCAGGTCTCGGTGACCCCCGGACCGTGAGAGGACCTTCGCCAGCAAATAGTATTATATAGGCGCATTCGCCACGCAATCCATAGGAATTTCCCCCAGGAGACAACTGATGTACAAGTATATATTTCCAATGGTAATGATACCAAACACTTTCAAAGACACAACCACGGAGATTTTCCCCGAGCAATCAACAATACACAACCAGGCACAATCAATATTACAACCATGTGAACTCATCTACACAAACTCTAAGATGGCCATCTTATACTAATACATTCCTCACGTGAGCCCCACTCCTGACTCCCTCCGTGGTCAATGTCTCTCCTCTCCGCACACGGGCGGTTGAACGAGCCCCGGGCGGACGTGCTCTAAACGTGCCGTCTCGGACTGGGGCCGCGGCTGCAGCGCACCTCCTTGCCAAGCCACGGGGCAAACCCAGCGCGGCGTCCAACGTGCGCGAGGCCCCAAGTGCGACCCTTACGCGTCCTTGTAGATGGGCAAAAACCCAGCGCGGCTTCCGACGCGAGCGAGGCCCAACGTGCGGACCCATACGCGTCTTTGTAGACGGGGCAAAACCCAGCGCGGCTTCCGACGCGAGCGAGGCCCAACGTGCGGACCCGTACGCGTCTTTGTAGACGGGGCAAACTGTCCCGGACGCTTGGTTTCGTGCACGAACTCACGGTGACTGGACGTGTCAAAAGGTATTTACCGCCCAGGTAACTCCTCTCGCCAGACGTTTCGAAACGGCGCGTCTTCCACGCAGCGCAAGGTCGCTTCCACCTTTTGTCGGAGCGGGGCGAGGAAGAAGAAACCTTCCTTTCCCTCGTGTCTTTCTCCTCCGTTTCCCGTCACTTCCGCTTCCGGCCACTTCCGCTTCCTGCCACTCTTTCAGAAGGGCTCCTGACCCTCCAACCACAACAACTACACAACAACTTAATATACTACACACGGAAGCAAAGACCTGCATGGTAATTCACATACATTCACATAAATATGTAACATTAGTTGTAAAACATAGTTTAACGCCAACATAGTTTGCAAACGTGAAATAAATGAATACGCTCTCAAATGTGCCATCCGAGGCAGAGTGTGCCCGCCACGTTCGGCACACGCGATCGTTCGCTGCTCTCTGATTGGTTGAATCGTTTTTTGGACATAGCTCGGTAAGTAATTGTCCGATTAATATGAAACCTTGAAAAGGCACATCCTCGGGTCCCCAGCAATATACCTGGCAAGTTAAAAGTATATCGGACCCGTGGTTGTCGAGAAACAGCGGTCACAGACAAACGTACAGACGTACAGACAGACAGACAGAGATTACTGGAATTATAGATATATATATATATATATATATATATATATATATATATATATATATATATATACACAAAGAATTAAGTTAAGCACCCCTACACAACGAATTAAGGTAAGCACCCCCTAATATATATTCTTTGTGTATATGTATACATTGGCATATATTCTAAGGTATGTGAGATCAAATAATGATTGGTATGACATTAGCAATTATCCATTGATGAAATTGAGTGATCAAAGTGCAAAAAAAGTGATTGGTTGAGTCAGTGATCCGATCACGTGGGTCCTACACACGTTATTGACGCAAAGATCGCTAGAGGTCTTCTCAGAACAATGACTGTACGTTAGAAAACATAAACGTCATCCACACTGTCCGTGATGGACCTATAGCTCCATACTTAAATTGAGGTGAAAATATGCCTAAAATTCCCAAAAAATTTCACCTTAAATTATTCAGAATAAAATATTGAAAACGGCATGATTGTTATGTTTTTATGTGACCATAATATCACTTCTCCAGAAAATATAGCAATATCATGGGTATATTACACTGTTTTGACGACAACAAACTTGTAATGTGTGAGGTTGTAAAAAACGGGGGGGGTGCTTAACTTAATTCTTTGTGTATATATAGGCGCTCGCCTCACCAAGCGTCGTTACTGAGGAACGGGCTTATTTTAGCTGAGGCTAATGACTGTACCTGAGTTGCTGTGTTGTCATGATTTACACCAATCATAATACAAACAATTACTTTGCACAAATGTATTTGTTGTGTTTGTGATATTACATTTTTATCGGCAATTTAGGTTGAAGATAAAAAACAACTCACCACCACGAAATTGAAAACACCTCACAGCCATCAAACACGTAATAAAAACACCTCACAGCCATAAAACACGTAATAAAAACACCTCACAGCCATAAAATTAAAAACACCTCAGCCATAAAACACATAATAAAAACGCCTCACAGCCATAAAATTTTGTGTCCCAAACCCATCTCTCTCTGTTCTCACCTTTCCCAGTCGAACCCAACTGCTCCTGAACTCTGTGTCCCTCTCTCCTGACAAGGTGGAGAAGTTTCTATCAAACCTCGACTCTGATTCTGCAACTGGACCAGACGGCATCAGCCCACGGGTCCTGAAATCCTGCCCTGCCGCTCTATCTCACCCTCTCTCTGTTCTTTTCACCCTCTCTTTTGCTCAAGGTCATCTGCCAGCATCTTGGAAATCAGCAAACATTACCGCTTTACACAAAAAAGGTGCAAAAACAGATCCTTGCAACTACAGACCAATCAACCTGCTTCCAATTATCAGCAAAGTCATGGAATCCATCATTGCTTCGGATATCAAATCCTTCCTCTTCTCCAATGGCTTGATATCTGATCATCAATTTGGATTTAGACCAGGTCATTGTACTCTAGACATGTTGCTTCTGCTGTCTCAACAATGGATGGAGGTCCTCAATGCCAAACAGGAAATCAGAGCTGTCTCACTTGACATATCACGTGCCTTCGATACGGTTTGGCACCCAGCTCTGCTCACCAAACTCTCCTCCTATGGTATCCATGGAAATCTCCACTCATGGCTTGCGAACTTCCTCTCTGGTCGTAGGCAGCGTGTGGCCCTGAATGGATTTCTCTCATCTCCCCTTCCTATTCTGGCTGGAGTTCCCCAAGGTAGTGTTCTGGGCCCTGTGCTACTTCTGGTCTTCATCAATGATCTCTCTGACTCTCTGGAAAATCCTCTCTATCTCTTTGCTGATGACTCCACTATCTGCCGCTCCATTCCTCATCCCTCAGCTCGGCAGTCTGCAGCCTCCTCACTCTCTGAAGACCTGGAAAAAATCACAGACTGGTCAAACAAGTGGAACATGTCTTTCAATCCTGACAAATCTCACACTCTTACTATGTCTCTCCGAAAAGACCGACTGGAAAACCCTCCCATCTACTTTCTCAACAATCCTCTCCAAGAAGTTCTGTCTCTCAAGCTTTTGGGTCTCACTATCTGCCATGATCTTTCTTGGGAAAACCACATTTCCAAGCTGGCCTCCAAAGCCAGTCACCGACTGGGCATCCTCCGTCGTGCGAAGTCCTTCCTTGGCACACCTGAGCTCCTCACCAGGTACAAGGCATTCATCTGCAGCTCAATGGAATACTGTTCTCCCCTCTGGGCTGGTACTCCTGCCTCACACCTAGCTCGGCTTCACGCTGTTGAAACCAAAGCTTTCAGAATCATTGGAATCTCCTGCGATGAAGTTAACTCCGAGGGCCTTTCACTCACTCACCGCAGGCAGGTTGGTGGTCTTTCTGTCTTCTACCGACTCCTCTCCGGCCTTGCTCCCCCAGCTCTCTCTGTGCTCTGTCCCCCCAATATTTCTTCAGGTCGCACAAGATCTGCATGCAACCCTCTTATGGTTAAACTGCCAAAATCTAGGCTCTCTGCTCACCTTCACTCTTTCATTCCCCTTTTCTCCCGTCTCTGGAACAAACTCCCCCCACTCCCTTCAGTCCCACTCCTCCCTCCAGGTCTTTAAAACAGCTGTTCACCACCATCTCTTATCTTCCCCCATCCAAAACCTTGATCTTTTCTACCCCCGCTAATTCACCCCAGATACTTTTTTTTTTTTGGAAATTCCAACTTCTTTCCTGGAATTCCTTACAGTGTTCATATGTTTTATACCTCTCCCACCTCCCCCAAAGCCGTCCCCCTCCCACATTTCTCCCGTTGTCCCTGCTCTCAAATGTTGTGTTTGTGTCCTTCCCCCTCTCTCCCCATCTTGACTGCCGCTCCCCTTATTTTTTTGTGTTTTGTGTGTCGGTTTGACTTTTTGTGTGATTAATGTTAGCTCTTTCACGAGCCTCGATCTTGTATACAAAAAAAAAAAAAAAAAAGGTAATAAAAACACACCACCACAAAATTAAAAACACCTCACAGCCATAAAACACGTAATAAAAACACCTCACAGCCAAAAACACGTAATAAAGACACCTCACCACCACAAAATTAAAAACACCTCACCACCACAAAATTAAAAACACCTCACAGCCATAAAACACCTAAAAAAAATACCTCACCACCACGTGATTCAAAACCACCACAACGTTATTAAAAACACTTCACAACCACGGAAACAAAAGTTGGAGGGAGTCACACTGGGGGGACACTTTGAGGGGACAACATAGTCACTGCCCAGATGTGTAGATAGATACAAACTTGGCATTTAATATGGAATATTTTTTTTGTGGGGGTGAACTTACTTTTCAAGATGTCTTAGAACCAAAAGTTCATTGGAATTATGTTGAAATTATTCTAGATTTTGTTAATGTGACCTTTAAAAGAAACAAAAACCACATTTGACATTTCGAAACAAATAAATTGATCCTTGAAAGTGATGTAAACTGATATCGAACTCAATTCATGGACAGTGCTGTGTTAAACTTCTGTACGTTTTCCAGAAGTATCTCTTTATTTTGCACATTAGCCAAATTTTTTTTTAACAAAAACAAAAGTTAAATTACGACTGGGATTACGGACAGTAAAATTACAGTTCAGTACTTCGTGTAACCCCCATGAGCATTCAGGAGAGCACGTACACGTTGAGGCATGCTGTTCACGAGATTTGCCAAGGTTTGGACAGGAATCGCTTGCCATGCAGTGACAATAGCCTGCTGCAATTCACGCACAGAGGTCGGCTGCTGGTCCAAGTGGTCATTTTGACGCGTTAATTCTGCCCACAAGTTCTCTGTCGGATTCATATCTGGGGACATGCCAGGCCACTCCTTATGCTCTACACCACGGTCAGCAAGAAAGTGTTGGATCATGCAAGCACGATGAGGCAGTGCATTGTCATCTTGGAAGACAAAGTTTCCTCGAAAGGCTGCACGAGCAAATGGAAGCAATGTTTCTTCCAGAATGGCCCTGTACTTGATCTGGTTCTGGTTTCCATTCAGAACAACCAGGTCAGTTTTGCCCCCTGCATGAAAAGCAGCCTAAACGGTCACCCCATCACCTCCAGCTTGGACTCTTGGCACTATACAATCTTCATTGTAGGCTTCATGCACTTGTCTGCGCACTCGGGCACGGCCATCTTGACTATCGACGAGAAATCTAGACTCGTCACTGAAGATCACGTGATTCCAGTGTCCTGGCTGCCATTGACGGTGCTCTCTGGCCCACTGCAATCGGTGCTGGTGGTGTTGTCTGGTCAGGCATGGCTTTCTCAGGGGACGCCTGGCACGATAGCCTGCTTGAACCAGTCGTTGGTTGACTAGCCTTCTGGATAGAGGCACATTTGTCAGTTGCTGCCACTCAGCCCTAAGCCGATTAGCTGACTTGGTACGGCCATTGTGGACTAACCGGTGCAGCTGGCGATCATCCCTCCTTGTGGTTTTGTGGGGACGTCCTGACCTCGGTATTGGAGTAGGCACACCCCTCTGAGCATTTCGTTTCAGGATCTTTGACACCTGACCTTGAGTGATGCCATACTGCCGAGCAATAGCCCGCTGTTTCATGCCGTAATTTCGTAAAGCCACCACTCCATGACAAACAGCATTGTCGAGTTGACGGACCATCTCCAGAGGAAGCGGCAATAACTTTTGGAGACGGGCAGCAGTTGTTTTCCACTTATACAGAACGCAACAACCCTTGTATACCCGACTGTGAAGCCAATCATCAAATGCACCTGTCCGTACGTTTTGCCACGCCACCTGTGATATAATCCTGTTGTTGACCTCTTGCTGCGACAGACAATCAGTGACATGGTTCTTTTTACAAATAAATCACCGAAGCATAAAAGAAACTCACCAGATTGATATACTGAGTTAAGAAAGTAAACCCAAGTCAAGAAAAAAAAAATATTCCATATTCAATGCCAAGTCTGTAGATAAATGATGGTACCCAAGTTGCCGTTTTTGTCATGGTTTAAACCAATCATAATTCAAACAATTATTTTGCACAAATGTACTTGTAATATACGTGATATCACATTTTATAAACAATTGAAGTTGAAAAAAAAAATTCCCCAAAAAATTCCCCAAAAAAACAAACAAAAAATTGGAAATTTTTTCAAAAACAATACCCTTAGGACATACCGACGGGAGAGATATGTGCATACCAGAAGTTTGGTGCGATTTCACAAAAGTTTGAGAAAGTAGTTCAGTGACAACACAACACAACACAGGACAACACAGGACAGACGCTGCACGGATATATATATATATATATATATATATATATATATATATATATATATATATATATATATATATATATATATATAGATATATATATATATAGATATAGATATATAGATATATAGATATATATAGATATAGATATATATCGATATATAGATATAGATATATATATATAGATATATATAGATATATATATATATATATATATATATATATATATATATATATATATAAATATATATATATATAGATATATAGATATAGATATATATAGATATATAGATATAGATATATATAGATATATAGATATATATAGATATAGATATATATAGATATATAGATATAGATATATATAGATATATAGATATAGATATATATTGTTGCGAATATGGAATTTGGCCTCCATATCCGCTTGTAAATATTCCCCTATTTCCCCAATACTCCCCAACTATCCCCAATCCCCCATTCCCTAGTCCCATTGTCTGTAAACAACACTCTGTAGAACCGACCTTCCCCTTTTTCCCCCATTAAATGTCGTGCCCAGGTCCACCGCATCTCACGTAGACAACTTTCGGACATCTTGCTAGTTATTCTTAGTCTATGTCAGTTAAGGACTCGTTTCCATTAATTCCGACTCTTCGTTGCACCAGAATGTGATTATATGGCACCAGTAGTGAGTTTAGGACCTTCCCATGCCTCCTCCCGTCTTCTTCCCCAAACAACAACAACAACAACTACAACTACAACTACAACTACAACAACAGTTACAACAAAAACTACAACAACGGCGCTGCGCGGAGGAGTGTGCGTCCTCACACCGGCTCGGTTAGCCGCCATTGACGATGCGCTCCGACGGGGTTACCACGAAGGGGCTCCCTGTCAGCCCCTCGTCAAGGGTGGAGCCGGTAACCCCCCTGCACGCACCCAATGAGAAGCAACGAGCCGATTCCATCTGGGGCGGAGCTAACGAGCCGAGGGCGTGTCACTCCCCGCCGGATATACGCGGCCACGTACCGGACGTGACGTGAGATGCGCCCCGAGCTTGAGAAGACAAGAGAGCCACCTCCGAGCGCTGAGAGACCTCCTGCATCTTTTGGGCCGCGCTATCCTGTCCCTGAGCACAAGGTGCACCTTGTGCTGGCCATCGAATACCCGCTTTCCTTGCCATCAATCCCCGTGTGAGTCAGCCTTTTGTCCCGTTTATCTGTCGTCTGTTGGGGTTAATATAAGAGTGTGTCTAAGTGCTTGTCTTTCTATGCTGTACCTCTCATCCCTGTAATCTGAACCTTCCGCACTAATATAACCTCCTCCGGAGGTCTTGAGAACCGTATCCCTGGTGTCGTGTCATTTTAATCCCAGCCGTGTGTCTTTTCCTTCATTGATCTAGCGTAGCGCGATTAGTCAACGTTCGGGTATAATCGGGTAACTTGTGCAGACGTGGTCATACCAAACCGCTCGGTAAATAACATCTAAGCCGCGTCTGTAACAATTGGTGTCGAGGAGTGGAATTCGGACCCGGGACTAAATTTATTAGGCCCAAATTTGTAGTAGAATCGATTCGGAGCGCGTTTCCCGCGCGAAATTATAACGGCGAAATTTGATTTTGTCATACGGAAATAAAAACCCGAATTTTGAAAGTCGCGCTATGGCAGACCAAGACAGCTGGGGTCCGGTAGGGGAGAGTGAGGCAGGGCCGGTCCAGGACCAAATTGAGGGACGCGAGGAGAGCGAAGCAGTGAGGGCGGCAGGGTCGCAAAATAGCGTTGTCACGCACGAGGTGGCCACGGCGTCCACGACCGCGACCGTGGCAGCGCCCCTGGTGGATCCGAACCTTTTTATGTTGCAAATGAGGGCCCTTATGGAACAAATGGGTGAGCGATTGGAGGGCCAAATGGGGGTAATGGGGAACCGGATGGATGCTCAGAGTGAGCAAATGAGGGCTGATAGTGAGCGATTGGAGGGCCAATTGGGGGTAATGGGAAACCAAATGGGGGTAATGAGGGACGAAGCGAGGGGTACCGGTGAGGGGTTAGACAATAATTTTAAGGAGTTAGACAAGAAATTTGGGAAGTTAGACAATAATTTTGAGGGGTTAGACAATAATTTTAAGGAGTTAGACAAGAAATTTGGGAAGTTAGACAATAATTTTGAGGGGTTAGACAACGGGATAAAAGAGGTGAGAAATGGGTTAATAGGGTTAGAAAACAGTATGGAAGGCAAATTGAGGGACATGAGGGACCAAGCGGAAAGGGAAGTTAACCAAATGGGGCAGCAGATAGAGGGGGTCAGAATGGGGGTAGAAGCCAAACTGGATGCTCACAGGGAGGAAATGGAGCAGATGAGGGTGGCATCTGGGCAGGAGATGCAAGTGATGGGAGAGGAGATCAGGAGAGGAGTGAGTGAGGAGGTCGGAGGAGTGCGCGAGGAGGTGAGGCACTGTAAGGAGCACATGGAGAAGGAGGTGAGAAAGGGGACTGTAAAGTTACAAGGGGGCATAGAGGACCTGACGCAGGAGGTGGAGCAGCTGACGGTGGGACAGACGGAGTTAGTGGAGCAGGTTCAAAGGAACACTGCGGTATTAGGAGGTTTAAAAGCGACACAAAATGACCTAAAAAATGACTTGGTAGCGACGAAGAGGGAATGTCAGATGGTACGTGAGGGACTGACAACGAGGTTGGACGAGGTGACAGAGGTAATGAAGACGAAGGACCGGCAGGTGAGGACGCACATGGAAACGGTCAAGGTAGCCTTGGAGGACGAGCTTGAGGAGACGTACCGGGGAATAAAAGAGGTGAAGCAGAATTTAGAAGAAGTGGAAGAAGGGATGAGCGAAATTAAGAAGCGACGGAGAGGGGATAACAAAGAGATAAAAGAGGAGATAAAAGAATTGGTCCAAAGTCTGTGTTTGGATCGTGATGATGTGCTCATTAACCGGATGAGGGATTCGCAGGTGATGGAGGAGAAGCGAAGAGGAAGAGGACCCGGTGTAAGTGGTGACCAATATGGTCGTGCGTATGATGCGCCAGGGGATTTAAGAAGCTTGGGGGTCGAGATGGACCCGGGTGTTCGTGAGAGGCCGTTGGTGAAGTGTGTGACAGGTCTGGTGTGCGAAAAAGGAGGTGTGCGAGAAAGTCCGACTCTGGGGTGTGTGAGGAAAAAGTGCGTGCCAAGGAGTGAGGGTGCTGGCGAGAGTGAGTCGGTCGTAGCGAGTGTGCGAGGGAGCACATGGAAGCGCGGTGTGGTAAGTGTTACAGAGGGTGTGACGGGAGAGTGTGCGCGAGAAAGGTGTGTGACGGACAGGTGCATGGGGAAAGAGTGCGCTGTCAAAGGCAAGGAAGAATGCACACCTGTGGTGAGTGTTACAGAGGGTGTAACGGGAGAGTGTGCGCGAGAAAGGTGTGTGACGGACAGGTGCAGGAGGAAAGAGTGCGCTGTCAAGAGTAAGGGTGAGTGCGCTGTCAAGAGTGGAGGTGAGAGTAGTAAGAGTGACAAGGAGAGTGAGTTGGTTGTGACAGGTGAGCGAGGATGTACACCTGGGATGGAAGGATGCACACCTGGAATGGTAGAGCGTGAGTGGGAATGCACGCTGGAGTTGGTGGTGAGGCACGTGGTTGGGTGTGCGAATGAGAGCACACCTGTGATTGTCACAGAGGAGGTGACAGAGGAGGGGGCGCGAAGAGGTGTGTTAGTGAGGTGTGCGACCAACGAATGTGTGCCAAAGTGTTCGGTGGTCAGGTGTGTGACCAAGGCTGTGAGTGGAATGGGGGTACCGAGGTGTGTAAGGAGAGGTACGAGGAGCATGGAGACGGCTGGATGTGTGAGCAAGGAACGGGCTGCGGGGTGTAAGCATGCAGGTGAAGCATCGACGTTAAACGGAGCAGCGGGTAGAACGACTTATAGCCGAATCGGGCCCTCGGTGCGTGCTGGGCCTCGCTTTGAACGGCCGCGTCCGTGCTCCACTAGGCGGAGCGGGCAGCCCGATAGAAAGGGTCGTCATGGCGACCACTTTTTGTTGAGGCAGTCCGGCAGGTCGAGATCGGGACATTGGATGGCTCCGCGCCGAGATGGTGCGTGGGATCTCGGCCCGGGTAAGCCCCCGTCCCTGCCCCGAATGCCGGACGCATCCAGCCGCCGGCACAAAACAACCCGCATTCATGGCTTGGCTTTACAAAGCCGAGCTTTAGAAGTGAATTGGCGCACCGGGAGGCAGTAGTGAGTAGACTGGGTGATGAGGTTAGTGTTTTGGACCCAAAATTAGAGAAAAACAAAATTTGATGATTGGCAAGGGATTGGCAGTAGTGATTGGCAGCTGAGTAGGATTGGCAAATTTTTGATTTGTTGAAATTTGATGTGCAAAATTTATAGAGAGAGACCCCCGATGTGGTGGGATGGCAAATCCACCATCCCTCACAGGTGGGGGCAAAGGAGCAATAGCTTATGGGGTGTATGGCAGTGAAAACTAGCCCGGGTGGGTTAGGTTATATTGTAGGGATCTAGAAAGATGACAGTAGGTGACGTTAAGGTTAGTTAGTGACTGATACCTGTAGTGGGGACGCAGGTAGTTTAGTGTGGATGATAATGACGTGGGAGCGCAATAGTTTAAAGGGACGACTGGGAAGCGCAAGTTTCAGAAGGGAGTAGTTAGCTGAGATGATGCCGTGTGTGTGAGAATGGAACAGGTGTGATTGCACAGGTGTGCAACTGGACAGGTGTGTGGAGCAGTGTGTGAGTAATGAGTGTTGTGGATCAGCGCGAATGCGCTTGGGGAGAGAAGGGTGCAGGTGGCACCAGGTGTGAGAGCACAGGTGTGCAAGTACAGGTGTGTGGAGAGAGTTGGAGTAAGTGGTACGGAGTGGTGTGCATGGTGCGAAGGTGTGGATGGGGGAAGAGTGGACCCCTATCACGGATACCCGGGGCGGGTCGTGTAAGTGTTAGGTAGAGGGTACAGGTAAATTGTGGTTGGATATTGGCATTTGTGGTGCGGTTGCAGAATGGTGTTGTGGATGGGTGCATTAGTGTTGTGGAAATGGCTGGGCGTGTAGCCTGTTAGTGTGTGTAGTTGGTTGGGCACTCCACCACTGTGAGGATGTCGGCCAGGTGAGGCCGCAGGTGGGCTCTGGGAGCCGGTAGTTGTGAGTGGGTGCCTGAGGATCCCGGGTGTGGATCGGGCAGCCCAGTGCCAGAGAGGGCACCGAGTGGGGAGAGCGCCAGAGGGCCTTCCCCAGGTAGTTAGGTTAGGGTAAGGAGCAGGTAAGCTCGGAGGCAACTGCAGTGGTGGAGGTGTGCAGGTGGGTAGACCCGCTGGGAGAGGTACACGTCGCGGCCCAGAAATTGTGCGAGGGCACCGGGAGATGAATCGGGGGAGTGAGACCCCAAATTGAAAAGCACCACAGTTTGGCCAATAGGAATTGGTTTTTAGAACCCATAGTGTAAGAGGGCCAATGGTTTGGCCAGAGAAAGACCCCGGGTAGTGTAAAGTTGTTAAAGTCATTTAGGAAATAGTTAGGATTGATGAACCTGTCGCACCATACGCAGCCACTTGCCTGTGGTGATGATGATGACTCCACACCTGTGTTTTCTTTGTTCTGTGCAGGAAATGAGAATTGCGGTGAGGATTTGTGAGACGCATCACGACGTGGATGAGACATTGGGGTGATTCCATCTCTCCCTCCCTAGGAGGGACTGATGATGAATTGGTAATGGCAAATTATGATGTTGAGTTGGAGATGGCAAATTATGATGTTGAGTTGAAAATGGCAAATTTGATTGGTTAGGAGGGAGAGAAGACGAATTTGGTATATGGGAGGAACGGGGAAGACAGTAGGGATGTTTGTTGATTTGTAAAGTAGATGTTTATGGGTAGTGTTGTGTTTTGTGGATACAGTAAGGGGTAAGGGAGGGGCCATGTAGGTTACCTGGTGGGGGGGGGGGGGGGAGCGTACGGTAGGAACGTACCTGTCTCACCTGGTTCCCATGTGCCCCCAGTGTGCATTACCTTGCATTGCGTGCACTTTTGCGCCCTTACCACCTTACTCACTTGTCTGCTTCTTTTGTCTCCCACCTCCGAGGATCTGGCTTTGGGGCAGAGAGAGAGAGGAGAGAGAGGTGCTGGCTTCGCAGTTGTGGGCCTGCACTTTCGCTGCTTGCTGCTTGGATCGATACACCATATGGACCGCAATGTTTGTGGCCACCCACAATGGACCGCAGTTCTTTTGCGGCCAAGCACCACCCATGGATGGACCTATGGGTCAACGTGGCACCTATGCCATACAAGGTGAACCACTAACAGTTGGCCCCCTGACGGCCACAATATAGAAATGGACGCGGTTGGCGCCTTTCTTTATTTTTGAAAGAGGCAAGAAGGCCAAGTGCACCACACGAAGGCAAGACCAGCGGCAGAACATCGGCCGGCTGCGACACCACCGGTGATTATAAACACTTTATTGGTGCACCGGATGGTGCTGACTGTACATGATGGGGTGGTGCTTTTCGTGCTGGGAAAGGGTGCTCTGCACGTTATTAAAGGCCGTAGGCCACAGAGCACTCGTGGGTTGGTGTATCGATGCTGGCATGCGTGCGCTCTCTATGCATAACATCTGCATGTGTCCCTCCAAAAACAGGTCCTGGATCGTAGTGTAAATATCAGCGTAGTCTTGTAAAAAATGCTCCCTACCGGCTGTATGTTTAGTTTGAGAATTCTTTCCGGATTCGGTTATCCTGTGGGTGTGTTTCTGAGAGGAGAAGGGTGCAACGTCGCAGGGGGACATATTTACTCATTTGTGAATATCTGTAAAACTGTCGCACTCAGGGTAGAGTTAATAGTAGTGGGAACTACATCTGAGTGCCACACTAAACTAGGTAAAAATTTATCGGGTCGGGACGCCCCGAGGGTAGAGAAGGGTGCAATGTTGCGAATATGGAATTTGGCCTCCATATCCGCTTGTAAATATTCCCCTATTTCCCCAATACTCCCCAACTATCCCCAATCCCCCATTCCCTAGTCCCATTGTCTGTAAACAACACTCTGTAGAACCGACCTTCCCCTTTTTCCCCCATTAAATGTCGTGCCCAGGTCCACCGCATCTCACGTAGACAACTTTCGGACATCTTGCTAGTTATTCTTAGTCTATGTCAGTTAAGGACTCGTTTCCATTAATTCCGACTCTTCGTTGCACCAGAATGTGATTATATGGCACCAGTAGTGAGTTTAGGACCTTCCCATGCCTCCTCCCGTCTTCTTCCCCAAACAACAACAACAACAACTACAACTACAACTACAACTACAACAACAATTACAACAACAACTACAACAACGGCACTGCGCGGAGGAGTGTGCGTCCTCACACCGGCTCGGTTAGCCGCCATTGACGATGCGCTCCGACGGGGTTACCACGAAGGGGCTCCCTGTCAGCCCCTCGTCAAGGGTGGAGCCGGTAACCCCCCCGCACGCACCCAATGAGAAGCAACGAGCCGATTCCATCTGGGGCGGAGCTAACGAGCCGAGGGCGTGTCACTCCCCGCCGGATATACGCGGCCACGTACCGGACGTGACGTGAGATGCGCCCCGAGCTTGAGAAGACAAGAGAGCCACCTCCGAGCGCTGAGAGACCTCCTGCATCTTTTGGGCCGCGCTATCCTGTCCCTGAGCACAAGGTGCACCTTGTGCTGGCCATCGAATACCCGCTTTCCTTGCCATCAATCCCCGTGTGAGTCAGCCTTTTGTCCCGTTTATCTGTCGTCTGTTGGGGTTAATATAAGAGTGTGTCTAAGTGCTTGTCTTTCTATGCTGTACCTCTCATCCCTGTAATCTGAACCTTCCGCACTAATATAACCTCCTCCGGAGGTCTTGAGAACCGTATCCCTGGTGTCGTGTCATTTTAATCCCAGCCGTGTGTCTTTTCCTTCATTGATCTAGCGTAGCGCGATTAGTCAACGTTCGGGTATAATCGGGTAACTTGTGCAGACGTGGTCATACCAAACCGCTCGGTAAATAACATCTAAGCCGCGTCTGTAACAATATATATATATATATATATATATATATATATATATATATATATATATATATATATATATATATATATAACCCCACCTCCCCCTCCTCCCTTTTAGCCGCGTCGCAGACGCTGCTCATAGAGTGCCCTCTGCTGTTGTTCTTGTTCTTGTTCTTGTTCTTCTTGTTCTTGCAGAGAAGACAAAACCTCAAAGCTCCACCCATTCTGGGAACCATAGCTCCACCCATTCTGGGAGAGCCTTCATATAAACAAATATCCACCATTTTATTAACTCACATAGCTTTGAGGCCTGTTTTGTAGGCCCGTGGTGTCTTCCTATCTCACACAGTTTTATTTCAAATCAAATTCGATATATCATTTCATTTTTCACAGTCGCTAACATAGTTTTAGACTCGGTTGAAAAAAAACGGGAAGAAAATCCGATGAAAGTTGCCCTTTATAGAACGAAATGAATTCTCAAAGGCCTGTAACTTCAAGTTCATTGAGATAATTTTTTTTTAAATCGCGGCATGGTCAGTCATACACCGCCCGAAATAAGAGACGTGGAAATGCCGAGATATATATATATTTTGTTTAAATCGCGGCATGGTCAGTCATACACCGCCCGAAATAACAGACGGGAAAATGCCGAGATATATTAAAAATTCGTCCATTTGATGACAATCGTCACGATGAAATATTTAATTTATACGTCGTCACAATAATGTGGAGAGAGGAGCATAGTGAAGGAGCTGGGGCTCCCACGTCGATCGGAAGAATGGACGCGACAAAAAGCTGGAATTCATCTGAGTTGCTTTATTGAAATCAAACACTCAGGCACTCTTAAAACCCGTTTATCGGTCAGCAATATATATCTATTAACCCAGGGGGTTTGCCCAGGCCCGGCGCCAGGGGGCGTGGCCCAGCGTCCCGACCGAGGCCTGGCAAGTTGAGCGCGGGCCTGCCCGGGCGTCCTGGACGAGCCCGGCATGGTGATCGCTCTGCGTCCTTGATAGGTGCAAGGCAATTGTGAACACCCAGCGGCAGCCGCTACACACGTCCCCCCAGAATCGACTTGCACCGGCAGGGTCAATTTGAGGGGGGTCCTGATGACCCGGCCGAAGCGACCCCTGGCGGGTCGTGGGAGGGGGTCCGGTGAGGTGGTGGGCGGTCGAGTGGGGGGCACCGTGGACGGGGGGTGGCCTCGCCGCGGCGGAAGGGCCACCCGTGGTGGGTGGTCGACGTCCATGTGCGCCGGCTTGAGGCGGTCCACTGCAATCCGGTCCGACCTGCCGCCGATGTCGATGACGAACGACTTGTTGTCCCGTCGCAGCACCCGGAAGGGCCCGTCGTACGGCGGCTGGAGTGGCCACCGATGTGCGTCGTGACGCACAAAAACATACTCCGCTGTGCGGAGTGCTGGGGGGACGTAGGACTGGGGGTCACCGTGGTGGGATGTTGGCACGGGGGCAAACCGTCGGGCGGCCTCCTGGAGGTCCGAGCGCTGGTGAGCTGCGGACCAGGGACTGGTAGCGTCGGGCACGAATTCGCCCGGGACGCGTAGCACCTGGCCATAGACAAGCTCGGCGGTGGATGCCTGGAGGTCCTCCTTGGGGGCCGTGCGAAGGCCCAAAAGGACCCACGGCAGCCGGTCGGCCCAACCGCCGTCTTGAAGGCCGGCCATGAGCGCGGCCTTCATGGAGCGGTGGAATCGCTCGCACAACCCGTTTGCTTGGGGGTGGTAGGCCGTAGTACGGTGGAGCTTGACCCCCAGGTTGCGGGCGACCGCGCCCCACAGCTCGGAGGTGAACTGTGGTCCGCGGTCTGACGAGATGTCCGCCGGTGCGCCGAAGCGGGCGACCCAGGTGGCGATGAAAGCCTGCGCCACGTCGGCGGTGGTGGTGGAGACGAGGGGAACGGCCTCCGGCCACCTGGTGGTCCTGTCCACCATGGTGAGCAGGTGTGTGAACCCCCGTGACGGGGGGAGGGGGCCCACCAGATCCACGTTGACGTGGTCGAAACGTCGTTCGGGCACGGTGAAAGGTGCCAGCGGGGCCTGGGTGTGTCGGTGGACCTTGGCCCGTTGGCAGGCCGTGCAGGTGCTGGTCCAATCGCGGACGTCCCGACGAAGGCCGTGCCAGACGAAACGCGCCGACACCAGCTTCTGGGAAGCTTTCCGGCCCGGGTGGGAAAGGCCGTGGAGAGAGGCGAAGATGCGGCGTTGCCAGGTGACGGGCACGATGGGGCGAGGCTGGCCTTGGGAGACGTCGCAGAGCAGGACAGTGTCCGCGCAGGGGATGTCGGCCAGGCGGAGGCCCGTGTACGCCGCCCGGAGGGCTTGCACCGTGGTGTCGGTGGTTTGGTCCGCCGCCATAAGCGCAAAATCCACGCCCAGGTGGACCGCGTTCGCGCAGGCCCGGGAAAGACAGTCGGCCACGGCGTTGTTTTTGCCGGCGACGTGCCGGATGTCCGTGGTAAACTCCGACACGGCGGAGAGGTGGCGCTGTTGGCGGGCCGACCATGGCTCCGTGACCTTGGCCATGGCGTAAACCAACGGCTTGTGGTCGACGAACGCCGTGAAAGGTCGGCCCTCCAGGAGGTGGCGGAAATGGCGGACGGCCAGGTGTAGACCGAGGAGCTCCCGGTCAAACGTGCTGTATTTGAGCTCGTTCGGCCGGAGCTGCCGGCTGAAAAAAGCGAGTGGCTGCCAAACCCCGTTCACCCATTGCTCATGTACGGCGCCCACCGCGTAGTCGGAGGCATCCGTGGTGAGGGCGATGGGAGCGTTGAGCACCGGGTGAGCGAGCAGTGTTGCGTCGGCGAGGGCCCGCTTTGAGCGTTGGAAGGCCGCATCCATTGCTGCGGACCAGGCGATGTCGTGCTTGGCCGGCTTGCCCCGGAGGGCTTCGTAGAGGGGCCGCATGAGTTGAGCAGCGCGGGGCACGAAGCGGTGATAAAAATTCACCATTCCCAGGAATTCCTGCAGGGCCTTTATGGTGCGGGGACGCGGGAACGTGGTGATGGCCTCGACCTTGGTTGGCAGCGGCACGGCCCCGTTCTTGGTGATGTGGTGGCCCAAAAAATCAACGGCCGTCGTGCCGAAGTGGCATTTGGCCGGGTTGACGATGAGGCCGTGCTCGCTGAGGCGCCCGAACAGTGTTCGGAGGTGGAGGAGGTGCTCGGCCCGGGACGTGCTGGCGACGAGGATGTCGTCCAGGTAAACGAAAAGGAACGGCAGGTCACGCAGCACGCCGTCCATCAAGCGCTGGAACGCCTGAGCCGCGTTCTTGAGACCAAACGGCATCCGCAAGAATTCGAATAAGCCGAACGGCGTGATGACTGCCATTTTAGGGACGTCGGCCGCCCTGACAGGTACCTGGTGATATCCCCGTATGAGATCAATTTTCGAAAAAATGACCCGTCCCGCCAGACGGGCGGAGAAGTCTTGGATATGCGGGATCGGGTACCTGTCGGGGGTGGTAGCGTCATTGAGACGGCGGTAGTCGCCACACGGGCACCATCCACCCCCCGGCTTTGGCACGATGTGCAGTGGCGAGGCCCACGCGCTATCGGAGCGCCGCACGATGCCGAGGTGCTCCAACGCGTCGAATTCGGCCTTCGCTACGGCGAGCTTGGCTGGGTCGAGGCGGCGGGCCCTGGCGTAGACCGGCGGGCCCGTGGTTGGTATGTGGTGCTCGATCCCATGCCGTACTGCGACGGCCGAAAACGTCGGCCGCGTGAGGGCCGGGAACTCCGTGAGCAGGCGAGCAAACTCGTTCGCCGCCGGGACGGTGCATGCCAGCTCGGTCGGCGCGGAGCTGCTCAATGTGCATACCAGGGAGCTGAAGGTTTCAGCGTTGATTAAACGACGCCGTTGGACGTCCACCAGCAGTCCGTGTGCGCAGAGGAAGTCGGCGCCTAGCAGAGCCATGGGCACGTTGGTGGTTACAAACGTCCAAGCAAAGCGTTGGCCGCCGAAACAGAGGGTGACGTTGCGCGGGCCGAAGGTGTGGATAGTCGATCCGTTGGCCGCAACCAAGGAGGGGCCGCAAACCGCGGATTGCCTGTCCTGGTCAGAGGTGGGTATGACGCTCAGTTGGGCGCCGTCCGGACGCTTTATCCGTGATGAACAGTAAGTTGCCCGTGTGGCCGGCGCTCATGGCTGGTAATGAACGCCGGCCCGGCCGTTTCCCGGCCTGCCGAAGGTGCACGGGGGTCGGCATGTCCGGGCCTTTTGTCCGAACCTGGCATGATAGTAACACCACGCTTGGTCGGGTGGAGGCCTCGGTCGTCGTGCTGGAGGTGGTCGGCACGGTAGAGCGGCCGCCAATTGCGTCGGCAGTTCGGCCGTCGACCGTGCCGGGTGCTCGGGCGCCATGGTTGTTGCGTCGGACGGCGGTGGGTCCCATGTCGCCACTGCGATGCGCCGTCCTGCAGCGGAGATCTTGTCGGCTTCTCTGGCAAGGGCCCGGGGATCTGTGATCGTCGTGCTTGCCAGGGCGAGGCGTACCGGGTTAGGCAGCTGACGGAGGAACAGCTCCCGGAACAGGAATGCCGGAGAGTGCTCGCCGAGCAGTGAAAGCATGTAGTCCATTCGCTCGGAAGGGCGCGTGTCGCCGAGCTCAGGCAGTTCGAGCAGGCGCCATGCGCGTTCCGCCGATGGGAGGGCGAAAGCATCGAGGAGAAGCTTCTTAATCGCGCCGTATTTGTCAGCGGCTGGCGGGCTTTCGAGGAGGCTCAGGGCGCGGGCCGCGGTAGCCGACCCGAGCGCAGCTACCACATGGTGGAAGCGGGTGTCGTCGGCCGTGATGCCTCGCAGGGCGAACAGGGACTCCGCCTGTGCGAACCAAACCGCCGCGTGAGCCTCCCAGAAGGTAGGCAGTTTAAGGGCGACTGCCGTGTCCATGTCGATAGGTCACCAATGAAGGAGCTGGGGCTCCCACGTCGATCGGAAGAATGGACGCGACAAAAAGCTGGAATTCATCTGAGTTGCTTTATTGAAATCAAACACTCAGGCACTCTGAAAACCCGTTTATCGGTCAGCAATATATATCTATTAACCCAGGGGGTTTGCCCAGGCCCGGCGCCAGGGGGCGTGGCCCAGCGTCCTGGCTGCGGCCTGGCAAGTTGAGGGCGAGCCTGCCCGGGCATGCCCGGGCATGCCTGGGCGTCCCGACCGAGGCCTGGCAAGTTGAGCGCGGGCCTGCCCGGGCGTCCTGGACGAGCCCGGCATGGTGATCGCTCCGCGTCCTTGATAGGTGCAAGGCGATTGTGAACACCCAGCGGCAGCCGCTACAATAGCTTCGTTCACGTGTCGCCACACACGGGAAATTGCCGAGATATATTTTCACTTTGCACAAAAATAACATCAAGTATTCGAATCAATAGGAATGTCCTGTGCTTATAACATCGACGTTTAAATAGGCACAGCTGCATCTAGGCATTGTGTAACATCGACGCGGCTTTTGTTTTAATTAAAACTTTTTGTACTTGTTCTTACCTATAATTAGGAACACGTGCCCATCAGCCTGCCTCCTGGTGAGTCCAGGGGCCGTCAACACGTCCCGACCTTTAAATCTACCATCACCTCTCTCTTCTTCCTCTCTAAACTCCCTCGGTGTGATCTGCTGGGTCTATGTGTTTTGTTAATTCCTAAGTCAGAGTGCAGAAGGGAGTACAACTTTTTGACTGTGTGGTTTCTTTAATTGATTGCATAACTGTGGTTTTTCTGATTTTTCTAACTGACAGAAATAAGGAGGATGTGTGATTTTTGGTGTGAGTGAGTGGGTGAGGAGCTGTGGATTGGTTTTGTTGAGGAGGATTGAGGGAGTGGAGGCGGTTTTGTTGTTTTAGTCTGTGTTTTCACTGGCTGGGGTGGGGGTATGTACGAATGCAGGTCTAGCTGCTGCATGTGGAGGCGTATGTGCCCCTGCTGGCCCACCTTGGATGACCGTATCGAGGTTGAAGGGCCGAAACGGGATGATGCTGAGGACCTGGACTGAGGACCCGGTCATTGAGGCACACTTGTGACCAGGTGTGTTTTGAACTTATATATATATATATATATATATAATATCAATTGACATATGTGGGAAAATTACGTGTCCAGACCGGGAATCAAGCCCAGGTCCTCGGGTGAACCGGACCAGTGCTCTGCCATTTGTGTGTGGGCGACCTATCTGGGCGACCCCTGACCACCAAATTTTCCCCACATGGCATGGGCACATAATTTTCCCACATATGTTGATTGATTTATTTGGAATCCTGTTCATTTATTGTATTACTATGTATTACTATGCCCCCAGTGGTGTTTATAATAGCCGACATGGATTTGTCCCACAATTCAAAACCGATTTTCACGAATCTTAACCAACAGATAGAGCTCGTAAAAAGCTGGAAAACTATTGTTTTTGAGTTAAACACATCAAAAGGCCAAGGTCACATAAATCGCCAATTTTCATCCGTTTGAATTGATAGCTATCGATATAATATACAGTGCATTCAGAAAGTATTCAGACCCCTTCACTTTTTCACATTTTGTTATGTTGCAGCCTGATGCTGAAATCGTTTAAATTCATTTTTTCCCTCATCAATCTACACTCAATACCCCATAATGACAAAGAGAAAACAGGATTTTCCAGAGTGACCATGTCTGGAGCTCAGCCAGAGTGATCATCGGGTTCTTGGTCACCTCTCTTACCAAGGCCCTTCTCCCCCGATTGCTCAGTTTGGCCGGGCGGCCAGCTCTAGGAAGAGTCCTGGTTGTTCCAAACTTCTTCCATTTAAGAATTATGGAGGCCGCTGTGCTCTTGGGAACCTTCAATGCAGCAGAGAATTTTTTTGTAGGCTTCCCCAGATCTGTGCCTCGACACAATCCTGTCTCTGGACACAATCCTATGCATTGTCAGCTGTGAGACCTTATATACACAGGTGTGTGCCTTTCCAAATCATGTCCAATCAATTGAATTTACCACAGGTGGACTCCAATCAAGGTGTAGAAACATCTCAAAGATGATCAAGAGAAATGGGAGGCACCTGAGCTAAATTTCAAATGTCATCGCAAAGGGTCTGAATACTTATGTCAATGTGATATTTCAGTTTTTTAATAAATTTCTAAAACTTTCTAAAATCCTGTTTTCTCTTTGTCATTATGGGGTATTGAGTGTAGATTGATGAGGGAAAAAATGAATTTAAACGATTTCAGCATAAGGCTGCAACATGACAAAATGTGAAAAAAGTGAAGGGGTCTGAATACTTTCTGAATGCATTGTATAACTAGAGCAATGCGACTGTGTCGCCAATATGCCTCTGCATAGTCCCGCACCAGGTAGATGCCCTCGTTCAGTGTCCTAAAAATAAACAAGTTTGATTTAAATCCCTTCACCTGTTTTGAAGTATCACATTTTCACCAGCCTTGACAGGTTTCACATCGATCGGTGAAGCGCTTTCAGAGAAGGGATGTTTTGAAATATCGGCTTTCAAGCTAATATGGCTGCCACACCACATGCCATATGACATGAAAAATGTACACACTGCATATGTATGGGTAGAGGATCACGTTTGTGAAGTTTTGTGTTGATCGGATAAGGTTCGTTTTTCTATCTAAGATGGCTGCCAAACCACATGACCTAAGATGTCATTATTTTGAAACTATATGCAACAGTGGTGCTAGATGATATTTGTAAATAGGGTAAGTGATTTTTATCGATAGGAGTAAGTGGTTTCAGAGATATAATTATTTAATATTTTCCTTCAATCCAATATAGCTGCCACACCATGTGACCAATGCAATTACACACGTAAAGTTTCGAATCAATCGATTTGGTGGTTTGGGAGAAGAGTTTTTTTTATAAGGTTTTCAGTTAAATCCAATATGGCTGCAAACCATGTGACCTATGATGTCATAAATTTAATATTTCAATACAAATGGGTCATCGATCATGTATCGCATGCATTTTCGGATTTTTAGGATAAGGAATTCCATTATAACATTTTTGGCTGGTATACCACTTCACCTATGATGTCATCATCATGTTTTTGTTCCCCATTGGGAGTACTTGACAATGTGCCAAGTTTCAAATTTTTCCATTCAGCGGTTTCCGAGAAATATATTTTTTATTATTTGCGTTTATTACAAGACGGCTACCATACCACGTGACCTATGACGCCATAATTGTGATTAAAACATTCTGCATGGGTGTCACTCCTACCCTAAAAGTTTTGCCTTAATTGGACATGTGGTTGCTGAGAAAAACGAGGTTTAGCCCGTACGTACATACGGACGGATGGACGGAAGGATGGACGGACGGACAACCCGAAAACATAATGCCTCCGGCCACCTTCACGGGCGGAGGCATAAAAATAAAAAAACATGGTGAAGCTGTAAATCCTCGGTATATGTCTCTTAATTATCTACTGTTTGGATGTCATTTGCACCCTGACTACGTCTGTTAATTACATACTATTGGAAGGTCCCTTTTTAACCTTTCGACCCTTTAGACTGCTGATACCCCTTAGATCTTTGAAGACCATTTAGACACTGTTAGACATGTACATCCTTTACACCCCTTTGACCTATCTATTGTATATCTTTAGACCACTTGACACCCCGAAGACCTTTACAGAATTTAGACCCCATACACCCTACAGATAGATTAGAGACCTTGGACCCTTGACTATTTAGAGCTATGGACCACTTGGACCTTTTACATGCTTTAGAGATTAGACTCTTTTGACCCCCTAGACACCAACTACGATTGAAATGTACCCTTTAGAACTTCAGACCATCTAGAACCTTTTAAGTGCACACCACGCAAACATCTATAGTCTCCTTGCAAAGCACAGACTATACTTTTTTCAGCAAGTAATGCTCAAATTCTACCCACCCAGGGGGTGGGTACTCTGCTAGTATTACATATAATTCAAGTGGGCAGTGGGGGGAGCAGTAAAAGAAACGGGGTATTATGATCCCAGAGGGAGCGGGTGTTTCTAGTATCTAAAAATAACCAAAAATACGTGCAAACATTCTCAAAAACAATTTTTTGGACAAAAAGAATGCTAAGTACTAACGTTTTATTGCACATTTATTGTTTACAACTCTTTTCACAAAAATTGGCAACTTCACTCTCAGCCCCACAATTTCTCCATGTGAACTCCACTATATTTTCCCTCACCACACTTAAATCGACTAACAAATGCTATCAATCGATAAACTGTTTACATTTTAGGAGTAAAATTGTTTTCCCACTCCCATTTCAGAAAATGTTACATTGAAGATTTACATTTCAAGCAGTGTATAAATGCAATACAGTACCACATGCTACAATTTCCTCCAATTTATTTTACATTGTCTTTATTATGTAAGATGTGAGTGCAAAAACAGACTCTATACAGCTAAACAAAATAGTCATTGGTTAATAGCGTTACTTAACGCCACTGGAAACACCTATTTCCCACCCCTCCTCCCCCAAACCCCAACCTCCATGTAACGCTTTGTAACGTTTGGACAATATATTTATTCAACATCTGATTAGACTTTTCAGTGTCTTGTTGTGAGTAACAATTGGCCCAAACAGAGCCAATGGAAATCTGACGCAACAAACTAGGGCAGGGTACAATCAGCTTAATGGCCGTATATCTTATTATTCATTAAAGGTAAAAAAAAGTTTTATGCATGAAAGGAAATCAAAGAACAAGAAATCAGAGAATAAGACATCAAAGAACGAGACATCAAAGAAAAAGAAATCAAAGCACAAGACATCAAAGAACGAGACATCAAATAACGAGACATCAAAGAACAAGAAATCAAAGCACAAGACATCAAAGAACGAGACATCAAAGAACAAGACATCAAAGAACAAGAAATCAAAGCACAAGACATCAAAGAACGAGACATCAAAGAACAAGACATCAAAGAACGAGACATCAAAGAACGAGACATCAAAGAACGAGACATCAAAGAACGAGACATCAAAGAACGAGACATCAAAGAACGAGACATCAAAGAACGAGACATCAAAGAACGAGACATCAAAGAACGAGACATCAAAGAACGAGACATCAAAGAACCAGACATCAAAGAACGAGACATCAAAGAACGAGACATCAATGAACGAGACATCAAAGAACGAGACATCAAAGAACGAGACATCAATGAACGAGACATCAAAGAACGAGACATCAAAGAACGAGACATCAATGAACGAGACATCAAAGAACGAGACATCAAAGAACGAGACCCAAAGAACGAGACATTAAAGAACGAGACATTAAAGAACGAGACATAAAATAACGAGACATAAAAGAACGAGACTTCAAAGAACGAGACTTCAAAGAACGAGACATCAAAGAACGAGACATCAAAGAACGAGACATCAAAGAACGAGACATCAAAGAACGAGGCATCAAAGTACGAGGCATCAAAGAACGAGGCATCAAAGAACGAGACATCAAAGAACGAGACATCAAAGAACGAGACATCAAAGAACGAGACATCAAAGAACGAGACATCAAAGAACGAGACATCAAAGAACGAGACATCAAAGAACGAGACATCAAAGAACGAGACATCAAAGAACGAGACATCAAAGAACGAGACATCAAAGAACGAGACATCAAAGAACGAGACATCAAAGAACGAGACATCAAAGAACGAGACATCAAAGAACGAGACATCAAAGAACGAGACATCAAAGAACGAGACATCAAAGAACGAGACATCAAAGAACGAGACATCAAAGAACGAGACATCAAAGAACGAGACATCAAAGAACGAGACATCAAAGAACGAGACATCAAAGAACGAGACATCAAAGAACGACACATCAAAGAACGAGACATCAAAGAACGACACATCAAAGAACGACACATCAAAGAACGACACATGAAACTATGAGACATCAAAGAACGAGACATCAAAGAACGAGACATCAAAGAAATAGACATCAAAGAACGACACATGAAACTATGAGACATCAAAGAACGAGACATCAAAGAAATAGACATCAAAGAACGACACATGAAACTATGAGACATCAAAGAATGAGACATCAAAGAACGAGACATCAACGAATGAGAAATCAAAGAACGAGACATCAAATAACGAGACATCAAATAACGAGACATGAAAGAACGAGACATCAAAGAACGAGACATCAAAGAACGAGACATCAAATAACGAGACATCAAAGAACGAGACATCAAAGTACGAGACATCAAAGAACGAGACATCAAAGAACGAGACATCAAAGAACGACACATGAAACTATGAGACATCAAAGAATGAGACATCAAAGAACGAGACATCAAATAACGAGACATCAAATAACGAGACATCAAATAACGAGACATGAAAGAACGAGACATCAAAGAACGAGACATCAAATAACGAGACATCAAAGAGCGAGACATCAAAGAACGAGACATCAAAGAACGAGACATCAAAGAACGAGACATCAAAGAACGAGACATCAAAGAACGAGGCATCAAAGAACGAGACATCAAAGAACGAGACATCAAAGAACGAGCCATAAAGGAATGAGACATCAAAGAACGAGACATAAAGGAACGAGACATAAAGGAACGAGACTTAAAAGAACGAGACTTAAAAGAACGAGACTTAAAAGAACGAGACTTAAAAGAACGAGACTTAAAAGAACGAGACTTAAAAGAACGAGACTTCAAAGAACGAGACTTCAAAGAACGAGACTTCAAAGAACGAGACTTCAAAGAACGAGACTTCAAAGAACGAGACTTCAAAGAACAAGAAATCAAAAGCCGGAAATCAAGGAACAAGAAATCAAAATCAGGATCAAGGAACATGAAACATGAAATCAAAAGCAGGAAATCAAAGTAGGAAAACAAAGGCCATAATGAATTCCAAGTCAATAACAAGAAATCAAAACATAATCAAAACAAGAAAAAGAGCAATCAGAGATTGCAAACCCTCACCAGGATGCATTTTCAGTGTTTTTTAAATGGCTTTTGGGTTAAAACAAATATGGCGGCCGAACCACGTGGCTGATGACGTCATTATTTTTTTTTCTAAACTAATTTATTCCTAGATGATGCTCAATAAATTTCATCTTGATCGGATGAAGTTTTGTACTTGTCGAATTATGACGTCATAATGGAGGCACCTATGACATCATCATTAACATATTTTATTCCCCATGGAGAGTTCTTTACAATGAGCCATGTCTCATTTTTTCTATTCAACACTTTCCGAGATATGGAGGTGCAAAGTTTTTCGGTTTTTCCAAGATGGCGGCCGAACCACGTGCCCGATGACGTCATAATTATCATTTAAAAAATATATACAGGTGGAGTTGCACCAATGGTGAAAATTTCCTGTCGATCGGACCAACGGTTGCAGAGAAAATCATATTTATTCTGTGCGGACAAACAAACAAACAAACAAACAGACAGACAGACAAACAAACGGACTCAAATGCAATGCCCTCTCCTCTGGCGAGGGTAACAAGAATCAAAAGCAAAGGTCAAGAAAGGAGAATCAAAAACAAACCAAGGAGGAATCGAAGCCAGGGAACAAAGCAAGGAAACAAAAAAAAAAAGCAATAGAAACCCTCATTTGCCCACTCTCTCAACCCCCATGACCTCCGCTGCCCCTGGAGGGGGAATAAAAGTCAGAGGTGAGCTCCGAAGAGAGCGAGAGTGCAAACCAGAAGGAAAAGAGTGGGAATGTCTGGGGGAACCACCCTCCCCACAGTCTCATATGTCCCTTCCCAGGATTATCCCAGCCCTGAATGATGAGCCTTCCAATGCCCGGGGGGAGGGGCGGGGGGGGCTCCACATCCCACAGGATTCTTCGTTATCGTCTGTTGACGATAACTTCCCTGTGGGGCTTTGTCCAGGGAAGACGGTCTTTTAGACTGCCCCTCCTCCAGCACTTGTTCTGTGTCCATTCACCAGTGTCTATACCAGCCTCGGAGGAGGAGCCATCACTCCCAGCCTCCGGCAGCGGGGTATCTTGAATGGAAGTTGTTCCTCTGACCCCACCAATGGAGCCACCACCTTTTCCAGTGTTCTTCCCTCCCACCTCAGTGGGCTCATATCCCGATGTAACCACATCCAGATCCTTCGCTGCTGGGGACAAGGGGACTGCAGCCTCCTCCTTGCTCTTCTCTTTCCTCTCCTCGTCCTTCCTTTCCTCCTTCCTCTCCTCCAGGTGGTGAGGGACGGGGTGGGCAGGGGGGGGGGGGGTGAGGGGGGGAGGAGAGCAACAACTCAGGCAAGGGAGACACCGCACCCATATTCATATTCGTCTTCGGGGCAAAAACCCCTAACTCCACCCGCAGACGCATGTGTCCTGCTTGTACAGCTCTATGGGCAGGAGCAGAAGGTGTGCCCTAATACACTACAGAGGTTGCACTGCACCTGGGAGGTGCAGTGCTCCCTCAAATGGCCCAATCGGCCACACTGTGTGCAAAACAGTCCTTTGCACCCAGACACAAGGTGGCCCTATTTGACCGCACCTGCGGCATATTTTCTGCTGTCCCACGAAAAAACACCTGCCCACGGTCCATCCCAATCATGGTCCCATTTGGGATGTGGGTGACCGTGCCATCATCCTTGACCGTCCCTTGATGGAAGTTGACTTGATGTTGTCGAGTCCTGGTCCATCTACTCAAACCATTCCAGATAAATTGTGGTGGGCTTATGACATCGACATATCGCGACAACCAAAACTTAACATCATAAACACTCACACTCTCGTTGTGGAGGCAGACTGGAAAGACACGTCAAACCCACGGGCCAAGGACATGAGGCAGTAAAAATCCTCAGTCTACATAAACCCAAGTATGCCTAACAACACTGTCCGACCAAATACCTCACTTGATTCTGATGGTCGCAAACACAAAGTGGATGGACTTGTGGTGCCTGCTCACCATAGGGTAGGTTGGGGATGACACTAGGAATGAGGGGGAGAGGGAGGACAATGTTAGCTGGGGAAGCGTGAGGCTCTTCTTGCCTGGTGGGTGAGCCACGCTCGATAGAAAGAAGGCTGGGAAGAAGCAGGACCAAAGACGAACGAAAACGCAGGACTAACAGGTACAACAGGTACAAAACAAATAGACGAGATGGGGAAATAAAGAAGTGCACAAGACAAACACAACAGGATACACTGGGAAGCATAGGTCTGCTATCCCCAAGGACAGTTCCAGAGAGGCTCCCAATCATGTACACAGAGGCCTACAGGCCTCATGTCTAGGGCCCACAAAAAAACCAAAATGGTGATCATATTATTTAGTTTGGGTGCCATGGTGGGTGTAGTCAAGCGACAAATGTGGGTGGGGTCTGGCAGCTGTCGACCAATCGGTGCACAACTGCACATTTCAAAAATTTACCCCCAACAAGAACCGCAACAACATCACACAACAACCATGCGGAGCTCTTGTAGACCTGCGACACAGTCAAAGGTAAAAATAGTAAATGCACCAAACGTGTCCTTGCAACAGTATGATTAATTTAGGCGCAAGGAATGTTAAAATAGAAATAATTTTTGTTTTAATCAAATGTAAAACATTTATGCAAAGGACTGCTTATAATATATATATGATTGTTTTTTAAGACCATTTTTCTCCACTAGAGCAGGGGTTAGCGTTGCCCTAGTTGACCTAGTTGCCCTACTTGCCCTACTTGCCCTACTTGCCCTACTTGCCACCAACCCTTAGTCACCTCTGACAATGCACAGGGATATGGTGTACCTATACTAAATCAGGGTACACACCAGGATCATTCATCCCAGCAAGCTGGTACTCAATTTGCCAACCTCCAGAAGGCATGACAGGCTGAGTCAACCCCCCTGGCTTTAATTCAGCGATCGACCGGGATTCAGAACTCAGGATCCTATGATCCCAAGCCGGCACCCTAACCGCTAAGCCAACACCAGGCTTATAGTCGAAGCTAAACTGATTGGATGTTCTCCATTATGTACCCAGCGATGAAGCGAGCTCTGTGTGCTGCTGTGCTTGATTTGGTAAAAAGGATGCATAACAAGCCCTGACAGCAACCATTAGGACAGCCACTGTGCATTCAGTAATGCCGACTGGGAGACAACTGATGGGTTCATGCCTTAGAAGATCAAATTTTGCACAAACCTGAGTTTTCTTTTGTGTGATTGCATTTCAAATTTAGGAGGCCTTTAGCCCGAGGAAACAATGGGATACCGTTTATTTGAAGAAATAGCCAAATCAATGAGCTTGCATGCCCACCACATGAGTCGTCATTAGAAAGGACGGCAGAGGCAGTGCAAGAGAATACAAAGCGATAGAGGATTGAGGCACATAACGCAAGATGTGTGAACATTTAATTACATTGAAGATGAAAGTTTAGCAATTGTGCATTTAAAACAACCCATTTTATGTCTGCCTCTTTTATAATCCAGTATGAAGCATTTCTGCTATTTATTCATACGTTCCATAACTGTTCACATTTACGAGACTTCAGTGAAATACCCTGCTGAACTCAACTAAAGAAAAGTATTGAGATGGAAAACCTTTAAAAATACCCCTGAGATTTATAGTTGCAGGAATGGCCACTGCTGGCAGTTATTACAGCAGAAGAGCAGCATTGATGGAATGCATTAGTTATCCACAGACCATCAACCTGCTTTGATGATATAGGAAGTTCACAGAGTACTGAGGTGTACATCCTGTCGCTTATATCCTCATCCCTCTCCCTGATCTTTGCTACTCCTTTTCTTTCTGTTCCGCTCCCCTCGACTCCACGCTCATTCTCAGCCCCTCCATTCTCGTTTTTTTTTAAATACCTCTCACTTTACCCCACATTTGCCTCTCTGATTTTTTGACATCTGTAGCCTCCGATCCAATCATTTTGACTGGTCACTGCATCATCTCTGGATGCCGTGAGCACTAAAGAAACCTGTCACCAAGGATGATCCACACTCATCTCTCTTTCTGCATGTACTATCTCATACCTTGACCAGCCTGTCTCAAGAGCAAGAGGTGCTTTTGCTGTCTAATTCTGTGGCACATTCACTCACATTCTTTCTACCTTTGTTACTGCTGGATTATGACTGGTGGCCTGCAAAAGTATTCACCCCCTACAAATATTGGCGCATGTAGATGAATTACAAATTATGTCAAAACAATTTTTACAAATTAAATTTTTATTCATAACTGAAGAGATCAAAATAAACACTTATAATTGAAGGAGGTTACATGTCAGGAATACCTGCAAAGAACCTGTACAAATCAAAATTCACTGGTTGCAAAAGTATTGAGCCCCTTAAGTCAGTACTTGGTGGAAGCACCTTTTGCAGCAATGACTACTATGAATCATTTTGGGTAGGTCGGTCTCTACCAGCTTTGCACAGTGAGATGGTGAAATCTTTGCCCCTTCTTCACGTGAAAATTGCTCCACTTCTCCCAAGTTTGATGGGGATCGTCGATGGACTGCAATGTTCAAGTCTCGCCATAAATGGACAATCGGGTTCAAGCCAGGACTTTGACTGGGCCACTCAAGAACATTTAATTTCTTCTTATCCAGTTACTCCAGAGTGGCTTTAGCTTTGGGCTTCGAATCATTGTTCTGCTGAAATGTCAATCTCATACCCAGTTTAAGATTCATGGCTGACTTAAGCAGGTTTTCATCAAGGATTCCCCTGTACATTGCACCATCCATTGTCCCATATATCCTGACAAGCTTTCCAGTCCCTGCTGATTAAAAGCAGCCCCATATCATGATGCTGCCACCACCGTGCTTGACAGTAGGGATGGTGTTGAATGGGTGATGTACAGTGTTGGGCCTGCACCAGACATAACGCTGTGCATTTAGACTAAAAAGTTCTATTTTTGGCTCTTCTGTACACAAAACCTTTCTCCACATGCCTGCAATATCATTAAGATGCTTTTTTGCAAACTCCATATGAGCTTTTATATGTCTCTTTTTCAGTAATGGCTTTTTCTTGCCACCAGTCCATGCAGGCCAGCTTTTTGAAGGGAACAGGATATTGTTGAATGATGAGCACTGACCCCATCTTGGACATGGAGCCGGTCAGATCATTCTCATTCTGATGGTCAGATCATTGTTGGATTTACAGTGACATCCCGAACCAGTTTCCTGCCTGCACGGCTGCTGTGTTTGGATGGGCGACCTGATCTGGGTAGAGTCTGGGTGGTATGATATGTCTTCCACTTCTTAATGTAGGATTTCACCATACTCAAAGGAATAATGAGTGATTTTGAAATCTCTTATAACCCTCTCCTGAACGGTGCTTCTCCACCACTTTATATCTGACTTCTTTGGAAAGCTCCTTGGTCTTCATGTTTGCCTTGTTGGTTGACCAAGTGAGTTGCACCTTAAAACTCCTTAGAATGGTTTGAATACGACTATGCAGGGAACAATATACTTGTGAATGTTCGATTTACAAGTAAAAACCCACAATGTGGGTTTGCGAATCAACTGCAGCGCAACTGTAGCTGCCACTCGTGTACTACCTGGCGCAGCCAGAACACATACCTCACTGGCAATGGGCAGTCCCAACTCCAGTCATGTGAGCCAGCAAAAGCAGATATGTAATATTATTGTTTTTGGGGGGGGGGGGGGGAGGAGGGCACTAGGTGGTATGGTTTGGATATTCTCCAGCATCTGACCCAAACTAAGGCATACGCCATCCATATGCCATATAAAACGACCTTAGTTTGGGTCAGACATTGAGCAATTTAATGGTTTTATAATTTTTCCCATTTTGTAAAATGAACAACCCCACTAATAATATTATTACGTGGAAGGGTGGGTTCACAGCAAGACTGTTGACTCCATCTTTGCTCTTTATTTCTTCTGGTTCCTTCTGATAACTGCAATGCAGTATTTAGTTTACTGTTTCATTATGATTGTACCATATCCTGATGCTGTGTGGACTCTGTTTCCCCACTGATGGACCTCTGGTAGCTTGTAACTGTTGCTGCGTTTTTGCCTGAGGGAGAAATGGTGAAATCTATTTGTCCAGGTTCTTCCCAACATCTTTGTTCCTTTCACATTTCTTTCTACTTTTTCCATATTTCTCTTTATTCATTCTAATTCTTGCTTCTTCTTTATTTCTCTCTTTCTTTATCTATCTTTCTTAGGAGAAGTGAATTCTTGCAGAAGTTTTTCTGTAAGGCTACCTTTTTTTCTTTTTTTCTTTTGGAGACAAGATAGAGGCTCGTTTAAGAGCTAGCACATCAAACACATATTAGCACATAAAACACAAAAACCATAAACGGACACGTAAAACAATAAAGGGAGGGGGTGACAAGATGGGGAGAGAGAGGGAAGCACACATGCACAGCAGTAGAGAACAGGTACCTCGGGAGATCTGTTCGAAGGGGGAGGGCTGGGAGCGTGGGGGGGGGGGGGGGGAGGGGAGGAGGGGAAGGGGAAGGGGTGCACAGTACAAAACAAATTGACAATTCCAAACAAAGAATTTCAGGAATGAAGTCGGGGATTGAAAGATATGGATTTGGGGTGTATTAACAGGGGTAGAAAAGATCAAGGTTTTGGATGGGGGAAGATAAGAGATGGTGGTGAACAGGTGTTTTAAAGACCTGGAGGGAGGAGTGGGATTGAAGAGAGAGAGGGAGTTTGTTCCAGAGGTGGGAGTAAAGAGGAATGAAAGAGTGAAGGTGAGCAGAGAGTCTTCATTTTGGCAGTTTCACCAAAAGAGGGTTGCTGGCAGTTCTTGTGCATAATGAAGGAATATTTGGGGGACAGAGCACAGACAGAGCTGGGGAAGCTAGGCCAGAGAGGAGTCTGTAGAAGACAGAAAGACCACCCACCTGCCTGCGGTGAGAGAGTGAACGGCCCTCATAATCAGCATAATCGTGGGAGATGCCAATGATCCTGAAAGCGTTGGTTTCTACAGCGTGAAGCCAAGCTGGGTGTGAGGCAGGAGCACCAGCTCAGAGTGGAGAGCAGTATTCCATTGATTTGCGGATGAAAGCCTCGTTTGGGGCGAGGAGCTCATGTGTGTCAAGGAAGGACTTCGCACGACAGTGGATGCTTAGTCGGCGACTGGCTATAGAAGCCAGCTTGGAAATGTGGTTTTCCCAGGAAAGATCATGGCAGATAGTGAGACCCAAAAGCTTGAGTGACAGAACTTCTTGGACAGGATTGTTGAGAGAGTAGATGGGAGGGTTTTCCAGACATTCTTTTCGGAGAGACATAGTAAGAGTGTGAGATTTGTCAGGATTGAATGACATGTTCCATTTGTTTGACCAGTTCTGCAGAGAGTGAAGAGGCTGCTGCCTGCCGATCTGAGGGTTGAGATATGGAGCGGCAGAGAGTGGACTCGTCAGCAAAGAGATAGAGCGGATTTTCCAAAGAGTCGGAAAGATCATTGATGAAGACCAGAAAAAGCACAGGGCCCAGAACACTGCCGTGAGGAACTCTAGCCTGAGCAGGAAGGGGAGACGAGAGAAATCCATTCAGGGCCACACGTTGACTGCGACTGGAAAGGAAGTCTGCAAGCCATGCGTGGAGATTTCCATGGATACCATAGGATGAGAGTTTGGTGAGCACAGTGGGGTGCCACACCATATCGAAGGCACAAGATATGTCAAGGGAGACGGCTCTGATTTCCTGTTTGGCATTGAGGGCCTCCATACATTGTCAATATAGCATAAGCAGCATGTCCCGAGTAGAGTGACCTGGCTTGAATCCAAATTGATGATCCGAGATCAAGCCATTGGAGAAGAGGAAGGATTTAATATCAGAAGCGATGATGGATTCCATGACATTGCTGATGATTGGGAGCAGGCTGATTGGTCTGTCGTTGCAAGGATCTGTTTTTGCACCTTTTTATGTGAAGCGGTAATGTTGGCTGATTTCCAAGCAGATGGTAGATGATCTTGAGCAAAAGAGAGAGTGAAGAGAACAGAGAGAGGGAGTGAAAGAACTACAGAGCAGGATTTTAGGACCCGTGGGCTGATGCAGTACAGTACGAGGTAACTTGTGATGATGATCAAGGATGATGAATGATGATGTGAGCTTTACATTACAGAGACCGTACCACTGCTTGAAGCGTTCAAACCATCCCCTACTATCATGGAAGGGACTGGGGCTACTCTTACCCACATCAATTATATCCACATCACTCGTACCCGCATCACTGGTGTTTACAGCACCATCTGTGCCAGCCAGACAATCGTACATACACTTTGCCATTTCACGAATTAGAGGTCTGCTTAAGGGCATGTTCCTCTGGGAATTGTCCTCTACCCACACATTTATTGCCTTCTCCATTGCTATGATGTGACCATTCCTGACCAGGGAAACCACTTTTGTGCTTGGTACTGTGCTCACCATGAGACTTTCATGAATCGCATTCGAGTTTTTCTTTATGTAGTGCGCAGTTGACTCATTCAGCCATAGTGCCTTCCCACATAGGCCGCACTCTCACCTCTTGATAGTCGGTCAAGCAGCTCCACTTTCTGGCTCGGGCTCATGACTTTTTTCTGCCTCTTGGGAGCAGCCACATCTGCAGTACTTGTATGCTTAGGACCGATGATCGAACGATGTGCACAAAAGTTCACTAGCGCGAGGAATCACAGCAGGTCAAGGCAATGGGATGAGACCAAAGAATGAAACCTAGGACATGCTGCAAATAAGTAGTCATGCATGGATTGTGGATAGACGGAGGATTGGTGGGTAGTGTGACCATTGTTTGTGATGGTGGTGGGGGATGGTTTGGACGTACAGATGCTTTATACGTGATGTGTGGAAGATGATTTCAGAAGTGTTATGCACGTGGCTGGTGGGAAATGGTCTATGCGTGCGTGGCAGGAGGTGGTTTCATGCATGATGCGAGGAAGATGATTTTGGAACTGTTATGTGGCTGGTGGGGGATTGTTTGTTAGATCTGCTTTGTGTTTATTCATGGCTGGTGGTATATGGTTGTGTGTGTGTGTGTGTGTGTGTGTGTGTTGTCAACCAATTTTGGCTCATTTGGGTGACCTTGGGGAACGGTATAGAGTCATAATTGAATGCAGTGCAGTAGAAGATAGAAACCGTTCGTCCGTTTCCTGGGACAGAGGATCCCGGTGCTGAAGCATACCATGTTAATGGAGCCTCAGATGTAACAATATTAAGAAGTCCATACTCTTGACAGAGATCCAGGGTGTATCATGACTAGTTGATAAACGTTTCTAGGCTGGAGCCAATCGTGGATGTGTCACCACTCTGATGTACATGATACTTCACTGAAGATGGAGGCATTTGTAATTTGTTCAGTGTACCGGGAATGACTCGGCTCTTTGCATCCACCAACTAATGCCTCCAGTTGAACATCCTTTATATGGACGATGCCCACATTGATTCCTCACACTGCATCCAGAACATCAGGGGTGACATTCGAACCCATGCTTGCCAGCTTCGAAGCCAGTGCGTATGCCACTTGGCCATCCTGCCAGTCCCAACCACCCCCATTAGGAAGTTTAAATTCTGATAGTCATCTTGAAAGCACAAGTGCACCGAACCGAAAGGCAACTCAAAGAAAACACCGAGCCGAAAGAGGAGACCTTGCAGCAATTGCCCAAGCTGAAAGCTTTCAACACCTTTGGTTGGAATACATTTCACACGTTGGCCAGGCGGGAATTTCATTTCATACCATGAATTCCAAGTAATAACCACTGGCGGAATGTTTGGTGGCACTTGGGGTAGTACCAAGCATTATGAGTAACAGCTTGTTGGAATTTTCTTTTTGCATTTTACCAAGCGGAATTATCCAGGCTCCCTTTTAGATTAGCTGCTTGTATTCATCATTATCACCTTATGCCAGGCTCCATTCCATGGGTTAGGTGGCTCCATTCTATATTGTGTTGGGTTGGAGCAACTTTTCACAAAACTGCTGGTCGGTTTTGACGTTTGTGGGAAGATTAGGGCAGGAATTTGGAATTTGATAGGGTACTGTCATGCAGTGGCCTACCATTTACTAAAAGCTTTCATATCCACAAATAAATGATAGCAGAAGGGACAGGTACATTCACATTCGATCTGAAGGATGATGGCACACTGATTGATGCAAAGCTCCATGTGCGAAACACCAGGATAATGGTTCATAATCCAGGAATCGAACCCAGCTTAGACAGCTCAAAAGTCAAGTTTTGTCAGCCCTTGGAGCAACTGCTTGTATAATAAGAATATACGAGAACATAGGAACAAGTTTCATCTGAAACATAAAAATATGATCATTCTTTAATACCAAATGAGGGTTTTTTCCATTTCTTGACTAAACAGTTTATGAGAAAGAAGATCTCATTGTTCAAAGCTTTTCCATTGTTCTAACTTTCCAAACCTTCAGAATTTAACCCTTGGATGCAGTGATTGGGCCTCGGAGGCCCACAAGGTTATTTTTGTTGCAAAAACGATGCTGTACAAATTTTTTTTGGAATGAGCCTCATTTTCACCGACTTTCATGTTGTTACACAAAATTCAGTGACATAAAATAAATAAAAAATCATTCAGGCTCGTGGGAAAAATCTTCATTCTTCACTTATAACCCTAAAATCCGATACGAATGCAGGCCTGGGGCCTTCGAGGCCCCGCATAAATGTTGTTGTACTACCATGTTATATCATTATTTTCTTTATATGAGCCTCATTACATTCTCCTATAACTTGGTTACAAATAATAACTGACAAAAATGTGAAAATTTAAAAACTTTACAGGAATACATTTGTGGGGCCTCCGAGGCCCAATGGCTGCAAAGGTGTAGGATTTTTGATAGTTATGGACATATACATTCTAAATAAAAAGATCAGTGAATCATATTTTTTGAGCAAATATACCTCCATGAGCCTCAACTTTTTAGAGAAAAAAAAGTTGAAAAACCAGAACAAAATTTTTTTTTTGCAAAAAAAAAAAAAGATTCATTACTTGTATGGGATTCTTCCAACTAATAGGATCAATGATTCACATTTTCTGAGCAAATACACATCCATGAGGATCGACTTGGATTGAAAAAGGATTTAAAAAAAAAATCTATACAAAATAAAAAATAAAAAAACATTACACGAATACATCCGTTGGGCCTCCGAGGCCCAATAGCTGCATTTATGTAGGATTTTTGACGCCTGCATCTAAGAGTTAAGGCCAAATGAGGGGTTTTTTTCCATTTATTGACTAAACAGTTTAGGAGAAAGATGATGTCATTGTTGAAGCTTTGCCATTGTTCTAATTTTCCAAACCTTCAGAATTTAAAGACATTTGTTGTGTTTATTAGACACTTCCACCCGTAAAGAGTCTGGACGGTTCTATCATTTCCTTTCCTTTGTGTTATTATTGTGTACTTCATGCTTTACCCACCATATGGTCATCATTATATACAGTAGCTGCATGTCTCACATACCCACACTCATATTAGTGTTTCCATTAGTAATTAACTCGTACTTTATGTCTCCCACTGGTGCAATTCCATTACAAATTCCATGGTGCAATTCCATGATAATGATTACACCAATACTGATTGGGTGTCTATAATTACCTAATTGGACTTGTGTATTAGGGCTATGTAAAGGGCTATGTATTAGGGCTATGCACCTGGAAGTGGAAACAACCCTGGGAATGGATGACAAACACAAACTGCATTTGGTAGAGTGTTTGGAAGAAAGGTTTGAGAGAAATTGCAGGAGCAATGCAAAAGTTTTGACGATAAGTTCAAAGAGAAGTTTAAACCAAAGCTTTCAGAATCATTGGAATCTCCCGCGATGAAGCTAACTCCGAGGGCCTTTCACTCACTCACCGCAGGCAGGCTGGTGGTCTTTCTGTCTTCTACCGACTCCTCTCCGGCCTTGCTCCCTCAGCTCTCTCTCTGTGCTCTGTCCCCCAAATATTCCTACAGGTCGCATAAGATCTGCCAGCAACTAACTCTCTTATGGTTAAACTGCCAAAATCTAGGCTCTCTGCTCACCGTCACTCTTTCATTCCTCTTTTCTCCCGCCTCTGGAACAAACTCCCTCACTCTCTTCAATCCCACTCCTCCCTCCAGGTCTTTAAAACAGCTGTTCACCACCATCTCTTATTTAAAACAGCTGTCCACCACCTTCCCCCATCCAAAACCTTGATCTTTTCTACCCCCATTAATTCACCCCAGATCCACTTTGTTGAAATTCCGACTTTTTTCGTGGAAGTCCTTGCAGTGTCCATATGTTTTATACTTCCCCCCCCTCCCCCTCCCCCCTTCCCCTCCCCCCTTCCCACGCCTCATCCCCCCAAGCCCTGTCCCTCCCACAGATCTCCCGATGTCCCTGCTCTCGAATGTTTTGTTTGTGTGCTTCCCACTCTCTCCCTATCTTGTCTATCGCTCCCCTTATTATATATTTTATGTGTCTGTTTGATTTTTTTGTGTGATTAATTTTTTGTGTCCCTTTCACGAGCCTCGATCTTGTATACAAAAAAACAACTTGGTAAATGGCTATGAAATAAAGGTTTTGAAGGAATTGCTTATTCAGTAAATCTGAAACAAATAAACTGTAATCTTATTGACAAAGCCTTAGATCCTGTAAAAAAAAACTTCTTCTTTTTTCTTTTTTTAAATAAAAAAACAATAATCTGTGACATCTTTGAATGGGTCATGGTGCAATTAACTCCTACATTCGAGAATATATCCAGGTCCTTTGGTATCAAGATGTAAGATATAAAGCTCACATTATTTTTGCATATGCAAAATGTCATGAGTTCGGTCTTGAAGATGAGATGCCTCCCAGCAGCTCGGGCAGAATGTATTATCATCACAGGCCTGGCAGGTTGCAGGCGAAATGCACGTGTTTTCTGCCAGCACGCCTGGAGATAAGATTTATATCCCATGGAGGCGGGAGGTTGAAACCCATTACGAGCGTCTTGATAAGCAGCCTATTTAATCTGCCTTCGAGCCGAGTACACCATGCTAACGGCTTCCAGCAGCAGGAGCCACAATGTCTGCTTGCTTGCTTGGCAATCCAGATGCCTTCTCTGCTCCATAAATGTTTTCTAATGTCTTCCACCTGTGGTCTGGTTCCAATACATATGCCGTTGGCAAGTCGAAAGTGCCTGCTTGGCTGGAACATTGGAATTTTGTTCTAATATGGCTTTTAGGTATTCACGACTCTAATGCTCAGATGATGCCCCCTGCCATTGAGCTTAAGTCATCCGCCGAAGAGACTGAATTGCTAAGCCAAGTTTTATTGTATGCTTGAACACTCGGCTTTCAAACCCTTTTTGAGTTCACTATCGCATAATCAGGATAGCTTAAAGGTATGTGCACTCACCTGTGAGCAAATTATAGGAATTATTTTAATTAACAGTGGCCCTGCCATCCCATCCATTACTGTACTCTGTTTCCAAATCAGCAGGGCAACTCCAAGGTTAGTCACATTACAATACATTACATTAATGCATCTATATAGGTATATGTAATGTGAGTAACCGTGGAATTGCCCAGCATCAGTTCTGCCATAGCAGTTTCTGTGCCTGAGAATGACCACTGGACAGGTCGCCTCTCCATTGCCGAGTACTAGGGATTTTGGAATTTGGTCAGGGTACTGGCTCCTCTTTTCGGAAGGCACTGTGGGTTGGTGTTGGTGTTGCGGTTAGGGTGCCGGCTTGGGATCCTAGGATCCTGAGTTTGAATCCCGGTCGATCGCTGAATTAACACCAGGGGGTTGACTCAGCCTGTCATCCTTCTGAGGTCGGCAAATTGAGTACCAGCTTGCTGGGATGAATGATCCCGGTGTGTACCCCGGTTTAGAATAGGTACACCGTATCCCTGCGCATCGTCAGAGGCGACTAAGGGTTGGCGCCAGGAAGGGCATCCGGCGATAAAAACATTGCCTCAAACAGGGAACCATGATTGTCATGGGGCCCGCAAGGCTAACCCCCGCTCTGGCGGGGAAAATGGCCTTAAAACGATCATTCATTCATTCATTCACTGTGGGATGTCTAACATCCACCAGTGAATGCGAGGAGATATGACAGGTGGTTAAATGTCCCTCTCAGAAGGACTCATTGATTCAACACCCTGCCTGTTGTGGCCGAGGGTGCCAGATTATAGCCAGGTAGGGAATCACAGAATAGACAGCTTAAAGGTGAATATGTTAACTCTGAGCTGTTCCATTGGCTCAATGGTTTTTATAATCTATTCTTATTCTACTGAGTGCATCAAGATTATTCAAGCCAAGTTTACAGAATAGAGTACACAGCATTTGCAATATTGACGAACAAATAGAGTCTGCTGGCGATGCTCTGATTAACTAAGCATTGAGTGCCGGATGAAGCAGGCTAAATTTTCAAAAAGCTGTTTTTTTTTTTGTTTTTTTTGTATACAAGATCGAGGCTCGTGAAAGAGCTAACATTGATCACACAAAAAGTCAAACCGACACATAAAACACAAAAATTAAGGGGAGCGGTAGACAAGATGGGGACAGAGGGGGAAGGACACAAACACAACATTTGAGAGCAGGGACATCGGGAGAAATGTGGGAGGGGGAGGGCTTGGGGGGAGGTGGGAGAGGTATAAAACATATGAACACTGCAAGGACTTCCAGGAAAGAAGTTGGAATTAAAAAAAAAAAGTGTTTCTGGGGTGAATTAGCGGGGGTAGAAAAGATCAAGGTTTTGGATGGGGGAAGATAAGAGATGGTGGTGAACAGGTGTTTTAAAGACCTGGAGGGAGGAGTGGGATTGAAGAGAGTGAGGGAGTTTGTTCCAGAGGTGGGAGAAAAGAGGAATGAAGGAGTGAAGGTGAGCAGAGAGCCTAGACTTTGGCAGTTTAACCATAAGAGGGTTGCAGGCAGATCTTGTGCGACCTGAAGGAATATTGGGGGGGACAGAGCACAGAGAGAGCTGGGGGAGCAAGGCCGGAGAGGAGTCGGTAGAAGACAGAAAGACCACCAACCTGCCTGCGGTGAGTGAGTGAAAGGCCGTCGGAGTTAACTTCATCGCAGGAGATTCCAGTGATTCTGAAAGATTTAGTTTAAAAGTTTAAAAGTTTTTTTTTAAAGTTTTTTTTTTTTTAAGTTTAAAAGTTTTTTTAAACTTGGCAAGAACAGAACATTTTCTGTTCATTCATCTTGGGAGTCGTGTGTAAAGTTGTCATTTCCTTTGTGTAAATTCATCTAATTGAGTGTTCATCACAATAAGGTATCATATCTATCAGATTAACTGATTTCAGTCTGACAGTATAGATGTAGCACATTTACCTTGGAGTGGTCAGGCGTGGGTTCAATTGTTGGCCCGACTGTAAACTGTACGATTGATGTTTCACAGGCATGGTGTTGCATCTCAAAGTGCACCGTCCCTCGGATGGACGTTAAGCTGGGTGGTCTCGTCTTCTTGCAGTTGGTGGCCATAAAGATCCGACAAGTGTCTTTCGCGAAGAGTAAGTGAGTTATCTCTCGCACGCTCAACAAATGAGAAACTCCTACTTAAACTGTAGGTTCCAATTGGCTTAGTCATATCAGGTGTTCATTTTACACCAGGTTATACTGCATGCTGACTCAGAGTGTGGTTGCTGTGCAGGCAACAGATTCTACATGATAAACAAAATGTGTGTTCCCACATGACAACATGGCATGCCTGAACAGCTACTATGAGCTATGAAGAGGGAGGAAGGAGGTGAGCAGTTCTTGAGAAATGACCGAGATTCTAAAAATTGTTGGATAGTTCCTGCCCTTGATTCTGCGAAATAGGTGTTTGACCTTCTCGTCCATAAGGCTAACTCATTCATGGTGACATTTTGCATGAGAACAGATGAAATGCTCTATTAACCTTTAGTAACTGCACTAAACCAAAAAATATGGTACAACAGGAAACTTAGATGAATTTCAACAGGAAACAAAGAGAACAAGTTATCAGGATTAAAATAGAAATGTCCACAGTGCAGAACCATGAATCATTACCAAACATACGGTGATTGATGTGCATTGATCACATGAAGGTGCTGAGGGTTACATCCACAGCAGTTTGTTAAAATCAGCACACATGTATCCTCTTTTGTGTTGAATAGCGAAGACATTAGCTCACCCATTGGATATCACATTTAAATGGCAGTGATAATTTGCTATTTGTTTTTATACTCCATTTTATGGGTTCCATGAAGCAGAAGGTGATGAAAGAGATAAAAAGAAACGAAGTGTTTTATGTATCCAGAGGCACATTCAATCTTGCTGTGATGTCATAGAAACTCACATATCAATAATATTGTGAAATGTATGGCCCCCCTAACCAAAACTGCAAGCGATTAAAGTCGGGAAACTGTACATTCTGGGAATTCATATCCTGGGGAGAGTGCCAGCAATTTGGTTGGATAATGTGGCCACCTGAGCCAGGGTGCCTGGCCTCTGTTCTCATGCATGTATATGACACCCACATTAGCCAAACAAGGAATTACCATAATCAATTAATTTCCTTTCAAGGGTATTCGATTAACCAAATGGTCAATGCCAGAGGATGGCAGAAACCAGACATGCACGAGTGTAGTTAAAAACTAGAACTGCACTGGTAGAGCGCATAACCTCTATCAGGCTGAACATTTTACTGTATGTTTTGTCTCCCACTCATAGGCTGGATCTGGATCTGGACCTGAACCAAAATCCAATCGCTTGTTCTTATCACATAACGAACTCATCCATCTAGTTTTGTCATAACTCATCCAAAACTTTTTGAAATATTATGCTATATCGTATATCGTTGTGTGAATCCATCCAACTTTTTATGATATCCTGTTCACAGACAGACAAACAGACAGGGGTCAAAACATACATAACCTTCGGTGGCAGAAGTAACTCAAACTGCACTCAGTAGAGTGCATACCTCAACCAGGCTGAATAGTTAATTTTTTTGTATCCCACTGGCTATTTATAGCCTGGTGTTGGCTTAGCGGTTAGGGTGCCGGTTTGGGATCCTAGGATCCTGGGTTCAAATCCCGGTCTATCGCTGAATTGACACCAGGGGGGTTGACTCAGCCTGTCATCCTTCCGAGGTCGGCAAATTGAGTACCAGATAACTGGTATTTCCCTGTGTGTCGCAAGAGGCGACCAACAGGGTTGGCGGCAGGAAGGGTATCCGGCCATAAAACATCGCTTCATAAAGGGGACCCCGGTGCCCGAAAAAGGCCAACCCCCGCTCTACAGGGAAAAATGGCCTCCAAAGGTGGTTCCACTGATAGGACGGATCTCGATTCGGATCTCCAAAATATAATCAACCTGTTCTTCTCATCTACCCAATTTATCCACCACGTTTCTTCCAAATCCATTGACAATTTTTTGAGATATCATGCTATACTGTGTATAGTTCTTGACCCTATCTCTCAATGGTGGAGTATTAAAAATTCTCATATCTGGGTCCAGATCTTCACCAAAATTGAATCCATTATTCATTATCACTCACCCAACATGTCCAGCAAGTTTTCCCTGAATCTTTCCACAACTTTTTGAGATATCGTGCTATACAGTATATAGTTTTTGGCCAAATCTCTCAATGGTGAAGAATCACTTTTTAAAAATTACAGTATCCAGATCCATATCTGGATCTTTACCAAAATTTAATCATTTCGTCCTTGTCATACACCCAATCTGTCCACCAAATTCCGGCCGAATCTGTTTATAACATTTTCAGATATTCTGTTCACCGACAGACAAACAAATAGACAGTGGTGAAAACATAGCTAGGTAGTTCATCGAACACCTTACCCACACAGTCTTGAGATAAATATAATAATAAAACTAGAGAAAGATGTAATACAACAAGAACATGAGCGTGATCTATGAATGGCAAATTTGATTGGTTGAGATACTGGTTGAAATACAAATTAGATTTTTACGTTGTAGCCTCTGGGTGGGGGCGGAGGTGAGATCACTTCCGCTTAGTAACGGCCTAACGTGCCCGAGAGCGATGAAAACAATCACGCTTGCAGTGTGTGTGCTTTGTGCTTGCAGACTTGCGCAGGAAAGTGCTAGATTTTGTGTTGTTGCAACGGTTTAACTTACGAATTTCGTCACATACTACTGGCCACTTATATCAGCATATCTTACAACTATTTTGACAATCTTCCAAGCGAAGCTAAAGAGAGATACGAGACCAAATTATCGGCAATTGGCCTTGCAAATTGTCCGTACCGGTTACCGGCAAGTGTGTAGATCAACGACCCGACGGCCTGGCCGGATGTTCAGTTCGCGGATGTGTACATGTACCTCACGAGCACACCAGGTATGAAAGTACATCCGGGTACTTTCACCCTCTGACACCTGACAACCGAACGGCCGATGAAAGCAAACACGCGTAGCAATGCGTGCGTACATGTTTATACATGCGCGATACACACAACAGTTACTTACTTTTATTTTCAGTAGCTGTGATGTAATGAAGATACTAACTGAAGTTAAATGTAATAGTTTATATTTAAACTTACCCAGCCATGCAAGTGCAGTGGGCAGCTTGCACTACTCCGTCACTGTTTGTGTCTAGCCATGGGTGATGTGAAGGGTCATTATCCTGCTGTGATGGACGTACATCAGCTTTCAAGATAATCAACCCTGTTGCAGACTTGACATGATGTACTGTCTGCACGAAGCCAGCAGTGAAGTACCGATGGGCCTCCAGTGACTTCTTTTTTTCTTTTTTTTGTATACTGAATCGAGGCTCGTGAAAGAGCTAACATTTACTTCACAAACAAATCAACCAGACAAACAAAATACCCAAAAAGAGGGAGCGGAGGACAAGATGGGGAGAAGGGGAAGCACACAAACACAACATCTGAGAGCAGGGAGATGTGTGGAAGGGAGAGGGCCCAGGGGGAGGAGGCATGGGAAGGGGGGGGGGGGGAGGGAGAAGTATAAAACACAAGGACACCAAGGACTTCCTGGACAGAAGTTGGTATTTCAAAAAAGTGGAATTGGGGTGAAATTAGCGGGGGTAGAAAAGATCAAGGTTTTGGATGGGGGAAGATAAGAGATGGTGGTGGACAGCTGTTTTAAAGACTTGGAGGGTGGAGTGGGATTGAAGAGAGTGAGGGAGTTTGTTCCAGAGGTGGGAGAAAAGAGGAATGAAGGAGTGAAGGTGAGCAGAGAGTCTTGATTTTGGCAGTTTTAACCATAAGAGGGTTGCAGCCAGATCTTGTACGACCTGTAGGAATATTTGCGGGACAGAGCCCAGAGAGAACTGGGGGGGGGGGGGGCAAGGCCAGAGAGGAGTCGGTAGAAGATGGAAAGACCACCAACCTGCCTGCGGTGAGTGAGTGAGAGGCCCTTGGAGTTAGCTTCATCGTGGGAGATTCCAATGATTCTGAAAATTCAGCCTATTGCTGTAAGCTATAAGTTGTTGCTGTATATAAGTTGTATAGCTGTTGCTATAAGCTGCCCACTGCACTTGCATGGCTGGGTAAGTTTAAATATAAACTATTACTTTTAACTTCAGTTAGTATTGTTACGGATCTCAAACGTCGGCTCTCCCCTTATCAAGGGGGTGGGGGGGGGGGGGGGTTAATCCCCTTGTCCTCTTATCTGGCCGACGCGACCCTGGAAGCTATAACGTCCTTCCCGGCGCGGCGTTCGGTAGGGTTTGTTAGGCCTAGGGATTCGCTACTACCTAAGTACTAACGCCGGCCGGAAATGAGGGAATAACTCCCGCTCGAATCACGGATATTGATGGAATATTGCCGAGCGGATAGCAATCCGCGATCCGAGCTGTTAACCAAGACTAGACCCGATTATAGCGGTTCCGAATCGTGCCACGTTTACCCAATGGAGAAAAGACTAGGACGATCGGATTAAGAGGAAACCAGAAAGAACAGGGTAATTTATTAACAAATGTACAAGAAGAATAAGAGGAAACGAAAGAATGTACAAGAAAGAAAGAGGAAGGAAAAGTACACAGGGCAGTCTTAATTACAGTCTTAACTTATTCCCTGGACAAACGGGCCCGTCTCACATACAGACACTCACACGGGGATTGCAGATGGTAGGGTGGAAGGTCACCAGCGCGTCCAGGCTCCAGTCCGGCTCCGGTCCAGCAGACGAAAAACCCGGCAGGCAGCTCTTCACATAGCGCGACGCGAACGGACAATTATAATGACGGGGGGAAGGCTGGTATACTGGCGTACGTAATATGCACACGACTCGCTCCAAGCGCCCCCTTCCCGATGTCCTGCACGCTGCGGTTTGTGGCAATGCGTGCCGCGCGCTCGCCCTTTGTACAACGGGTTGCCACAGCGCGTCTCTTTGAAGTACCAATGCTCTCTTTGATCAAGCGCATAAGTCCTTATACTCGCGAGTCCTCTGTAATCGCATCAGCGCTTTCCACAATGATAAGTCCTCTTAGCACAAGCTTCCACTGTAAATCCTTCAAATCGCAGCAGTCCTCTCCGCACAGTCCACTTTGGTAAGTCCTCTCACCAAGCGCGATTCCTTGCAGTCCTCTCAAAGGGCTTTGTGCGCTGGCTTTTATAACATAAGCCAGCGAACGCTCCGCGAGCCCCAACCACACCCTGTCAGGCGATGTCACTCCAGCCCTGGTTGGCTGGTTATGGCTTACCGGCCCCGCCCTGACGGCTGGGTGATGTGGCCACACCTCCTCCCTGGTGCTACGCCCCCTTTTTCCGGGCTTCACCTCGTGGCTTATGGCGGCATTGAGCGAGCTCAAGGGCAGTGAAGGCTGCTGGCCAAGGAGCGTACCCAATTGGGAGGGTCCATGGGCACAGACTGGAGAGCACTTAATGGCGTCGCTTGGAGGGAGGCTGCAAAAATGAACGGAAGGGGACCTACTCTTATTTTATTGATGCAACGCAGATTCAACTATTGGAAAATGGCCTTATCTAACACATACTAAGAAATAACTGATGTCCTATGGTGACCTACGTGTTGCTTGTGGCCTACCTACCGTTAACCTTTAATGATGTGATATTTACAAGCAAGTGTGGGTTCTCAAAACCGCAACAGTATTTTAATTACATCACAGCTACTGAAAATATAAATAAGTAACTGTTGTGTGTATCGCGCATGTATAAACATGTACGCACGCATTGCTACGCGTGTTTGCTTTCATCGGCCGTTCGGTTGTCAGGTGTCAGAGGGTGAAAGTACCGGGATGTACTTTCATACCTGGTGTGCTCATGAGGTACATGTACAAATCCACGAACTGAACATCCGGCCAGGCCATCGGGTCATTGATCCACGCACTTGCCGGTAACCGGTACGGACAAATTGCAAGGTCACTTGCCGATAATATGGTCTCGTATCTCTCTTTAGCTTCGCTTGGAAGATTGTCAAAATAGTTGTAAGACATGCTGATATAAGTGGCCAGCAGTATATGACGAAAGTCGTAAGATAAACCGTTGCAACAACACAAAATCTAGCACTTTCCTGTGCCAGTCTGCAAACAAAGCACACACACTGCAAGCGCGCGGCGTGATTGTTTTCATCGCTCTCGGGCACGTGACGCCGTTACTAAGCGGAAGTGACGTCACTCCGCCCACACCCATAGGGCAAAGCCTTCTAGAACAGTGTTTGTCCGTCCGTATGTATGTATGTATGTATGTATGTACAGTCATGTGAAAAAGTAAGTACACCCCATGTAAAGTAAAAAAAAAAATCTTTTTAACATATGTGGACATATCAATATTTGATCTTCATTTAAACAGTATCTATAGATAAAGGTGATCAAATTGAAGAAAAAACAATGAAAAATTGACTTTGCAATAATTTATTCAACAAAAAATTGTTGCACAGCATGCACAATTGCATGCACAGCTCGTTTCAAATCCCCCCACAACATCTCGATGGGATTTAGATCCGGGCTTTGACATGGCTATTCCAGAACCCTCCATTTCTTTCCTTTCAGCCATTCCTTGGTGGATTTACTGGTATGTTTAGGGTCATTGTCATGTTGCAAGGCCCACCTTCGGTTGAGCTTCAACTTTCCGACAGATGGCCTCATATTATCCTCGAGCACCGTCTGGTACAATGAAGAATTCAAAGTGGATTATATGATGGTCAGCTGCCCAGGCCCTGATGCAGCAAAGCTGCCCCAAACCATAATATTTCCACCACCATGCTTTGCAGTTAGTATGAGGTTCTTGTGGGCAAATGCTGTCTTTGGTTTTCGCCAAACATGTCTTCTGGTACTGTGGCCAAATAGCTCTACCTTTGACTCATCTGTCCAGAGCACATTGTTCCAGAAGTGCTGGTCTTTGCCTCGGTGTTCATTGGCAAACTTTAGTCTTGCCCTGATGTTCTTTCTGGACAGCAAAGGTTTCCTCCTGGCACACCTCCCATGTAGATCAAATTTGTGCAGCCTCTTTTTCATGGTAGACTCGTGCACTTTGACATCAACAGTGGCAAGCGCTACCTGTAGGTCCCGTGATGACATTCTGGGGGTGCTTAGAGACTTTTTTCAGCATCTTGCGGTCTGCTCTCGGGCTGAACTTGCTGGGGCGGCCTGGCCTGAACAAGTTGGCAGTTGTTTGGAATCTTCTCCACTTGTAGATGATCTTCCAGACAGTCGAATGATTGATTTCAAATTGTTTGGATATCTTTTTAAATCCCTTCCCAGACTCGTAGGCATCTATAACCTTCTTTCTGAAGGCTTCAGAGAGCTCTTTTGATCTAGGCATGGTGACGCCACACACTTCAACAACAAAGAGCAAACCAAACGAAATGTCTGATGTTTAAATCAGACAGGTTCCTCCAAGATCCTCTCTAACGATGTTCTAATCATTTACACCTGAGCTGGTGCACCTCATTCTAATTTTAGATATTTGAAGTCGTGATAAATGTAGGGGTGTACTTACTTTTTCCACATGTGAAATTTGCATTTATGTTTATTTAAATGATACAATGGACTACAAAATGTAAATGTTTCATGATATTTGTTATATTATATCACCTTTATCTATCAATATTGTTGAAATGAAGATCAAATAGCTGTATGTTGAGATATGTTGAAAAAGTCAAAACTTTACATGGGGTGTACTTACCTTTTCATGTGACTGTATGTATGTGTAATGTGTATGTATGTATGTCCCTTCAAACGTATACCAATCAGAGCTGAGGATCTGGTCACATAATAGAGTGATGTGATTACGTCTGATGCCATTCCGGTGGGACGGTGGCTGACTCTCCGCACACTGCCATTTTGATGCCAATTTCGTTCAGGCCAAACATATCGTCGAACCTGTCATATATCACAATCGCCATGCTCTACCTTTACGTTTTTCATTCAGTGTGAAACACAAAGAAATTGATTGTTAAAATGACCATCAAATATAGAAAGCATCGGCGTTATGGCTCTTGCAACAAAATGGTACGTATAGGCCTTAGGCTTCATGCCTCACCTTCGGGCCGCTTCAGACAAATTAAGCCCAGGTTTCTTAATGCAGTTGTGTATTGTTTCAGTAGAATCGTTTTTGTACAAGTACAATGAATGGATCAGGACACAACAGGACAAAAGGAACAACAGCGAGAGGGGGAAACCATATCAGAGCTGAAGGCGAAGACAGAGGGAGGTGGACAAACAATGGGGGTGGAGAGGAATGAGGGTCATGAGAGGATGCATGGGGTAGACCATATGGAAACACAGGGAAATTTCCAGGATGGAAAACTGGAAATATTTGTGGAGGGATCGGGGTGGGCTAACGAGGGTAGAAAAGATCATGGTTTTGGATCGGGGATGGTCTGAGATGGTGTTGAATAGCTGGCTTGAAGACCTGGAGGGAAGAATGATATTGTGGAAGTGGATGTGGAAGTTGGTTCCACAGGTGGTTAGAAAAAGAGGAGCAAATGAATGGAGGTGAGCAGTGATCCTGGATTTAGGTAGTTTCACCAGAAAGAGGTTGATAGTGGATTGTGTGAGCCCTGAAGAAACCTATGAGGACAAAGCACGGAAAGAGCAGAGGATGCAAGACCAGAAAGAAGGCGGTTGAAGACAGAGAGACCACCGACCTGCCTGCAATTGCGAAGTGATAGTCCCATCGACTCAGCTTAATGGCGGGAGATTTGAATAATCCTAAAGGCCTTGGTTTCCACGGCATCAAACTGAGGAAGATATGAGGCATGGGAGTCAGTCCATAGGGGAGAGCAGTACTCCATCAAGCAGTGGATTAAGGCCTTGTGGGTGGATAGGAGTTCAGGTGTGCCATGGAAGGACTTTGTAAGACAAAGGATGCCCAGTTGGCGGCTGGCTTTGGAGGGCAATTTTGAAATGTGGCTTGCCCAAATAAGGTCATGGCTGATAGTGAGACCCAGGAGTTTGAATGACTGAACTACCTCAAGAGGATTGTTTAGAAAGTAGTTGGAAGGGTTTGACAGATGGTTATTTTGGAGAGAGTGAGAGAGTGTGAGATTTGTCAGGATTGAAAGACATATTCCAAGCGTTGTATTCATTGAAATAAAAAATAGACTTTAAATGCCATAGGAAAATAAATTCCAGAAATTTATCGCTGTTGATAGTGTCTTATACACCACCTTATTTAACACATCACATTAATTATTTGTGCCTGTTGTTTGTGTCCTTTTGACATTCTTAAAAACAGTAAGTTTCCTATTTGGAATGATTTTCAATTTTGCTTGATTATCAGACAGGCAGATCGAGGATTTTTTTTATCTCGCTCTTCTCTGCGCATGTGTAATCGGGACAAATTCAGAGCCAAAGTACTGTTAAACTATAGGTTCGCATTCCGATTCATGTTCCGATTCGTGTTTAAAAATATGACGTTAAATTGCAATGAAGTTGCTCCTCGATCATAAACTGCTGTTTTTGGGCAGAATGGGCAGACAGACAAACAGAAGTGAACCAATTACGTAACATCACACGCGCCTGGTAATAATTAAATAATTTAATTGCACATGAGACACATGGCATGAAATCTGGGACAGGAAGACAGACAGAAAACACAACAAGTACAGATACATTCAAAGTACACCGCCCCCATGCCAAATAATTAAATATCCTACAGCGCGGCATTGCCGGGGCGCCTCCTGCACCCGGCAATACCGCAGTGCAGCTCATAGAGGCTGCATTGGGAGGGAGAGGTGTACACTAATTGATTGATTCATTGTATAATTAAAATCAATAAAATATTATCACAAAATATTTTCTTAATCAATTGGCTAATAGCATAACGAAACCACCAGTGCTTCATCCGAAGATGTATCTTTTAGAAATTTAATTAAATAACTCATTAATAAAAAATTAAATAATTAATTGATTAATCAATAAATAATTAATCGATTAATCAATAAATAATTAATCGATTAAATGATTAATCAATAAATCAAAAATATCCTTGATAGCCACATCACTTGGTCACTATCATGTCCAAATATTAGCTTCCTAGCTCAAAAGGTGCCTGAGATATTGGCCAAATGAGAAAGAAAATAAATAAATGATTAATAATGAAAATAAATAAATAATAATCCTGAAAAAATTAAATTATTAATCAATTCGGTCACAGAACACATAAACCACCACCATTTCATCAGAATGTGTAACTGAATTTTTTTAATTTTTTTTTCGTAATTAATCGAATAATTAAATGATTAATCGATTAATTGATTAATCAATAAATCAAAAATATCCTTGACAGCCACATCACTTGGTCACTCGTGTCCAAATATTAGCTTCCGAGCTCAAAAGGTGCCTGAGATATTGGCCAAATGAGAAAGAAAATAAATAAATGATTAATAATGAAAATAAATAAATAATAATAATTAAAAAAATTAAATTATTAATCAATTCGGTCAGAGAACACATAAACCACCACCATTTCATCAGAATCTGTAACTTAAAAAAAAAATTTTTTTAGTCATTAATGGAATAATTAAATAATTAATCGATTAATTGATTAATTAATAAATCAAAAATAGCCTTTGCAGCCAAATCACCTGGTCATTGGCATGTCCAAATATCAGCTTCCTAACTCAAAAGGTGCCTGAGTTAATGGTCAGAAGAGAAAGGAAATTTGATTAATTAAATAAGTACTTAATTAATCGCTAATAATTAAATAACTCCTCAATTAATTGATTATTCAAAAAAACAAAAAATACCGTTTTGACAAAGGACTTGATCACTACTGTGCCGAAAGTTCAGCTTCCTAGCTCAAAGGATGGCTGAGATATCGTCCGGACAAACAAACAAGAAAACAAACAAACAAGAAAACAAACAAACAAACAACCAGAGTGAAAACTGAGTACTCTCTTTCAGCGTGCGTCACTGCCGAGCCCCCTTCGGTGCCTGGCAATGACGATTTGCAATGCCTGGAGATGGCATAGGAAAGGTGCGGTGTACAACAAGAAAACAAACAACCAGAGTGAAAACTGAGTACTCCCTTTCAGCGTGCGTCACTGCCGAGCCCCCTTCGGTGCCCGGCAATGACGATTTGCAATGCCTGGAGACGGCATAGGAAAGGAGCGGTGTACAATTATTAAACCAAAGTTAACACAAGAAAGACACCAACCTGGGCTGTGGGCACACACACACACACACACACACACACACACACACACACACACACACACACACACACACACACACACACACACACACACACACACAATCGTGTCTTTAAGAAAATTATAGGGTTGTAATACATAAATACTGTAATTAAATGGTGATGATCAGGTCTGATATCGTTCGTCGCATTCACAGCTGTTCATTTCTTTATTGTGATTTAGCATTAGCAATTTGATTTGTAAAAAAAAAAAAAAGCCTAAATGTCACATTGCTCAGGTCTGACAGCAGGTCTGTGGAAATACCTACTCAACGAGGCATATATTACTGTCAGGTGTGTATGGATTTTATAAGGTAGTGTGTACAGCTTGTACATTTCACCAAAGACTCATATTGTGTTCAAGACAAAGAGAGTGTTGAAACCCCCGTTTGTTCGAACCCTGTAGTAATTCAGCATTCATGTCGGAGTTCGTGGGAGTGAAGAAACAGCATTACTCGCACCAAGCCAGTATCCCAAGGGCAACAACTGTTTGACAACCGGTGCCTCAGGTGTTTACCATTTCATATTAAAAAGTTTCTTCAGTATTTTTGCTTTCACTTCAACTCCAAGTCTGATAACTCATACCATGATTACGCCAGCTTGCGTTTTAATTGACAATTTCATGGTAACCACAAATTTGCGCTATCTCAATTTTTTCTTGTTTAAAAAAAGAATCCTGGAATTCCCCACCATGCACCGTCACAGGCATACTATTCACAATATAGGACTACAGTGTTTTTTATTTATTTTCTTATTTATTTATTTGTTTTTTTTGCATGCAAGATCAAGGCTCGTGTGGGAGCTAAATTTATGTAGGAGCATCAATCACAAAAAAAAAATAACGGACACAAAACATGCAATAAAGGGAGCGGGAGACAGATGGTGGGGGGGGTGGGGGGGGGGGAGAGGGAAACACAGAAGTACAACAGCAGAGATCAGGGACATCGGAAGATCTGTGGGGGCGAGGGGGCTTGGGGGGGGGGGGGGAGTAGGGGAAAGGGGGAGGGAAGATCCCACCATACCTTTGAGGAAAAACCTGTTAGATACTTTACACTGAATCTTGACATCATCACCAAAATCTTTTGGATTATTGTTAACTGTTAAAGAGCAAGATGTTAAAGAGTCGAGATTAGCTGTTAAAGCCATAACGATGTCCATCGCCATCAGTCAGTGGGTCCATTAGCATTTTTTCCCCAAACTCCTTCGAATTGGCATCATGGATCAACTCGGCATGATGAGGAATGACTGCGATGTGCAAAACTTGTAATGGATCCCTTTTTAAATTTCCATTCAGGTGGTGTCATAATTAACTAATTAATTCAAAACTTTACAAAGATAATTAACAATATTTCAGGTCAGGTCAGTCTTTTCACATGTAACCCAGGACTACCTGCCGTGTGGTCGGGTTGTCGGCTAAACCAACATCCCTCACCGGCTTTGCTCGTTGGGAGGGTGACTGTGACACCATGCCAGGACCAAAAGCAACACCTGTTAAAGGGCGGATGAGCACCCGTAGGGAGCCAATGGCCATCCAGTAAGGAGATGGCGTCTCCTAAGAAACACCCATCTGGTTTGGACCGGTTTGAGTCATACCAAAGACTTTTAAAATGGTATGCGCTGCTTCCTTGCTTGAAAAGGATATAGCACGGACAATCCCCATCGGTTGGCATCCATGGGGAGGAGGAAATTCCTCGCAGAGTGCGGTTAGAAAAGCATGCCATTGTTATGACGTCGCTGGTACCCAGAGTTTCCCGGGAAGTGACTGCACTTCCCCCAAGCTCAGTGGCTTTGTTAAGTGTTTGTTTCATCAGTATGTCCTGTGTGTGTGTGTGTGTGTGTGTGTGTGTGTGTGTGTGTGTGTGTGTGTGTGTGTGTGTGTGTGTGTGTGTCAGTCAGCTCTATTACCAGCCTTAGCCCATGTATTAAAATGATTATGAATTATGATTACTAGCAACGGTACCCGCCCTATGGGCGGGGCTTCAATTGGGAGGCCCAAATGAAAAGGCAAAATATCAGAAATTTAAGGATTTTTTATTTTAAACGATTTATATAAACATCCGTTGAATCATATCACACGCAAATCATCAAAATCTTAACAGTATTTGCAGAATTTCAGTAAAACCACATCACTGTTCATATCGGTAAATATTATTCCATCGTGTTTGGGAAAACTGTAAAATTGGAAATTGTAAAAATTGGAAAATTCGAAATAAAAATGGAAAAACAATACAGGCTATTTTACTTCCGGGGGTCCCAGGATTACCCACCCAAAATGTTGTTTCGATCGGTTCAACCGTTTTTGCGGTACATGGGAACAGACAGACAGACAGACAGACCGACAGACCGACATTTGTTGAATAATTATAGTAAGATGAACTTAGCCCATGATTATGAATTCAATAAAAAAACGATGTTTCGTCGTTGTTTAATATTTAATTTGATCTAATCATTATTTAATTTAACCTCCAAATAGAAAGAAAATTATATTTGATTTGGAAGTAATGCATAAATAACTAAAATGGTGTCCGACATATAGAACACCAGGCAAATGTCAGTGTGCGCATTGGGTTTGCTTGTTTTGGGGTACCACCCAATGTACGGTGTTGTCGTACTGTGTGTGAAGCTGCAAGCAACCTCTCACTAGTAGCGTCTCCATGACACTGGCAAATTAAACTTGGACATCTCTGTGATCACATTAGTCATCTGTTTTTTTTTTTGTAATAAGAATTACTGGGAGACAATTTTCTTTAAGTGTACTATATGTAGGACACCGGACACAAAAGGTTTAAGAGAGCTACATAACATAAAACGTATTCAACATAATTTGTAGAGTTAAAAGAACAGTTTTATTTTATTAAAAGCTTTAATTTTAATGTCAGACCGCATATATATCTGTGTTGTCTTGTGTTGTCTTGTCACTGAATTACTCCCTCCAACTTTAGTGAAATCGTACCAAACTTCTGGTATGCACCTATCTCTCCCGTCGGTATGTCCTAAGGGTATTTTTTTTGAAAAATTTCCCTATTTTTTTTTTTGGGGGGGAATTTTTTTGGGAAACTTTTTTTTTTTCAACTTCAATTGTTTATCAAATGTAATATCACGTATATTACAAATACATTTGTGCATTATGATTGTTTGAATTATGATTGGTGTAAACCATGACAAAACAGCAACTCAGGTACAGTCATTTATCTACATATCTACATATCTGAGGAGTGTCTGTTGTCACTGAACTACTCCCTTAAACTTTTGTTTCCGTGGTTGTGAAGTGTTTTTATTGACATGGTGGTGGTTTTGAATCACGTGGTGGTGAGGTATTTTGAATTATGTGGTGGCGAGGTGCTTTTAAATCACGTGGTGGTGAGGTGTTTTGAATTACGTGATGGTGAGGTGTTTTGAATTACTTGGTGGTGAGGTGTTTTAAATTATGTGGTGGTGAGGTGTTTTGGATAACGTGGGGGTGAGGTGTTTTAAATTTGGTGGGGGTGAGGTGTTTTAAATTACGTGGGGGTGAGGTGTTTTAAATTACGTGGGGGTGAGGTGTTTTAAATTACGTGGTGGTGAGATGTTTTTAAATCACGTGGTGGTGAGGTGTTTTGAATTGCATGGTGGTGAGGTGTTTTGAATTATGTGGTGGTGAGGTGTTTTAAATTACTTGGTGGTGAGGTGTTTTAAATTACGTGGGCGTGAGGTGTTTTAAATTACGTGGTGGTGAGTTGTTTTGAATTACGTGGTGGTGAGGTGTTTTGAATTACGTAGTGGTGATGTGTTTTGAATTACGTGGTGGTGAGGTGTTTTGAATTACATGGTGGTGAGATGTTTTGAATTACGTTGTGGTGAGGTGTTTTGCATTACGTGGTGGTGAGGTGTAATCGTTCCAAACTTGCAGTCTGCACCTACCCCCCCCCCCCCATATGTATGTGTTGAGGGGTTCTTTTTTGAATTTTACATATTTTTTCAACCTAAATCTTCAACCTAAATTGCCTATAAAAATGTAATATCACAAACACTACAAATCATTTGTGCAAAAAAATTGTTTTTATTACGATTGGTGTAAATCATGATAATACAGCAACTCAGGTACACTCATTATCCTCAGCTAAAATAAGCCCATTGTAGCGAGCCGAGCCAAGCTCGTGTATATATATATATATAGACGTGTCTTTATATAGCTTCGTTTACACTTGAAACATCTATTTCAACCAAGACAAATCTCATATCCTCACGTTTTCCCTCAGTAATGAAATACCTCAAATCCCCAATCCGTTTCCACTAGCCATCCACTTACGGACATTAATTTGCTGGAAACTCTTGGCATGACCTTTCATGGGCAGACCGAGTTTCATAAGTTGTTTCAAGAGGCAGACGTGATCTTGACATTTTCTGCAGAGGCAGGTCGATTCTAGGTGCTCATCAGCTCTTCATGACACAAGGCAATTGTAAGGAGTTCTCTGAAGTCTGACTCCTTGATTTTGAGCGGAAGACTCTACATCACATGGGATGATTGTTGATACTGTGGAAGCCAAAAGGTTGAGGACCATTAGTATGTTCAAAGAGAATCCTGACAGGGCATGCTCCTCTTCCACAGCCAGGCAATAACAGGCTTTCTCTATTTTATATTTTCTTTCCTGAATTTATTCAGTTTTATTTCTGTTATTCATTCAGACCAATCCAATTTGGTCACACGTGCTCATCTTCCAACTAAATCCTTGTTTGGTTGACTAGGTCAACAGTTCTCAAAGTTCACATGCCAGTCACCGCCTGTCTCTTTCGAGAAGCCATGGAGCCCCTCGTCAAACTGCATATGACACCTGCAAATATTGAAGGAATATGAACAATTTTATTTATTTTTATTGTTTTATCCAAATTCAATGCCACATAGGAAATATTAACACTGCCCCCTAAGGACACATTGCCACAGATTCTTTAATTCAATGGAAAAAATGATGCAATGGAGCTAACGAAACATCACAGTCAATCAATGGCATCAGTGCAATTCATTATCTGAGCTACGATGCTCTCAAAACATGGTGCCGTCTTTGCCAGAGCACATGGGAGAACGTATTTCATTGCCAACATGTTGCAACCCTTTGATTTGTTGCATGCCAATGCAGAGAAACCGCTCTCGCAGAGATACGTAGACCCAAAAGGCAACAAGTTGCGAATCGCTATTTCACTCAATTTTCGGGACACCATATCACACCAGAACTCTTCAATTTACTTATCCTTGAAGATGTATTTGACTGAAGAATCGTTAATTCCAAGGACTCTTCTTGAACCGCTTCCAGAACTAGGTCAACATCATAAATAAATGAGTTTTTCACCAAGTCCATATTCTCCATCTCCAAATCTGAAAACCATTGCAAAAATTATTGAGGAAGGCAGGTCAAGTTCTCTTTGATCTCCTATTGAAACCCGTTGGGTAGCCCTCATTGGAAATAACTTCTTTGAAATTATTGGGGAGCATCACAAAATTCCGATGCTCCATGCGATTTCTGCGGAGTTTTATTTTGGTGAGGGAAGCTCGGATATAACCTGTGTGAATAATCACGTTTGAATCTTTCACTTTCATCTTCACATTGAGTTCATTCAACACCTTGATAATGTCCACAATATATGCCAGTTGTGTTTCAAAATATTCGGTATGAAATGTTGCCACCAAATTAAGTTTCTCCTGTATTTCGAGGAAAGCCTTCACTTTGTTGTGGAGGGTGAAGAAACGTGTGAGAAACTTTCCCGCAGACAGTACTGATGTGTACAATAGCAGTGTTTCATACGTGGAGTCCATGTCAGCACAAAGCTGTTGGAAAGTCGGGTTTTCAGTTTCGATCCTTTCACATAGTTGACAATTTTGACCCACCAGTGGTGTTTGGTGCTCTCCGTTTGATACAGGTTTGGAACCCAGATGTGGAGCCAAGCATATGGCTGGAGCTCAATCGGTTGTGACATCAACAAGATTATTCCAACTCAACCCATAACTCTCAAAATAGGCAGACACAACATCCATCGCATCGGAAGCTGTGGTTGTCATTTCAAATTTCTGACAAAAGAGCGATTCCTCGTTCATGTTGCCATTGGAAATGTATCTGCAGTACACCAACAACGGGGTGTTCCAATGAAGCATCTGTTGTTTTGTCAAGTTGTATCAAGAAAAGAGAAGATCCTTTTTTACATGATTTGACCATCCAAATTGCTAAATATATCAACAATTATATGCTGCATCATGTTGTTCAAAAGAGTATATCTCACTCACTTTTTGTGCAGCATCCTCACATAGGACCGAGCGCACAATTTATTTGGTACATAACAAATCAGCTCCTCATCGATTGTGTGTGGCTTTTTCCTTTGGGCTACCGAGTAAGCGACCCCAGATGATGCCACCACCAAGTTCTTGTTTATTTCTTGGAAGGCTCCATTTGTGTCAAGTCTCTGTTGCTTCAATCTAATTCTAATGGGTCTCCGTTCAAGGTAGGCCTTGTCCTTTTCTTTCAATTGAGGACAGCACTTTGTCAGATGTAGTGACAATTTTGTCTGCTTTAAGGATTCCTTGCAAAGAATGAGGAAACAAATGGCACAATGCGGCAATTCCATGCAATTTTTCATGAGCATCGTGAAACCGTACTTCAAAATGGTGGATATTTGTTTTTCAAGCCCCTCCCAGACCAGGTGTAGCCACTCCCCCGGACAGACAGACAGACAGACAGACAGGATCACCTACGGAGAATATATATATATATATATTATATATATACTGTATATATATATTGTATATATTGTTGCAGATCCTGGGTCTGTCGACGTACTAAGGGGCGGGGGGGGGGGGGGGGGGGGTTATGACCCCGTTTCCCCTCAGACTCCGGGTCCACTGGGCTGTCGGTGATGATGAAGCTTGCGCCCATCAGGTTGCAAAGCAACCTCAACGCCAGTCTCCCAGCCACTGGCAGAAGGGTTACTGGTCACTAAACCCAAATACCTTCAAAGACACGCAACCAGAAAGACCGGGTATTGAACCCCCTTGCAATTCACACCCAATTCCGATAGAGTGCGCCGAGCGGTTTTGCGTGGGGCGAATTGCGGTTTTATCCTGCGTGATTCATGGGCCTGATTGAGTAGTCAAATTCGGTTTCAGGCGATGCTAGGCCAATAAAGAAAAGACAACACAAACAGGTTTAAAACAACAAAATGTACATGCCTTTGATTGACAAGGCACAGAAAAGAGAGGAGAGGCAGACTTATCAATTCTTACCCAGATAAATCCCGACAGGCGCCTTCACACACACGGGGGGATGAGGCACACTGGTTATTTGTGTACTGGGAAACGTGCAGATGACGAAATGGTCTGGCAGTTCCCACGCGCAGCTTGAAGGAGGTCCGCAGGATGAACCGCCACCTCCAAGTCCGCACGAGCAACGATCCAGCTCGAGGATGAAGAAGGAGCGCAGCACAGAGAACAAAGGTGCAGGATGGCCAGCTTCAAGGACGAACGACCAGAGAGACAGAGCTTGCAGGTCAGAGAGGGCGGGCGGATAAGAGAGTCCGAAATGCGATGAGCCCTGGTTTATATCGGATCCTAAAGGCTTTCCAGAATGTTCCACAGCCTCCCATTGGCCAAGGTTGGTCACGTGCGGCCATTCCTTCCCACCTCCTTCAGAAAGGTTTCATTCCTCCTTCCCTCTTTCATTTGGGGAGGTTTTACAACTCACCATTGGTCGCCTGCCGGTAACGTGTCCACGACCCCTAATTGGTTGCTTGTTGGTGACGTGGGCTCGACCTGATTGGTCGTCTGCTGGTTACCTGTCATTGGTCGCTTGTTGGTCACATGGCCTGTTCTTTTAGCCACGCCTCCCTGCACATGAAAACATCTTCCATCAACCACATGGAGGTTTGAAATCCTGCCTAACTCAATGCATATTGGTGTGGATTACTAAACATTGGGAGGGGAGCGAATCTTTACATTTAATAAGAAATAAATAACGACTGCAGGCTATATGCTGTCGTGCAATTAACTATAGGGGGTTTGACTTTATTGTAAAACCGCAACAATATATTATATATATATATATATGCATATATATATATATATGCATATATATATATGCATATATATATATGTGGGGAACACCTCTTCAGCGATCGTAACAGAAGTTCACCAACAGTTTGAGATTGAGAATGACGAAACTTTATTAAAATACCACTTATACAGATCTGGAGGAGACTGAGACGTCTACAGCACGAACCAGCTTCATGCCACGTCCAGCCTTCCTGAAAATGCATTGATTCACAGTCCGCTTAAATAGGGACACGTTTTATCAGAAAATCTCCGAGAGAACAAAGGAACTGGCGAGAGTTCCTCCCACCGTTATCCCTAGCCCCCACCGTCATCCGTTCTTTCATCTTGGGGGAGTGGAGCACGCACCGTTAGGATCCGGACCAGATGTGTTTTCAGGGCTCCGAGGTGACAGAAAATATAACTCACTGAAAGGGGAATTGCATTCTTGGTTCCGATAAGACCATAAAGTAAATGAGGTTGTTCTGATGAGTCCCAGGTGTTAAAAGCACCTTCAGTTCACATTTCTCATTTAAACATAAATTCAAAGCATATTTATTGTAACTCAAGCGCCGCTGTGATTATACGAAATATAATTAATGTTTGGCCGTTTATCAAAGGTTATATGTCTACGGTTCAAGCATCCTACGTGAAGTTACACATTCCGCGCGCATATTATCCATTCTCCTGCCCGCGGTTTGGGGCGCCATCTGGGAAAAGAGAGAAGGTTTATGACTTAGACTTATCCAGCCGTCAAGGGGCACATCGTATACAATGAGGCCAGACGTTCAGCACGGATGAAGCGAGCTTTTTCTCATTTTAAACTAAAACGAAGCGGTAACCTTTTATTAACTTTATGAAATAGCATTTTTAAGCAGCATTTATAACATAACATATTTAGCCTGACGACATCCATAACAGGGCATTTAGGCAGTAACAGATCTGCGACCTGACATCCCTTCCTCTTGTCTCGACGAGACAAGGTATCTCAAGAGACAACGTGCCGCATCGGGCTTTATTGAAAGACAATCGTGTAATGCGGGTGTCTCCCAAGGGCATACCGTGCGCACATAGCGCCTCGCCCATGCATTTGGGGAACGTGTCGTGTGGTGCGTGCTTGGAACCTGAGGGCTCAGAACATGAAAGTCCATTAACGTTTCGGATCCACAACGAAGGCGTCTGGTCCAGATGAGGTTCTGCCCCGCCAGAGGGCCAGCAACCTCCCCTGCGGAACTTGCTACCCACACCCTTTGCAGACGCGGTCCTTGCAGATCTTCGAAGTTAATCAACGATCATGCCCATGAGATCTCTCACGTGCTGCTGTTCTGGGGAATACATAATGTCGTCAGTATCTTGTGTCTCATTTTCCTGGTCAGGGTACAGAGCGTAAAAATCCGATTCACTTGAAGCATTTGAACTTAAAACATTTGAAGCAAAGAGAGGGACTTCCTTTATGTCAAAGTCTCCCATGGGCGCCTGGTCGGCTTGCGGGTCTAGGATATCCACGTCGGGTCCCTCGACTGCCAGACCCAGCGTCGCAATCAGATCCATAGTTGGGTCGGAAGGGGGTGTACAGCTGTCAGCTTGTAATACATAAGAGGCGTTAGCCAGTACACGCAAGGGGTTTACGGCACAAGTATCACAGTCATCACAGACATCATTACAGGCAGCAGCCAGTTCCCACATGGGATCAACACAAGTATCACAGTCATCACAAAATTCAATACAATTTTCTGGAGCGCTGGTCACAACTGCCTTGTTGAAGGGCCCATTCAGGTCGACGGCCTTTGTGGTCAGAACCATAGTCGTTGTCGGCGGCTTCTTCACTTTCCATCCTGTAAAATACTTTCTCATACAGAGGAGGACTAGAGATTTCATTAGTGCCCCCCAAATTACTACCCCAATTATCACGGCCAGTGCGGTCAATAACCACTTCACTATGGTGCCCGTCCATCCCCGGAACCAGTCAGTGAGCCAGCTAAATTTATAAGAGTTCTCGCGCGCGATCCGATCGATCGTCAGGGCGTGGCTAGTTTCCCTTAGTCTCACTATTGCGGCTGACACTCCTTCAGATGGATCAGGTATGTAAGTGCAACATTTTCCCTCTATTATTCCGCATACCCCTCCTTTCTCTGCCAGGAGCATGTCCAAAGCCACCCGATTCTGCATCACCATTGTACGCATGTGAATTACCGTGTCCAATAGTATGTCATGAGCCGTAGCGGTGTCGTTTGCCACCTTTTCTAGGGCCAAAGCCAATTTGTCTATCCGGAAGCTGTTCATGGCTGTGCCCGCACCTGGGAAAAAGAAACCTAACACCTTTTCCCATAGGCTCCCGTGTAGTTTAGTGGTTCCATCTTCGTTCATGACTGACCTCTTATAACGCCTGTCCAAGGACTTTGGGTCTAGCTCATCCAGTATCTCAACGTCAGGAAGGACTGAACCCAGATAACATGTGCCCCCCCAATTATTTGGTAAATAGGGGTAAGCCTTGTCGCCACATATAAACATTGTCCCATGGGGTGGGACCAGGTGGGTGGATAAGCACTGGAGTCCCTTTACCACCCCATTAATCCTACTAACCCCCCTAGAGAATGTTATAGCCGTTATGTTGTGGTTGTGTTTATCTTGCAGTACTATTCGTAATGTAATCCCCGAGCTCCCTTGTCCCAGCTTCCCGGGGAGAGTGTAGGCGCATTCTGATTCTCCCATACGCAAGTGGCCGGAACCCTGGAGGCAGACCGTCCCTTTCTGTGGTTTGACCCAGACGGGGGCAGGCCTCTCGGCCACATGGGCAATCATTGACGGGCGATAATTAAATTGTCGATTGCAACTCTTGCCGTTGTCAACCCCTTCTCTTTCCAGCGTGGTGACTAAACATGGGGAATCGATAGGTTGTGAGGAGAGGTCATTGAGGGACAAAGGTAGCACTATCATGTGTATTCCTGTGGTGCCTGCTTGGGGAAAGTGCATGCACGACCAGCAGTGTGTCCTATTTTGAATTGTTGCCACCTCCCTGGCCACTTTCCAATATGTGTTTTCACCCTTCTTTGGGGCCTTATCCTGGGGTTGCGGCGTGAGTATGTATTCGTTGCATCGTATGTAGTTCTTTTCGCCACCGGCCGCGCCAGGGGTCCAGACGCTGCACCGGACCTGCATAGTCATGCCTTTCTCTAGGCGTGTGCGTGTTTGTAGCTTAAAATCAGGGGTTCCCCATTGGTATCCTGGTTGGGCCAAGGTCTTAATGCTAGCTTGCCCGTCTTCCCGGAACTCTCGTATCTTTCGTAGTACAATGCCAACGCGTCCAGGCCCTGCCGACAGTGCTAGCCATCTTACGGCTACCCAATTTGTGTACAGGGTTTTCTGTTCGAAACATGGTAGTGATACTCTTTGTCCCCATGTTACGGTGAGGTGTCGGGTTCCGTTTTCGCATCTATTGGGATCGGAGCTTCCCCTAGCTGCTGTCGCTATCAATAGTATCGTACCTATGATTAGGCCCATCCTTACTGTGGTTGTTGTGGTGTAGTGTGTGGTGCTTGTATGGCCAACTTACAGTGCGTGGCGTGGATCCACGAGGTCTTGCCCTCGCAAAAGACTGCCGTTGGTGTAGTCAGCAACACCTGGACTGGTCCCTTCCACCTTGTTTCCAAGGCGTTCTTGCAGGTGAAGTGCTCCACGAACACCTGGTCTTTTTCCTCTGGTGGAACACCTGGTCCACAAGCGCCCTGGGAACACCTGGTCTCCAGGTCTCCAATTCATAGATTCAATTCATTCAATTCATAGTTTCATAGAACACCTGGTCTCCAATTTCCTAATCCACTTTTTCCAAGTGGATCCAATTTTATCCAATATTCGATTTTAAATTCAATCCAATTTTCTCTAATCCTTCTCTCAGCATCCCATTTGCCTGTTTCCTACATCAATAATAAATAAAAATAAAAATAAACGAAATTTTTTTCAGCTAGAGTTTCAACTAGAATTACCACAAACAAACCACCATTAACCTCCATTAACACAAACAAACCACCATTAACCTCCATGAACCTCCCCCTATTATTTATTTATTTTCACGAATAAACAAATAATAGAAATAACCTGGTCTAATTCCAATTCCAATTCTGGTCAGTTCTGGTGTCTGGTCACACACAATGTTTTTCTCACCCACTGTGATTCGCTCAAAATAGATTCTCACTGTTGTTATGTCTGAAATTCGTCTCATGAAAACCCATTCAAGAGTCCGGTGTAACAGACAGACAAACACATAGACACGCTGAAGACCCCAGGGTACCCATCAAACTAGCTTGTCTCCAGATCAACAAAACAAAATTTGTAACTTACTCAATTTTTTCTTTTCAATTGTCATCCCAATTGTCATTCCCTGTGCAAATTAGAACACTCTGGACTATGTCAACAACTGAACTTCCAAGACAACAACGATAACACACACCACCTGTCATTCACAGTAGACAACTGCATCTCCTTCCTTTCATTCATCCAAAGCGAAATTGATGACATTTACAACGGCTCAATCACCACAACCCGCTCTATCCTGACAAACTGCATCACTGAAATAAAATCCTGGCTTCAGATCAGCAACACCCAACAACGACCTCAACATCGATGGTATCCCAGTATCCACCTTCCCTCACATCCGGAATCTTGGCATCCTCATTGACTAAACCCTCTCCTTTGACAAATACACTAAACAGATCATAAAGACAGCCTTCTTTCACCTTAAAAACATCGTCCGTCTCTGTCCATCCCTTTCCTTCACGGCTGCAGAAACCCTCATCCCCGCTTTCATCACCTCCGAATCCATCTCCACCGCCTCTTACACTTAAACAGATCACAATTACTCACTCATACACTGTTGCATCATCAAAGCTGACTACTCCCTTCTGAGACCTGCGCTTTCCGATGTTTAATCCACTAATCTGCCACGTCCTCCACTTCCGGCAACTCTCCCTCGGCGAGCTTACACTGCCATATTTCCATTACCTATAGCTTATTTATGCTATATTTCACACCTTATGTATCTAGATTTACTTCCAACTTTGATCTCGTTTGGTCCAGTCAAAAGTAGACTTTTATCAACGCCTTCACCATGCCGGATGACATCATGAACTCCCAGTAGGTTGTTCTTCAATCCCAACCATCATGTGATTGTCGACGTCTCCATTTATTTCGTTCCTCATGGGTTTGGTGTTTATGGCCTTTACCTCCTACCCAATCGCACTGCACATCATCCCCCGTCCTTGATGGATATATCTGCTAGTAGTCAGCATTTACAATTCTACATCCAGATGAGCACAGCATCCCATTTTTGCATCCAAAAACATCCCCAAAACCCCTGAAACGAACCCCTGGACTCCTTGCAGGCTGGACCAAAACCCCTGGACGAGGTTGTATCCCAGTACTGACTCTGCTGTCTTCTTGCAAATCACTTCAACTCCATGAATTTTACATGTTTCGTGAACAGAACAAAACACTCTGTAATCGTCAGATTGAAACTGCCCCAAACCAGTCCATATAAACTCCATTGTTGTCCTGTCCATCTCTCTTTGTTACATCTACCTTTCCCCGATTCATTGACTTTACATCCCATGTCCAAATTTTGTGACCATTTGAGAAGCCCAGAGTTCGATTTTCAGTTCTGGCAACCTCAGCGACTGAATTTCCTTGTGGGTTTGACCCATTCCCATGAGTACCTGGGCCCAACTCGGCCCAAGGTACACAGTACTTGCCTCCATGGAACAATGACGCCTGAGCACTCAATTAGCCCTCCATAGGATCACAGACTTACAATCAGACCGACAGACAGACAAATAACAGGGGCGTGTCACCAGCCTCAGCACAGGACATCACCTCTCCAGACAGGCACAATATAATCCACAGTATCGAAATACCAACTTCTACCCTGCTCCATGCTTGCTCCAAGCTCCACCAAGCTCCATGCATGCGTGCTCCACCATGCAACCCGATCTGTACTCGGTGCGCCCCCCATAATCAGCAAGTTATAATAACCACATAATACCTAGGCACCCACCTCTTGATACCACAACTTAATCCATGTTACTTGCATCTCTTTGCATCTTCCCAAATGTCCTCCATTTAACATGACTATCCCCAGAGCTCGATCAAACACGTCACTGTACTCAACCCGGTTAAATTAAATACAAAGCATACTGTACCTGACGCTTCCTGTCGGCACCGGAAGTCTGTTTATTTCTTGAGTCCCCTGAATCGAGGCGTCAACGACAATCACAACAACAAAAAACAGAACTCGATATTCTCTGTTCACTAATTACGTACCTGATTTCAGTTTTAATCAACAGTATATGTCCCGATATTCTCTCTAGATTTAAGTTCTATATCCTACCGTTAAAGCAACACCCAGTAGACTGACAGCCTGTCGTTCTTCCAAGGTTAGTGAATTATCTCTGACCTCTTCCCCTTGCAAATCTCGAACAAAGGTCAAATAAACTTCGAAAGGTCAAACTTCAAATTGGGGTAACCAGCGCTGTCATCCCACAAATAATACAAGTCCGGCGACATTCCCGTCCTTGCAAGAACTCCACATCCGGACAGACAAACGACCATTATTGTGGCTCCACATTGCAAAATGGTAACACCCTACGAATCCAACAACCGTCACAATCCGCCCAGGAACTTCCGTGGGAGACATGCTCTACCATGCAGCGCCCTTACTACCTGGTGCACACCTTTCGCACATCCCTCCTCGTTTGCACACTTCATCAACACACCTCCTCGCGCCCACACAACTGCACTCTCCTGCGCGCACACACAACTGCAGCCCCCAGTGCCCAGTGCCCACCCAGAGTGCCCAATCTGCGACCCACAATCTTCTCGGGGCACACACCTTCTCCTTGAAATCCATGCCTCAGAAATATAACTCCACATACAGACACAGCAATGAAACCAGGTACAGTACACAGCGAACCAGGAATGCAATCACAACCTCCGCTCTCCCTTCAGATCAAAGGTGTGTATTTCTTTCTCTGACCGCATTTCACACCATGACCTAATTTCACACCAGCAATACACAATATAATCGTTAATCGCATAATTCCTGCCATTAAATTCAAGAAACCCTTTGCCAACCATTCACGGACCTCCCACCGTGCGGGGCACATCCCTTTTGAGTAGGCAGGTTATCACCTGCACTCTGAGCAAACTCCGTATTCCAAATTCAACTTCTGAATTCAGTTGAATTGACTGAATTCTTCAATCTGCCATTGAATGAACTCTTCAATTCAAGTCAAACACACGATTCGATTCAAATTCTGAATTTAGTTCAACAAATTCCAAATTTCTTGCCCGACTGCCACTCGAAAGACAAAGGCAGCCCATCTTGCAATCCTCTCCAAGAAACCGCTTCATATCAACAGTAGGTCGACAAGGGCACTCCGAGTGCTCTCCTGACCTGATTTGTATCAAATCGCTCCCAAACACTCCCAAACCAATGAAAATCCGGACTCAGTTAAGGACCTCACCTGGTCCCTCGGATAGACGCTAAAATCGACATTCCCCGCCTGGATTTACCGCACGTCAAGCAGACCACTTACAAAGCTTCACACCGAAACCCTCTGCTTTGCATACGTCATACAGACAAATACATTGGCCAGATACACATGTCAATTAATATCCCAATACCAACAACAACTACAACAACAACTGCCCAAAACCGAGAGCCCCCCATACAGCGCACACGTGACTCGCAGCTCGCTCGGCTCCTGCCCGAACGCACAATAACTCTACCCAAACTTCCACGGAGCCGCACGGCGGAAACCACAGGTTCATACCACACTTTAATTAAACGAACATCGCCAGGATCCTTGGATAGACGCTAAAATTCACAATACACACGACAAAAATCCGATTTAAATTCAGAGATCGCCGATCGACCTGGCACAACCAACTCAACGCGGCGACGCCACGCCGCCCCCCCGTCCCGGCGCGCACCCTCGTGCCTCCACACGAATCCCAACAATCCCGCCTCGCGGTTTCCTGCGAGGCCCGTTGCCGCGGCAACCAGACTGCATGCCGTTCTATTCGCGTTCACGGCGGGGTTTACCTCACTTGGGACACGAGTCTTTTCAAATGAGTTTGGCACCTGTCAAACATTCAGCTGTCAAAACAGTCAGCTGTCATTAACTCATCCCTAGCTCGTAATCATCGCAAAAAACAGGATATACACTATACACTATACACTATACACTATACACTATACACTATACACTATACACTATACATCTACTCATTCATTCCTCATTCGTATACCAGTGAGTCTCCCAGACTTCGCGCGAAAATCAGATCGACTCAAATCATGCCTTTCTCCAGCCACTCCCATGTACAATCTTTGTTCATTCATATTACGTCTCTCATTCAAGGAAAAGGATTTTTGGGACGGGTTGGACGGGGTGGGTTGAGGTGGAAAGGGAAGGCAGGGCGGGGGTGTTGGGGTGTTGCCTAGAGCCCCGGGACTGAGCTCAGGTCTTGGGGGGTTGGGGGGTCTTGGTCTGGCATTTGGTCCGGATCCTGGACCAGCGGCATCAACCGCTGTTTTACTTGCTTAACTGCTTACTTAATTGTCCTCTGTCCTTGTAGCTTCAATAACCATAGCTGTAATGCATAAAATTTCAATATTTCAAAAACCACTTCTGTCCTTCCTACCTGTGGTTACCTGGCCCCTTTCTGTGAGCCTATTTATTTTCTCTTGTTCACCTGGTTCTGGTTTGTTTCTATCTGGATTTCTGTTGCTTGCTTCCTCTGTCCCTACAGCTTCAGCAACTTTCCTGCCCTCTTGTCTAAAGCTTAGTCTCGAGCTTCCTGGCTTGACCTCGTAGTTGTCACTACCTTCTTGTCAAGCCTACCTGGTACCTGCGCATTTCCCTTTTCCTGGCCATGTTCCTTTGGCCCTCTAAGTTAGCCACAGCCCTTCTTTCCCTGGCATGCAATGGCATACCCCATCTTGTCTCTGGGCTGTTCCTTCCTGGAAAGTTCTTGGTCACCGGCTCAGCTGTTATGGCTGTCCGACCTCACATTTCCCCCTCCTCCTTGCTAACTGTAACGTTATCCTTACTGAACGTTATCCTTACTGTTATCCGTTACCCTCTTAATGTTATCCTGGTGAATTTAACAAAGGCTCGCCATTCCAAGGCTTGAAAATTAGCCTTTACTTACAATTTCTGTTCGGAGTGCAGGCAGTACAGGTGACAGGGGAGACGAACTGTGTCCGTTCGAGGAGGGGGGTACGAATTTGGAAAAATTGCCCTCTGATAAAAAAAACAATGCTCACCTTAAAACAAATCAGCGTGCCGGCGTCCCGGCCTCAGGCAGCCCCCCTCGGGTCGTTCAGGATTCGCCTCGACTGTTCCTGCCCTGTTGCATCCGAGTCACGGCACCAAAAATGTGGGGAACACCTCTTCAGCGATCGTAACAGAAGTTCACCAACAGTTTGAGATTGAGAATGACGAAACTTTATTAAAATACCACTTATACAGATCTGGAGGAGACTGAGACGTCTACAGCACGAACCAGCTTCATGCCACGTCCAGCCTTCCTGAAAATGCATTGATTCACAGTCCGCTTAAATAGGGACACGTTTTATCAGAAAATCTCCGAGAGAACAAAGGAACTGGCGAGAGTTCCTCCCACCGTTATCCCTAGCCCCCACCGTCATCCGTTCTTTCATCTTGGGGGAGTGGAGCACGTACCGTTAGGATCCGGACCAGATGTGTTTTCAGGGCTCCGAGGTGACAGAAAATATAACTCACTGAAAGGGGAATTGCATTCTTGGTTCCGATAAGACCATAAAGTAAATGAGGTTGTTCTGATGAGTCCCAGGTGTTAAAAGCACCTTCAGTTCACATTTCTCATTTAAACATAAATTCATAGCATATTTATTGTAACTGAAGCGCCGCTGTGATTATACGAAATATAATTAATGTTTTGGCCGTTTATCAAAGGTTATATGTCTACGGTTCAAGCATCCTACGTGAAGTTACACATTCCGCGCGCATATTATCCATTCTCCTGCCCGCGGTTTGGGGCGCCATCTGGGAAAAGAGAGAAGGTTTATGACTTAGACTTATCCAGCCGTCAAGGGGCACATCGTATACAATGAGGCCAGAAGTTCAGCACGGATGAAGCGAGCTTTTTCTCATTTTAAACTAAAACGAAGCGGTAACCTTTTATTAACTTTATGAAATAGCATTTTTAAGCAGCATTTATAACATAACATATTTAGCCTGACGACATCCATAACAGGGCATTTAGGCAGTAACAGATCTGCGACCTGACATCCCTTCCTCTTGTCTCGACGAGACAAGGTATCTCAAGAGACAACGTGCCGCATCGGGCTTTATTGAAAGACAATCGTGTAATGCGGGTGTCTCCCAAGGGCATACCGTGCGCACATAGCGCCTCGCCCGTGCATTTGGGGAACGTGTCGTGTGGTGCGTGCTTGGAACCTGAGGGCTCAGAACATGAAAGTCCATTAACGTTTCGGATCCACAACGAAGGCGTCTGGTCCAGATGAGGTTCTGCCCCGCCAGAGGGCCAGCAACCTCCCCTGCGGAACTTGCTCCCCCCACCCTTTGCAGACGCGGTCCTTGCAGATCTTCGAAGTTAATCAACGATCATGCCCATGAGATCTCTCACGTGCTGCTGTTCTGGGGAATACATAATGTCGTCAGTATCTTGTGTCTCATTTTCCTGGTCAGGGTACAGAGCGTAAAAATCCGATTCACTTGAAGCATTTGAACTTAAAACATTTGAAGCAAAGAGAGGGACTTCCTTTATGTCAAAGTCTCCCATGGGCGCCTGGTCGGCTTGCGGGTCTAGGATATCCACGTCGGGTCCCTCGACTGCCAGACCCAGCGTCGCAATCAGATCCATAGTTGGGTCGGAAGGGGGTGTACAGCTGTCAGCTTGTAATACATAAGAGGCGTTAGCCAGTATATGCAAGGGGTTTACGGCACAAGTATCACAGTCATCACAGACATCATTACAGGCAGCAGCCAGTTCCCACATGGGATCAACACAAGTATCACAGTCATCACAAAATTCAATACAATTTTCTGGAGCGCTGGTCACAACTGCCTTGTTGAAGGGCCCATTCAGGTCGACGGCCTTTGTGGTCAGAACCATAGTCGTTGTCGGCGGCTTCTTCACTTTCCATCCTGTAAAATACTTTCTCATACAGAGGAGGACTAGAGATTTCATTAGTGCCCCCCAAATTACTACCCCAATTATCATGGCCAGTGCGGTCAATAACCACTTCACTATGGTGCCCGTCCATCCCCGGAACCAGTCAGTGAGCCAGCTAAATTTATAAGAGTTCTCGCGCGCGATCTGATCGATCGTCAGGGCGTGGCTAGTTTCCCTTAGTCTCACTATTGCGGCTGACACTCCTTCAGATGGATCAGGTATGTAAGTGCAACATTTTCCCTCTATTATTCCGCATACCCCTCCTTTCTCTGCCAGGAGCATGTCCAAAGCCACCCGATTCTGCATCACCATTGTACGCATGTGAATTACCGTGTCCAATAGTATGTCATGAGCCGTAGCGGTGTTGTTTGCCACCTTTTCTAGGGCCAAAGCCAATTTGTCTATCCGGAAGCTGTTCATGGCTGTGCCCGCACCTGGGAAGAAGAAACCTAACACCTTTTCCCATAGGCTCCCGTGTAGTTTAGTGGTTCCATCTTCGTTCATGACTGACCTCTTATAACGCCTGTCCAAGGACTTTGGGTCTAGCTCATCCAGTATCTCAACGTCAGGAAGGACTGAACCCAGATAACATGTGCCCCCCCCAATTATTTGGTAAATAGGGGTAAGCCTTGTCGCCGCATATAAACATTGTCCCATGGGGTGGGACCAGGTGGGTGGATAAGCACTGGAGTCCCTTTACCACCCCATTAATCCTACTAACCCCCCTAGAGAATGTTATAGCCGTTATGTTGTGGTTGTGTTTATCTTGCAGTACTATTCGTAATGTAATCCCCGAGCTCCCTTGTCCCAGCTTCCCGGGGAGAGTGTAGGCGCATTCTGATTCTCCCATACGCAAGTGGCCGGAACCCTGGAGGCAGACCGTCCCTTTCTGTGGTTTGACCCAGACGGGGGCAGGCCTCTCGGCCACATGGGCAATCATTGACGGGCGATAATTAAATTGTCGATTGCAACTCTTGCCGTTGTCAACCCCTTCTCTTTCCAGCGTGGTGACTAAACATGGGGAATCGATAGGTTGTGAGCAGAGGTCATTGAGGGACAAAGGTAGCACTATCATGTGTATTCCTGTGGTGCCTGCTTGGGGAAAGTGCATGCACGACCAGCAGTGTGTCCTATTTTGAATTGTTGCCACCTCCCTGGCCACTTTCCAATATGTGTTTTCACCCTTCTTTGGGGCCTTATCCTGGGGTTGCGGCGTGAGTATGTATTCGTTGCATCGTATGTAGTTCGTTTCGCCACCGGCCGCGCCAGGGGTCCAGACGCTGCACCGGACCTGCATAGTCATGCCTTTCTCTAGGCGTGTGCGTGTTTGTAGCTTAAAATCAGGGGTTCCCCATTGGTATCCTGGTTGGGCCAAGGTCTTAATGCTAGCTTGCCTGTCTTCCCGGAACTCTCGTATCTTTCGTAGTACAATGCCAACGCGTCCAGGCCCTGCCGACAGTGCTAGCCATCTTACGGCTACCCAATTTGTGTACAGGGTTTTCTGTTCGAAACATGGTAGTGATACTCTTTGTCCCCATGTTACCGTGAGGTGTCGGGTTCCGTTTTCGCATCTATTGGGATCGGAGCTTCCCCTAGCTGCTGTTGCTATCAATAGTATCGTACCTATGATTAGGCCCATCCTTACTGTGGTTGTTGTGGTGTAGTGTCTGGTGCTTGTATGGCCAACTTACAGTGCGTGGCGTGGATCCACGAGGTCTTGCCCTCACAAAAGACTGCCGTTGGTGTAGTCAGCAACACCTGGACTGGTCCCTTCCACCTTGGTTCCAAGGCGTTCTTGCGGGTGAAGTGTTTTACGAGCACGTAATCGCCGGTCTGGAAGTCGTGGATGGCGTGGCTTGTTGGTTCAGGCAACGCCTCTCGTACCCGGGCGTGGATGCTGCGTGCCACATTGGACAATCCTCTGCAAAACTTTAAAAGCATGTCATCCATCACAGGCAAGTCAAGTTTGGACATGTCCATCGGGGCCGAAACAGGCAAACTCATAGGTCGTCCCATTAATATCTTGTGGGGGGAAAGGCCCGTGGTGCGGCCCGGAGTGGACCGAATACTCATTAACGCCAGCGGGAGTGCTTCCGGCCACTTCAAACCTGTGTCTGCACAGATCTTGGCTACCTTAAGTTTCAGAGTCCCGTTGGTGCGTTCCACAAGTCCCGCTGATTGTGGGTGATAAGCGCAATGGAAAGATTGTTTCACGCCCAGTGCCTTTAGGATACCCTTAATCACCTCTCCCGTGAAGTGGCCCCCTTTGTCTGACGAAATTTTCTGAGGGATGCCGAATCTGCACATGAAATCCCGCACGAGGCGCTTGGCTACTGTCGGGGCGTCTGACTTAACGCATGGATAGGCCTCGACCCATTTTGTGAACATGTCCACGATTACCAGGACATAGCGGAACGACATACTTGGTTCCATGTTTATAAAATCGAACTGGACATGACAGAAGGGCCCGATTGGTTGGGGATGGCCCGCATTATGTGGGTGCCTTGGTGGTGCCCCCCTGTTGTGTTGTTGACAAATCGCGCATGACCGGCACACCTCTGATGCGATTCGTGACATTCCCGGTGCCGCCCAGGTATAGTTTATCTGTTCCATCACCCCCCTCTGGCACACATGGCCATTTTGATGTCCCATACGTGCCAGCCAAGGCAGTAGTTCCTTGGGTGCTATTGGTTTTCCGTGAAGGGTCCACATCGCATTTGGTCCGGGGCGTGTGGCCCCTCGTTTTACCCAGTCATCGTGTTCGGCTGCTGTTGCTGCGTTTTGAAGTTTTATAACGTCTTCATTAGTCGGTGAGGCGGTGATGATGGTGCACCCATTTTGCGAGGAGGGGGTTAGTCCGGAGGTCGGTACGTTGGCAGTTTGCGTGTGTGCCCCTTTTGCTCGCGTTACCATCGGCATGTTCCGTCCTATTTGTTGGTTGGCCGCTTTTCCTGCCGCTGCGTCCGCTCTGGCGTTGCCTCGGGCGACGTCAGAGTCTGTTCTTTGGTGGCCGCGACATTTAATTACCGCGACCGCGCGGGGAAGCAAGATGCTTCGGAGTAGCCCTTCAACCAGTTCGCCGTTCTTTATGACCGAACCCGCAGATGTGAGAAAGCCTCGCATCTTCCAAATTGCCCCTTTGTCGTGAACTACCCCGTGCGCGTATGCTGAATCTGTATAAATGTTGACGGCAAGGTCTGCCGCCAAGCTACATGCTCTAGTCAAGGCGCACAGCTCCGCCTGCTGGGCGGAAAATGTGGGCGGGAGGCGCCCGCTTTCTACCGTCTCATTATCTGAACACACCGCGTATCCGGATAGCAAAGAGCCGTCCCATCCGCGTTTAGCTGATCCATCGACGTAGTACACACGATCGGGGTTGTCGAGGGGAACGTCCTTCAAGTCCGGACGTACCGTGGAGACTTGCTGTACTACATCGACACATACGTGGGGTTCGCCCTCCTCTGGGGTGGGCATCAGTGAGGCCGGGTTGAGTGTAGTGCAACGTTTAATGGTGACGTTGGCGGCCGTAATCAGTGCTGTTTCGTATTGCATTAATCTAGTGGTCGACAAGTGTTGTGTTGTCCGCTGTAGTAACAGTGAAGTGACGCAGTGTGGTACCTGTAGCGTTACCGGGTGCCCCATTACAATGTCCGCTGTCCTTTCCACTGCGTACCTAGCCGCTGCCACGGCTTGCAGGCACACTGGAAACCCTTGCTCGACTGGTTCTAGCTTTTTGCTAAAGTAGGCTACCGGTCGTTCCTTATCTCCATGAGTCTGTGTCAAAACGGACTGAGCAAAACCCCTTACTGCATGAATGTAAAGGGTGAATGGTTTCGCATAATCGGGAAGTCCTAAAGTCGGTGCCGTTACCAATGCCCTTTTCAGCCCCTCGAAACAGCGCATCAATTCGTCCGTCCAAACCAAGTAGTTCGGTTCTCCTATTCTGGTGGCTTCGTACAGCGGTTTAGCAAGTAGCGCGTAGTCGATTATCCAAGAGCGGCAGTAACCCGTCATACCTAGGAAGCGCAACATCTGTCGTTGCGTACTTGGCCGTGGCGATTCCATGATGGCGGTCACCCGTCCGGCATGCAATTCTCGCTTCCCGTGTGAAATGGCATGACCCAAATAGGTTACTACCTTCCGTACAAATTGGAGCTTTCTCCGTCCCACCTTGTGGCCCTTGGTTGCCAAGGCTCTTAGCAGGGCCATGGAGTCCCCTTCACAGGCTTCCTTGGAAGGGGAACAAATCAACAGGTCGTCAATGTATTGCAACAACACCGAACCCCCTTTTAGTTCCACGTCTGCCAAATCGCGGTGCAGCGCCCGGGAGAACAGGGTGGGGCTATCGGAGAACCCTTGGGGTAACACCGTCCAGGTGAACTGGCGCCCCCTAAAGGTGAAGGCGAACAAGTATTGTGACTCAGGTGCGATAGGTACGGAGAAAAAGGCAGAGCATAGGTCAATAACGGTAAAATGTGTTGCGTCCGGTGGGATAGATGTCATAAGGCCTTCCGCATTTGGTACCACTGGGTGTATGCCTTGTATAACTTTGTTTACTTCCCTCAAATCCTGCACGAACCTCCATTTATTCTGCATTGGTTTCTTCACGGGCAAAATTGGTGTGTTGCATTGGCTGTTAGTTTCAATTATTTTCTGTTTCACCAAAGATTGAATCACTGGCTCTATGCCCGCATCGGCCTCGTGCCGCAATTTATATTGTCTCACGTTTGGGAGGGGCATTCCTGGTTGGACTGGTATCACCAGAGGTTTGGCATCGCGAATTCGCCCGACATCATTGTCGTGTTGGGACTACAAATCGGCCGGAACCTCCTCCAAAAGGTCATCGGACTCGCCCGGGCTCTGAGACACCGTTCGTACAACGTGGGTGCCCTTTGGGGGTAGGTCTGTCTCTTCAAATTTTCCTTCTATACTTTGCTCCTCAAGGGTGATCAAATACCCCTCGTCCTTGTCGAGCACCGTCACTGTCCAGTGGTCCACTTCATAAATGGCGCTGCACGGAATTTCTCGCAAGCGCCCCACCATCCAGCCTACACTTTCCGCCGGCCACCCTTTGGCGGTGGTGAGGGTAACATGGGCGTCCACCCCTGCTGGATACTGAGACAACGCCCGCTGCTCCGCAGTTAGGGTTACCTCGACGCCTATTCCCTCCCGTCCAACCCATATGTTTGACAATAGTAGGTCCGAATTCTTACCTATTGACCCCTTTATCTTTTCTCGGTACTCATCGTCGCCGCCCCGGCATCGTAGTAAGCCGTGCAATGGGGAGGGTTGTCCTTTACGTCTGTTGTAATTTGGTGTACGCGCAGCCAATCTCGCAGCCCGTCGTTCCGGGAGCACACTGTGTCTAGGACGTGTGCCCAAGTGGCCAAAGCCCTCTTTTCCAGGCTCCACCAGTAGGCGGTGGGGCCGGGCCGAGACAATGCCGTCATTAACAGATCGCGTTTGGATTCCGCGACATCTACAAAAACTCCCTGCTCCGTACATGAAATTTGGCAGCCTAAACGGTAAAGTAGATCCCGTCCCAACAAGTTAGTCGGGGCGGTGGTAGTCATCAAAAAAGCATGTCTAGCCTCTAGTGGGCCGCACACCACTCTTACCTCTTCTGAAATGGGGAGCGCTTGGGGCAAGCCTGAAACTCCCACGATCTGAACGTCCCTATCAGTGGGGCGCAAAGATGGTAGCTGCCCTTCGTTAATAGTACTGCGAGTCGCACCCGTGTCTACGAGGAAGTCTACCTGTTGCCCATCCACGTCTAGTGTCCAGGTCGGCTCCTCGGTTGGTGTCATAGTCAAGAGGGGGCATTCTACGGGCGGCCCGCCGGCGTCCCGTCAATAGGCTACTTGATTTCTCGGTGGCGGGTATCCCTGGCGGGGCCCCCGGCAATCACGTTTCCAATGTCCCATCCGTCCGCAGCGGAAGCACGCCCCCTGTGGAGCGGTGGATGCGGGGTACCCGTTGCTATTGCGCGGACCCTGTTGCGTCGGACGCCTCGCAGGCTGTTGGTTCCGTTGCCCCCATTGTGGCGGCCCATTCCCGTTTGCTCCGCTTGGGGCCCAATAACTTGGGGGGGGGGGGCATCGTTTTGGGGAGGGGGTCCCTGTGGATACCCGTTCTGGGGAGGGGGCGTTTGTACTGCCCAGGTCTGTGGAGGGGGTGTTTGCATGGCCCAGCTCTGCGGCGGTGGAGGGGGCCCCTGCATGTTCCAGTTTTGGGGAGGGGGCCCTTGTGGGTTCCAATTTTGGGGAGGGGGCCCTTGTGTCCGCATGTCGACTCGTCCATTGTCGTTGTCGTCAGCGTCATTTTCGTTTTCGTCATCGCGGCCCCACTCTTCGTTGGGCTCTAACCTGGTGTTCCGATTCTGGGCCCGTCCTTGGCCTCGATTTCCCTTCTTATTTTGGTTGAGTTGGGCCCGTTTCTCCTGGACAAGCATTTGCAACATGTCGTCCTTAACATCGGCCTTCTTCTCGTCGCCATCGCCACATTGTTCGGCCGCTTCGACTAGTTGGTCGGTTGGGGTGTTTCTCCATCCTATCATAGCCATTTGAATGCGCTTCCTAACTGCCGGTCTCATTCCTTCTACCAAAAAATTGTTCACTACAGCCCGAGGGAGATCTTGTGCCCGCACCTGGCCCAGTCCTCCCCACTTTAATACTGCTCTTTCTACCCTCTCTCTCCAATCGATGGCTGCTTCGCCATGTTTCTGTTTTAGGCCGTATATTTTATTCCAATCTGGCCCCGCGGCTGGCATCAGTGCGGTATATACCCCGGCCAACAATAGGTCAACGAGGGCATTCCAATCGGCGAGGGTCTGGGCCGCGGTTTGGGCCGGGGGTGGTGCTACATTTGGCCAGCGTGCGTGTATTTTGGCCTGGTCCCACACCCGCGCGGGCAATACAGCCTTCCCCATGTGGCAAACGTCCCGCCAATCTGCGCCTGTATTTTGTATCCACAAACGCATAAATTCCGGTATCTGACCGGGCTGTTCAGCCAGCAAGGTTCTCACCCGCTCCTGCATAGACGCCAAATCTGATTCTCTCCAGGCTATCCTAATGTTAATGGGTGCCCCCCTGTTCAGTCCTATGGTTTTTAAGGGACACATCCCAATTGTAGGCTGTGGGTTCTCCGATTCCATGAACCCTTCCAATGAGGGGTACAATACTCCTAGCCCTTCTGGGGCCGCGAACCCGCTATCCACCCCACTAACTTCTTGTCCTCTAAAAGGATTGCCCGGGCTAAGGTGAACCTGAGGGGCGGCTGGTCTAGTTTTCTGGGGGTCTAACCCCTGGGGAAACAGGGGCGGGGGTGGGAGAGGTGGCGCCTGTGGCCCGGGGACAGGGCTCAGGGCTTGGGGGGGGTAGAGGCATGGTGGCTACCTCCCCTGTCGCGGGGTCTTGGTCCGGATTTTGGACGAGCGGCATTAGCCGCTGATTTGCTTGCTTAATTACCTCCCTGATTGTTTTGTCCTGAACCTTGTCTGCTTGCTTCTTTTGGCCCTGAAGCTTCAGTACTTCCCCTGCCAAGCTAGCCTGTCTTGAGGCCGCCAGTCGCTTCATTCCTTCCTTCTCCCACCACCCATACACTTTCCAATAATCGGGTGGGAAGTGTTTCCTTTCCTTTTCTAGCTTATCCAAAGCTCCGTACAACACTTCCAATTTGTCAAGTGCGAACGATCCCTCCTCTGGCCAGGGATTACTTAAATCTTTAGTTAAAACAGCCCAGTCTTTTCCTGGTCTTACCGCGGCAAAATGATGCCTCTTAAACATGAAAGATGCCGGGGTTCCCTTGAGGGGTTCCCCTTCTTTCATTAGCTTACTTCCCATCTTATTGCTCTGGGCTGATCCTTCCTGGAAAGTTCTTGGTCACCGGCTCAGCTGTTATGGCTGTCCGACCTCACGTTTCCCCCTCTTCCTTGTTAACTGTAACGTTATCCTTACTGAACGTTATCCTTACTGTTATCCTACGCAAATTCTACCCTTAGCGTTACCTGTTACCCTCTTAACGTTATCCTGGTCAATTTAACAATCGTATATACGTACTAAGGGGGAGTTATGACCCCGTTTCCCCTCAGACTCCGGGTCCACTGGGCTGTCGGTGATGATGAAGCTTGCGCCCGTCAGGTTGCAAAGCAACCTCAACGCCAGTCTCCCAGCCACTGGCAGAAGGGTTACTGGTCACTAAACCCAAATACCTTCAAAGACACGCAACCAGAAAGACCGGGTATTGAACCCCCTTGCAATTCACACCCAATTCCGATAGAGTGCGCCGAGCGGTTTTGCGTGGGGCGAATTGCGGTTTTATCCTGCGTGATTCATGGGCCTGATTGAGTAGTCAAATTCGGTTTCAGGCGATGCTAGGCCAATAAAGAAAAGACAACACAAACAGGTTTAAAACAACAAAATGTACATGCCTTTGATTGACAAGGCACAGAAAAGAGAGGAGAGGCAGACTTATCAATTCTTACCCAGATAAATCCCGACAGGCGCCTTCACACACACGGGGGGATGAGGCACACTGGTTATTTGTGTACTGGGAAACGTGTAGATGACGAAATGGTCTGGCAGTTCCCACGCGCAGCTTGAAGGAGGTCCGCAGGATGAACCGCCACCTCCAAGTCCGCACGAGCAACGATCCAGCTCGAGGATGAAGAAGGAGCGCAGCACAGAGAACAAAGGTGCAGGATGGCCAGCTTCAAGGACGAACGACCAGAGAGACAGAGCTTGCAGGTCAGAGAGGGCGGGCGGATAAGAGAGTCCGAAATGCGATGAGCCCTGGTTTATATCGGATCCTAAAGGCTTTCCAGAATGTTCCACAGCCTCCCATTGGCCAAGGTTGGTCACGTGCAGCCATTCCCTCCCACCTCCTTCAGAAAGGTTTCATTCCTCCTTCCCTCTTTCATTTGGGGAGGTTTTACAACTCACCATTGGTCGCCTGCCGGTAACGTGTCCACGACCCCTAATTGGTTGCTTGTTGGTGACGTGGGCTCGACCTGATTGGTCGCCTGCTGGTTACCTGTCATTGGTCGCTTGTTGGTCACATGGCCTGTTCTTTTAGCCACGCCTCCCTGCACATGAAAACATCTTCCATCAACCACATGGAGGTTTGAAATCCTGCCTAACTCAATGCATATTGGTGTGGATTACTAAACATTGGGAGGGGAGCGAATCTTTACATTTAATAAGAAATAAATAACGACTGCAGGCTATATGCTGTCGTGCAATTAACTATAGGGGGTTTGACTTTATTGCAAAACCGCAACAATATATTTTATATATATATATATATATATGCATATATATATATATATATATGCATATATATATATATATATATGCATATATATATATATATATGCATATATATATACAGTGGTACCTCGGCTTACGAGTGCCCCAACGTACGAGTTTTTCGGGATACGAGCCGTTGCTCGGGCGGTTTGTTGCTTTGGGATACGAGCCGAGATCCGATGTACGAGCTCAAAAAATTAATTTTTTTGAATTTTCCGGTTGTGGCTTCCGGTTCCGGTCACGCGGTTATCTTGCCGTGAAAGCATCTCTGCTTGGATATAAAACACGCAATCGTCGAAATACATGAGCGAGGAATCTCCTTGCTCCAGCCGGTGACGTCATCGGCGGGGATCCCCGCCTCCAGAGTGGCTGGTCACGTGACCGCCAAAGCGTGTCGTGCGTGCGGGTATAATGAGCTACACCTGTGGATCACGTGACCACGGAAGCACGCCTCGCTTGAGAGGCATGGCTTTCGGTTTGCGTTTTGCTTTATAAGGCGCGATAAATGGGCTTTTGAGTGTTAGCGGTTCATGGCGTTGACGGTTCATGGCGGTCCATGGCGGTTGACGGTTCATGACGGTTCATGACGGTTCATGGCGTTGACGGTCAAAAACCCATTACATCAATTTTACCAGGCACTGTACAGTAAGTACAGTGGACACCAAATGCACGGTGGAAGGCTAGAAGTAGAAGATCGTCCAAGACAAGTGAGAATAAGCCATACTTTGGAGGAGATGACGTCATTCGCTGGTCCGATAACCAAAGATGTGGTACAAAAAACCAGGTGAGCTAACAATGCAGCAATGAAGGAATTCGGCCAAGGCACCGGCACACAACGACCTACCTACATCGAAAGACTCAATGCCAATGGTGACAGAAGCCAAGACGGCCGGCTTAAACACCGCCGAAAGACCACGGTGTACCAACTTACGATGCAGAACATCTTGCACTTAATATGATGACAACAGGTGCCATCCTCTGACGTACCATTACAGGTACAGGTACAGTACACGTGAGCACAGAGCAAAAGTTCACTGAAACCGAGATTAAGAAAAAAGAAAAAACACCTCGTGGTCCGTGCTCGATATCCGAGTTTCAATCTTTTCAAACACATGATGCTCTCGGTCACGGTATCTCCTGCGAGCTGCTTCTCCTTCAACCACACAAACAACAACTTCTCCATATCTTCATGGATAGAGGTCCGGAGCTTTGAAATAATCGTAACACCCTTGGCTGGCGTTATAGCCTTTATGGACTCCTTCTGCTTCAAAATCGTACATATCGTAGAAGGAGTACGATCGTACTGCCTCGCCAAGTCGACAACACGCACACCTCACCTGGCATGCTCTTCTCCTCTGCTTAATAAAACCAGTTTATTTCTTTACATTCTCTTGTATTATGTACAGTATATACGAGGTCGTGCTTGTTTATACATTATTTGTTATTTATAAAGTACATTTTTGTTATTTAAAAGCACCTAACAAAAAAAATTGGTGTTTTTTTTTTGAGGCTGGAACGGATTAATAGCATTTCAATGCATTTGAATGGGAAAATTTGCTTTGACTTACGAGCGATTTGGCTTACGAGCTCCGTCACGGAACGGATTAAACTCGTAAGCCGAGGTACCACTGTATATATATATATATATATATATATATATATATATATATATATATATATATATATATATATATATGTCGAGATCGAAGACCTCAAGGGAAGGAAGAAGAAGAAGAATCAGAGGAAGAAGAACAACAATGTTTAATAAAATCGATTATATACACACGTGTGGAGCGAGGCTCGAGAATGTACCGCCTACACGCAGCGGACAATTCCTCAAGACACTCGCTGAAAAATAAGTGGAAAGGCATTTCATTTATAGCAAAATATTAGACAAGAATCTGCGCTAAAAACATAGCAATACAAGGCCATAAGGACAACATCTCCCATTGTCCCGTCCTATAGAAGGTCAAATTTAGACAACAAGATGTAAGCATAATGATAGGCTACGCTTTTTTTTGGCTATCTATCTAAACATATCAGACCCGAGCGCAGGCCGAAGTAAATATTCTTATACACTAGGCTAAATGGTAGATGAAGATTGGATACGTCCTTGGTTTAGGAGACATACTAAACACTACGAAGATATATAATTAATTATTCCCTTTGTGAAGGAGGCGTTTGGATGACATCTTTTTTCCTGTACGTGGGTCGAGAGCATTTTATCTACTGTTTGGCACATTCATTCAAGGACTAATTTACTAGGCTAAGGATCCACCCTGCACGTTGAGCCTCGAAACCACTTTTTGTCCACTCGCCTCTGCCTGCAGCTGAGTTCAAATCAGTTTCCAGAAGCAAGATATATAATTTCAGATGTTATACTCAATTGAGTCATGGGGTTTAAACCCTAATGGCTGACAGTTCCTCCCTTTGTCTTTACAAGACACCTCCTTGGAAAGACACCAAATTCATCAATTAGTTACATGCCAGGCACGACATAGCGTCACGTATGCTCAAAGAGAGATACCGGCCCTAACTGGTCGTCTAACATTCAACGCATAAATTGTTAGCCATAATTCGCGACGACGGCGCCTGGTTTAAGAGATTGCTGCCGCCCGCCAGATTCCGAATCCACCCTCGCTGCGGCATAGGTGCGACCCAGTTGCCAGCCAGATTAAGGGGCCCTCTTTATGCAAGTGAGGTCCTCGCGAATCAGGGCAAACAATCGACGTTAAATGCCATCAAGCCCTGTGAATGTGATTTGCTGGGTGGTGTAAATAATTTTTAAAAGAACGTACACTTTCTAAATCACAGATATAATCATCCCAACTAAAATCATAATCATTATCAGAATCCCAAGCATCAAATAGGTTCATCGATCACCCCATATACTCCTTCCTTTTCTGCCAACAACATATCCAAAACCACTTGATTCTGCATCACCATCGTTCGCATATGCATTAATTCGTTTTCCAATTGTAGTTCTGCGATTCAGGTTTCGTTTCCAATTCGTTCCATTACTAATGCGAGACTATCTATTTGCCAATCATTCATAATACATAAGAGGCGTTAGCCAGTACACGCAAGGGATTTTCAACACAAGTATTACAATCATCACAAACATCGATGCAGGCATCAGCCAGTAGCCAGTTCCCACATGGGATTAACACAAGTATCACAGTCATCATCACAAAATTTAATACAAAATTCTGAAGCGCTGGTCACATCTGCCTTGTTGAAGGACCCATTCAGATCGACGGCCTCTGTGGTCAAGATCATGGTTTTCCACCGGCGATTTCTTCATCGTCCATCCTGAAAAATACTTTCTTACACACACCATGATCAATTCCTAGCCCCCCGTCCCACTGTTCGGGTAGGTATGGATATGCTTTATTTCCGCAAATAAACATTACTCCATGGGGTGGGATAAGGGCCGAGGCCATGCATTTACCGATCTCAACGCGGGTGGCGCTTGGTGTCCCCCAAGATATGGTTAGCTTGGTTACGTTATGCTGGGCTTGGTCATCTATGGTTATTACAAGGGGGCCTTCCTTTTCTCTCCATCTGGTGTCGGATGGCAGGGTATGGGTACATTCCGAGGTTCTCATCTGAACGTGTCCCTTTCCTATAAGACACACCCGTCCCTTTTGCTCTGTCACCCAGACTGGATCAGGTGGTTTGTCTAACAAAGCCTGCTTAATGGGTGGGGTATATCGAAACTCCCGGGAACACACTGCTTGCGATTTTGGGCCTATCAGTTCCAAGGTTGTGGTCAGACATGGGGTACGCAAGGGTCCTGAGCACATATCTCGTAGGGACAGGGGTAGCACTACCATTTCTATCCCTGTCGTACTGGTGTGGGGAAAATGCATGCACACCCAACACCGTGATCGGTTCTGTACTTTCGCCATTGCACGGGTCACAGTCCAATACGTATTTTCCTTTGGCTTTTTCTTGCTTTCGATCCGTGGGTGCGGAATTAATATGTGTGAAATGCATGGTGGCCTATAATCGTAGGGGGAGCTCTGTGACGTCATGAATTCACATTGTAGTAATCGCTTGCTTCAAACGACTGAGGGCAGCAAAACCTGTCTAAACCTACTGCCATTTAACGACGCTTCCCAGATGACGGCTCCCATACACCATTCTGGCACAAAATTGTTGCATCCCACAGATGCCACGATTATTTGAACAAACTCATTTTCCTAATCCACCCTTTCAATTTTCATTTCAATTTAAAGTCAATCCAATGTCCTCTTTTAGCATCCCATGCACCTGTTGCAGACACCTGTTTTAGCCTGAAGCGGTATATTAAACTAAATGTGATTGCCACCCCTAACAGGCGGTGGTGCAGCATCCTCGATCTGTGGTGGTGCGTTTGAGGTGTCTGTGTTTGTGGGTATGGCCAACTTACAATGTGTGGCATGTACCCAGGACGACTTGCCCTCACAAAACACCGCTGTTGGTGTGATCAGAAGAACTTGGTATGGCCCCTTCCATCTTGGTTCGAGCGCAGTCTTACGGGTGAAATGCTTCACCAGCACGTAATCTCCTGCCTCGACGGTGTGGGTAGGCTTGCTTGTTGGCTCCGGTAGGGCCTCCCGAACGCGTTCATGTATGCTGCGTGCCACATGGGATAGACCTATGCAAAACTTTAAAAACATGTCATCCATGATAGGTAATTCAAGGGTTGCCATATCCACTGGCGCTGATACCGATGACATATAGCGCACGAGCGACAGACCATGGTAACCACAGTCGAAAGGCCTGGTGCTGCCCAGGTGGAAGTGACCTGCCTCATCACCTCACCCCCCTATGGCACACATGGCCATTTGGATGCGCCATGCGTGCCAACCATGGCAATAAAGCTCGCGGTGCCACGGGTTTGTCATTAATCGTCCACATTTGTCCTTCTGCGGGGCACTGAGCTCCCAATTTAATCCAATTTTTGATGTTCTACGTTTGAGGCTGCGGCTTGTAATTGTATTACATCGAACTCTGTAGGTGCGGATGTCGGAACGTCTGTCTTGAGGTGCCAAATTAATTATGAACCCTTCATTGTTGTCCAACACATGGACCGTTCGGTGTTCAACATTGTATCGACGCCTTACTGGCGTTTTCCGCAGTCGGTCCATCATCCATGTACGACAGTACCCTGCCATTCCCAAAAATCGCAACGAACACACTAACTCTTCACTGTTATCCTTCACTTCACTTCAAAATTTCACTGTTATCCTATCAATACCTGGACAATTTTTTCCCTTCCTTTCTAGATACGCGAATTTCACATCAGTATAAACCCACTGGAAAAATTATCTGAAAAATAACTAGCCTCCCAAAACCATTTCCCTGCAAGAGCGGGGTTAGCCTTGCGGTCCACATGACAATCTTTTTTATTTTGCTCTATCACCTCCCTTTGAGCAATAATTTAATTGGTGTGATTCCCATATACCCACTCCTGGTGGAGTTCTGTTCACCTGGTCTGCAGAGCCGTGATCCAATCTTCACCAGCCCCCAATCACCTTCTTATCACAAAACAACAGTCCATAACTAACCACTTTTCTTTATTTCCCGTCTTTTCCATCAACTTTTATAATCTTTTCCCCTCCCTTTCTTAGCAAACCTTGCAAAGTCACTTGTCATTGACAAATGATCCATTTAATTCGACTTTCCTTTAACATCTTCGCACTTTCCATGACCTTCTTCACACTTACTTTAAACCTTTTCTTCAGACACAACCCACATGAGTTATGAATACAATTTCCCCTTCCAGGCACGTGTCTAGTCACTCACAAAGTGTCCACAAGACAACGTCATCATATTTCACAGAACTCCACCACTCTATTAAATCCTAAGCATACCCAATGGGCAATCCACGAAAAAATCAAAGCATTTTCAGTCCCCTTTTTCCCATATACTAGTCAATGTAAGTCAGCCAAACATAAACAGAGAGGTTCCAGCGAGTTGTGACCTCCATAACTCTAAACAACTCCGCTGGCACCTTTTAAAACAAACTTTCCCAGTCACTTACTAAAATAAAGTGCAGCTCTTGTCCGTAGATATACGTTAACCAAGGTTACATGAGACTTGACAACAATAGAATTTGGCTACCTACAGAGAAAGTACCTGCACAACACATTTACAAACCAATTCGTCCCCTCGTATTAGGGAACGTCACAAATGTTCCACCACAATTTACAGCAGGTGACCACCCACCTGCCTTCTGTCGAAGTCCAGTTCAATTTCCATTCACAGACAGACAGACAGACGAACCCCCAACGTACTAACAGGATGGTCTCACAGAGGCCATTCCATTCAAATCTGTAGGCTGCCACGATTCTTCCCGCCAGGACACACTATCATAGTCCCCATAGTCACACGACACGTCAGCAGACACAGTGAAAGACATTCAACACCATAACAAACGCCGCAGAAACTGCTCCTCCTTGATCCATATCTGCAGACGCAGTCAGACACACCCAGTTGGACAGACAGACTGGCTCCACATTACAACTGCAAACATCCGAAATGACAACAGCTAACACCAAATATTTATTGTCCCCCTTTCAGGGAAGTCAAATCAACCCTCATTAAAGCACAAAACAGAAAACGACCATATACTCAGAGTATATGCCATATACTCAGAGTGAGACCCGAAAATCAAGCAGACAGACCGACAATCGAACCTGTCTTTCGACACTGCCGAACGACAAGTTCGCAGACACTGAGGGAGTGACATTCGACCCCCAGTAGATACCGCGGACACCGCTTTGGTCCGCACCAGCAACTCCCTCAAAATCAGTGTTCAGAGACATGACTCCATAGACAGCCAGAAAGCCAGACAAATACGGACACACACACACAGAGATTAATATATTTTTACAGATTAATATACAGAGATTAATAGATTAATATAAACAATTAATATATTGTCCACATTCATCTTGGTCAACCCAACCCATTCTGGCTCTCCCCAAGAGCTCCGTGTCCGGACAGACAGACAGATAAACGGACCGGTGAAACCATAACCATCCATTCTTCCGATTGGACTCACGTCAGCATCACATGTCATTTTTGCCTTCATTCGACGCATTCTGCCATCCCAAATCGGCCAAATACAAGCCCCGGCCATGCCGTTGAATAAACACCCGGTCGGTTGACAGCCTATTATTTTTGACTTTCACTCCCATTCTCCCTTGCTACATCTGGAGAGCCGTTAATGTGGGGATGTAATTGAACACTTGTTTTAAAGCCCTGTCTACACATGCTCTCCATAACATTCTCATTATTCCCTGCCAATTTTACTCATCCGGATTGCCCAACGCCCGTAGGCAATTTGGGGAATCCCTTGTCAGTCAATGACACACATCAATGACACACACACAATAAACACAAATACACGCTGCAATGACAGATCATTCATTCCCTTATACACAATACAGTATAAATTCATGCACACTCATGCACACTTCAATCCTACTTACCTGTGAACTCTAACACATCCAGTGCGTAGCTTAACTTAAAATACTCATTATTCTACCTTTCTTGGGCTAGTCCCTCCTGGTAGTCCTAAGATCGGGTCGCCCCCCGATTCCTAACCTTAAACGCAGTTCTCACGCCGGAGTAACTTAATACCTATTATCTATCACCCACATATGGGTCTACCTGCTTCCCACGCAGGAAGCTTACCTTACCTCCTTATCCCGGGCGCCCTGTATAATCGATTCATTACCCACTGCTGCTCTGGTTTAAACTAAATTTGGTTCGGAATGCAAGCCAAGTTGTACAGCCGACAGAGGTCCACACATCCAAAGTAAGGCGGGAGGCTTCAATTTCGAGGTGCAAAAATGCGTACCCACCAAATTAGATGCCGGCAGGCCTCCCTCCCGACCTGGAACGTGAGGATCCACCTCGTCTGCACACTTGGATGTATCCCACTTCTGACACCAAAATTGTCGAGATCGAAGACCTCAAGGGAAGGAAGAAGAAGAAGAATCAGAGGAAGAAGAACAACAATGTTTAATAAAATCGATTATATACACACGTGTGGAGCGAGGCTCGAGAATGTACCGCCTACACGCAGCGGACAATTCCTCAAGACACTCGCTGAAAAATAAGTGGAAAGGCATTTCATTTATAGCAAAATATTAGACAAGAATCTGCGCTAAAAACATAGCAATACAAGGCCATAAGGACAACATCTCCCATTGTCCCGTCCTATAGAAGGTCAAATTTAGACAACAAGATGTAAGCATAATGATAGGCTACGCTTTTTTTTGGCTATCTATCTAAACATATCAGACCCGAGCGCAGGCCGAAGTAAATATTCTTATACACTAGGCTAAATGGTAGATGAAGATTGGATACGTCCTTGGTTTAGGAGACATACTAAACACTACGAAGATATATAATTAATTATTCCCTTTGTGAAGGAGGCGTTTGGATGACATCTTTTTTCCTGTACGTGGGTCGAGAGCATTTTATCTACTGTTTGGCACATTCATTCAAGGACTAATTTACTAGGCTAAGGATCCACCCTGCACGTTGAGCCTCGAAACCACTTTTTGTCCACTCGCCTCTGCCTGCAGCTGAGTTCAAATCAGTTTCCAGAAGCAAGATATATAATTTCAGATGTTATACTCAATTGAGTCATGGGGTTTAAACCCTAATGGCTGACAGTTATATATATATACTTGGTATTTAATATGGAATATTTTTTCTGGCGGTGAACTTACTTTTCAAGATGTCTTAGAACCAAAAGTTCATTGGAATTATGTTGAAATTATTCGAGATTTTGTTAATGTGACCTTTAAAAGAAAGAAAAACCACATTTGACATTTCGAAACAAATAAATTGATCCTTGAAAGTGATGTAAACTGATATCGAACTCAATTCATGGACAGTGCTGTGTTAAACTTCTGTACGTTTTCCAGAAGTATCTCTTTATTTTGCACATTAGCCAAATTTTTTTTAAACAAAAACAAAAGTTAAATTACGACTGGGATTACAGACAGTAAAATTACAGTTCAGTACTTCGTGTAACCCCCACGAGCATTCAGGAGAGCACGTACACGTTGAGGCATGCTGTTCACGAGATTTGCCAAGGTTTGGACAGGAATCGCTTGCCATGCAGTGACAACGGCCTGCTGCAATTCACGCACAGAGGTCGGCTGCTGGTCCAAGTGGTCGATTTGACGCGTTAATTCTGCCTACAAGTTCTCGATCGGATTCATATGCGGGGACATGGCAGGCCACTCCATATGCTCTACACCACGGTCAGCAAGAAAGTGTTGGATCATGCGAGCACGATGAGGCCATGCATTGTCATCTTGGAAGACAAAGTTTCCTCGAAAGGCTGCATGAGCAAATGGAAGCAATGTTTCTTCCAGAATGGCCCTGTACTTGAACTGGTTCAGGTTTCCATTCAGAACAACCAGGTCAGTTTTGCCGCCTGCATGAAAACCAGCCCAAACGGTCACCCCACCACCTCCAGCTTGGACTCTTGGCACTATACAATCTTTGTTGTAGGCTTCATGCAATTGTCTGCGCACTCGGACGCGGCCATCTTGACGATAGGCCAGAAATCTAGACTCGTCACTGAAGATCACGTGATTCCAGTGTCCTGGCTGCCATTTGACGGTGTTCTCTGGCCCACTGCAATCGGCGCTGGCGGTGTTGTCGGATCAGGCGTGGCTTTCTCAGGGGACGCCTGGCACGGTAGCCTGCTTGAACCAGTCATTGGTTGAATAGCCTTCTGGATACAGGCACATTTGCCAGTTGCTGCCACTCAGGCCCAAGCCGATTAGCTGACTTGGTACGGCCATTGCGGACTAACCGGTGCAGCTGGCGATCATCCCTCCTTGTGGTTCTGCGGGAACGTCCTGGCCTCGGTATTGGAGTAGGGACACCCCTCTGAGCATTTCGTTTCAGGATCTTTGACACCTGACCTTGAATGATGCCATACTGCTGAGCAATAGCATGCTGTTTCATGCCGTAATTTCGTAAAGCCACCACTCCATGACAAACAGCATTGTCGAGTTGACGGACCATCTCCAGAGGAAGCGGCGATAACCTTTGGAGACGTGCAGCAGTTGTTTTCCACTAATACAGAACGCAACAACCCTTGTATACCCGACTGTGAAGCCAATCATCAAATGCACCTGTCCGTACATTTTGCCACGCCACGTGTGATATAATCCTGTTGTTGACTTCTTGCTGTGACAGACAATCAGTGACATGGTTCTTTTTTACAAATAAATCACCAAAGTGTAAAAGAAACTCACTTGATTGATATATTGAGTTAAGAAAGTAAACCCAAGTCAAGAAAAAAAAAATATTCCATATTAAATGCCAAGTCTGTATGTATATATGTTAGCCATTAGGGTTTAAACCCCATGACTCAATTGATCATAACATCTGAAATTATATATCGTGCTTCTGAAAACTGATTTGAACTCAGCTGCAGGCAGAGGCGGGTGGACAAAATGTGGTTTCGAGGCTCGAGGTGCAGGGTGGATCCTTAGCCCAGTAAACAAGTCCTTGAATGTATGTGCCAGACAGTAGATAATATGCTCACCGCCCACGTACAGGGAAAACATGTTGCCAAACGCCTTCTTCACAAAGGGAATAATTAATTATATATCTTTGTAGTTTCCAGTATGTCTCCTAAATCAAGGACGTAACCAACCTTGGAAAGAAATATAGACATTACATATCCTTTGATTGTTGTGTATTCAGCATGTGTATTCAATCATTAAATCTACTATTTTGCCTAGTGTCTAGAAAACCATTGAAGGTATTATGAGAATATTTCCTTCGGCCTGCGCTCGGGTCTGATGTGTTTAGATAAAGGGCCAAAAAGGGTCACCCTATCCTATGCTTACATCTTTTTTGTCTAAGTTTGGCCTTCTGTAGGAAGGGACGATGGTAGGTGGGTCTTTACGGGCCAGTTTTGCTTTGTCTTTAGCGCAGATTCTTGTCTAATATTTTGCTATATATGAAATGCCTTTTTGCTTATTTTGCAGCGAGTGTCTCGAGAAATTGCCCGCTGCATGTCAGGCGGTGCATTTTTGAGCCTTGCTCCACACTGTGTGTTTGTAATCGATTTCATTAAACATTGTTGCTCTGATCGTTCTTCTTCTTCCTTCCCTTGAGGTCTTCGACCGACAGATCTGGTGTCAGAAGTGGGATCATCCAGGTGTGCAGACGAGGTGGTTCCTCACGTCCCAGGTCGGGAAGGGAGCCCTGCCGGCATCTAATTTGGGTAAGCATTTTTGCACATCGAAATTGAAAGCCTCCTGCCTTACTCTGGATGTGTGGACCTCTGTCGGCTGTACTACCTGGCTTGTATTCCGAACCATATTTAGTTTAACCAGAGCAGCAGTGGGTAATGAATCGATTATACAGGGCGCCCGAGATAAGGAGGGATACCCCTCAGGTAAGCTTCCTGCGTGGGAAGCAGGTAGACCCATATGTGGGTGATAGATAATAGGTGTTAAGTTACTCCGGCGTGAGAACTGCGTTTAAGGCTAGAGATCGGGGGGCGACCCGATCTTAGGACTACCAGGAGGGATTAACCCAAGAAGGTAGGAAGAATGGGTAATAAGGTAGGAAAGGAGGGAGAGCCTTTGAAGAACACTCCAGCGTTTTACATGAAAAGAGATTATGGGTATGCTGCTTTGCAACCGGGCAAGGCATGGACTATATTGACCAAGGGTTTGAATACGCCTTGGCCAGAGGAAGGGTCATTTGCAATAGACAGGTTAGATGTGCTATATGGGGCTTTAGATGCCCTAGAGAAGAAGAAGAAGAGACTCCCACCTGATTCATGGAAGGTCTATAGTTGGTGGAAGGTGGAGGCCTTGAAGAGACAGGCAGCCTCCAGACAAGCGAGTTTGCGAGGAGAGTTGGGCAAATACCAGGATGAGCGCAAACAGGGTCGAAAGAAGCAGGATAAACAGATGAAGGCGCTCGCAGCGCAGACAAGTCAGAGGCTAATGGTAGCCCGGATTAATTCCGATGAGAAGGAACAGGATGAGGAAGATGAAATCCCTGTTTCCTACCCCCCCCCATGGTCCAGTCCCAGGATCTAAGGCACGTACCCGACACCAGGGCGCTATAGGGGAAACAAATGGGAGACCCCCTAGAGTTCAAAAGACCCCACAACCATCAGCCACTCAAGTCGAGGACGATGGAGATAGCGGCACAGACACCCCGGGGTTTCCACCCCCGATAGGTCCAGGTCAGAAAGTATACCCTTCACTAGTGGAGTATCAGGCACCAGTGCAACGTGCGATAGAAACAAAGGGAGTGTTCCCCATGCGATGCGTGGGAATAGATGCAAACGGCGTGGTAGTAAGGGAACGTGTGCCTTGGAAAGAATCTGATTTAACGGCCATGCAAAAGAGGGTTCAGGAAATGTTGATCGACCAACCTTTGGATATAGTAATATTGCTCCGTCACTGGATTACAGAGGATGCCCAGGATTGGAGAGATATTTGTCATTTGGGAGCATCTATATTGCCACCAAAGGTATGGGCAAAGGCTAAAACCCTTTCATTATGGCCAATAGATGACCCCATGGCTCGGATGCCACCCATGACCGGAAACGATTGGGTCATTTTGAAAAATCATCTCCTGACCAACATTGGCAATGCGCTCGCGCCACCTGGAGGACCAGATTGGGGAAAAATTGGGAACATAAAACAGAAAGCAGGAGAGACTATCGGCGACTATCGAGAGAGAGTAGAAAAAGCGATAGCTCGATGGGGCGGGTTAGGATTAATCCAAGTCGAGGACCTACCCGCTCCCCTGGTGAACAATTACCTAGTAGAAGGGCTTCGGCCCGCATTAAAAAAACAAGTGCATGCCGTCCTTTTCGGTTGGAAAGGAATGGGGACCAATGAATTATGTACAAAACTCGAACAATGTCCGGGCTCCTCCTCGGAGGAAAAGAAGGAAATTAAAGACGAAATGTTGCAGATGTTGGTAAGGGAAAAATTGGCCCAGCAACAAGCAACAAAAACAATGGGGAGCAAGAAGAAGAAACAAAAGGGGGCAGAAATAATGGGAAGTGACAGTGAGAGTGGGTCAAGTGATGACGAGACACTCGGTCCGGCACTGCAGGCAGCTGTGATGCAAGTACCCCGGGGACCACAAGGGCCTAGTGGGCCAGGGAATCAGACGTGGAGACAACCCCAACAACCCCAACAACCCCAATGGGCTGCTCCACCATGTTCTGTGCTAGGTCCCCCACCGGCCTATTGGCCACCACAAACACCCATGCCAGGATGGGCACCGCAATGGGGACCCTCCAATATGGGCCCCACCCCATGGGTTACCCCCAATTCGGGCATGCCATACGGGCCTTGTGCCCCAGGCCAACAAATGCCGAGGGGAGGGCAAGGGCGCCCACCTCCCTACAAAGGGGGGCGAAGGCCAAACCAACAAAACCAACAGGGGGGTCCAGGACAGGGACCCCCAGGGAGAGGGGCATGCTTTGAATGTGGACAAATGGGCCACTGGAGACGGGATTGTCCAAATTATCCAAGGGGACCACGAGGACCCCAGGGACAGCAAGGGCCATCATATGGAAACGCCTATTGACGGGACGAATGCGGGCCGCCAAAGGAATGTCCATTGATAACAATGACCCCAGATGAGGAACCGACCTTGACGTTAGATGTAAATGGACAACCACTAGAATTCTTAGTGGATACTGGTGCGACTCGCAGTTGTATCAATAAGGGACAACTACCTACTTTGAAACCCACACACAAGAGCGTCCAAATCCAGGGCGTTTCAGGAAAATTAGCAGCTCTCCCCGTATCAAAGGAGACCCGAGTAATGCTCGGACCGCTAGAAGCTAAGCATGCATTTCTCATGACCACTACTGCCCCAACTAATTTACTAGGATGGGATTTGCTGTGTCAATTAGGTTGTAACATTGCGTGCACCAAAGAAGGTGTATACGTCGACGTCGGAGAATCGAACCGCGATTTGTTAATGATGGCATTGCAGCGCGCCAGCCCCACCGTGTATTGGTGGCGGCTGGAGGAAGGGGCTCTAGCAACATGGACCCATGTGATCGACACGATTGGCGCGCAGATGCAAGAAATTCGTGATTGGCTAGAAGAACACCACATAGCCACAAAATTGAAATACAACCCGCCGCACTGCACCGCATGTTATGACGCGACTGGGAGCGATGATTATTATTTAGACATGGTTGCGGCAGCTTTAGGGGAAACCTCTGATCTTCAATTATCACACATATGGATTGGCCGAGAGGGCATTGGGATTACGGTAACCTTGTCGCCGCGCCAGAGATCAAAGGCTAAGTACCCCGAGGGGATGGTAGCGCATGTTACCCTTAGCACCGCCAGAGGATGGCCACCCGAGAGCATTGGATGGATGATGGACCGACTGCGGAAAACGCCAGTAAGGCGTCGATACAATGTTGAACACCGAACGGTCCATGTGTTGGACAACAATGAAGGGTTCATAATTAATTTGGCACCTCAGGACAGACGAGTTCGATTTGAGATGGTGGAACTACCACCCAAAGCGGCACACATGGTTAGAGCGGTCCCCACGACCCCAGGGGACTCCGATGGGTTGCTCGACACCGTCACCCCGTCACTATGGGCGCAACACGAGAATGAAGTAGGGCGCATTAGGGATGCACCCCCGTTGGTGATTCCAATTAAAGAAGGGTTACCTTTACCACACATTCGGCAGTACCCACTTCGGCACGAGGCTGACGCAGGCATTTTTCCGGTGATAGAATCGCTCGTGCAGCAGGGAATAATAATCGAAACTAATAGCCCATGTAACTCCCCCGTTTTCCCAGTGCCAAAACCAATGACAGGAAAGTGGTGATTTGTGCAGGATTTGCGGGAGATTAATAAAATAATTCAGGGTATTCATCCGGTTGTACCAAATGCAGAAGTTCTGATGACTTCCATTCCGCCAGAGGCTACACATTTTACAGTCATAGACTTGTGTTCCGCCTTCTTTTCAGTGCCAATAGCTCCAGAGTCCCAGTACCTCTTCGCTTTCACCTTTAGGGGGAGACAATTCACCTGGACAGTGCTTCCGCAGGGTTTCGCAGATAGCCCTACCTTGTTTTCACGAGCGCTGCACCGCGATCTCGCAGATGCCCAGTTGGAAGGTGGCTCGGTGCTGTTGCAGTACATCGACGACTTATTAATCTGCTCTCCATCCAAGGCAGCCTGCGAGATGGATTCACTAGCGCTGTTAAATGCGCTAGCCGAGAAAGGCCTCAAAGTAGGCCGGGAAAAATTGCAATTTGTGCGGGAGATAGTTACATACTTGGGACACGCGATTTCGCATGGGAGACGCGAGCTCAACGCGAGCCGGGTCACGGCCATCATGGAAACCCCGTTGCCTCGTACACAAAGGGAGGTGTTGCGATTTTTGGGAATGGCAGGGTATTGTCGTACATGGATAATTGACTATGCGTTACTAGCAAAACCTCTGTATGAGGCGACGAAAAACGACCAGCCACGGATGGTGAACTGGACGGACAATCGAATACGCTGCTACGAAGGACTCAAACGAGCCCTGGTAACGGCCCCAACCTTGGGCCTTCCCGACTATAAAAAGGCCTTCACACTTTTCACCCATGCAGTAGGGGGATTCGCGCAATCCGTGTTAACTCAGACTCATGGAGATAGGGAACGTCCGGTAGCCTATTTCAGCAAAAAGCTTGATGCGGTAGAACAAGGCTTTCCGCTGTGCTTACAAGCCGTGGCGGCTGCCCGATACGCAGTTGAGCGGACGGCCGACATAGTAATGGGACATGCGGTCCTTTTACAGGTACCGCATTGCGTCCATACGCTACTACAACAGCGAAACACACAGCATCTCACAGCCACTCGACTGATGCAATACGAAACGGCATTAATTATGGCACCTAACGTGACGGTGATGCGGTGCACCGTTCTTAACCCAGCGACACTTTTGCCAACAAAGGAGGAGGGAGTCCCGCACGTTTGTACGGACGTGGTCCAATTAATATCAACGGTAAGACCTGACTTACAGGACACACCGCTACAGGAAGCCGATCACACCTATTACGTCGATGGTTCAGCCAAACGGGCTTGGGACGGATCCCTGTTATCTGGGTACGCAGTATGCTCGGATACAGAGACGGTCGAAAGCGGCCGCCTCCCGCCCACCTGGTCAGCACAACAAGCTGAACTGTACGCACTCACGAGAGCGTGCGAAGTAAGCGAGGAAAAGGCAGTGACAATTTATACTGACTCGGCATACGCACACGGAGTGGTCCACGACAAAGGGGCCATATGGAAAATGAGAGGGTTCCTCACTTCAGCGGGAGCACTCATCAAAAATGGGGACTTAGTGCGTAATCTGCTTCATAGTATTATGCTTCCACGTGAAATAGCTGTAGTTAAATGCCGAGGTCACCAGCGTACAGACGACGCTGTGGCCCGTGGAAACGCCCGAGCCGACGAAGCAGCAGCACAAGCGGCAAACCAACAGGTTGGGTATAATATGCCAGTAGTTACGCGCAAACAGGGCGCTAAAGCGACCGCCCAGACAGACGTTCCGACATCCGCACCTACAGAGTTCGATGTAATACAATTACAAGCCGCGGCCTCAAACGTAGAACATCAAGATTGGATTAAATTGGGAGCTCAGCGCCCCGCAGAAGGACAAATGTGGACGATTAATGACAAACCCGTGGCACCGCGAGCTTTATTGCCATGGTTGGCACGCATGGCGCATCAAAATGGCCATGTGTGCCATAGGGGGGTGATGAGGCAGGTCACTTCCACCTGGGCAGCACCAGGCCTTTCGGCTGTGGTTACCATGGTCTGTCGCTCGTGCGCTATATGTCAACGGCATAATAGGGGGGCTCCCCCCAGGCGCCGCCACAACGCGGGCCACCCGGCTCCGGTCGGGCCGTTCTGTCATGTCCAGTTCGATTTTTTCAATTTACCGCCTTGTATGTCCTTTAAGCATGTATTGGTAGTGGTGGACATGTTCACCAAGTGGGTAGAGGCCTACCCATGCGTCAAGGCTGACGCTATAACGGTGGCCAAGTGCCTTTTGCGGCACTTTATATGTCGATTCGGCGTCCCGCAGAAAGTGTCATCCGATCAGGGCGGGCACTTCACAGGGGACGTCATTAAAGCCGTGTTAAAGGCCTTGGGAGTGATACAGTCGTTCCACTGTGTTTACCACCCGCAGTCGGCGGGACTTATAGAACGAACGAATGGCACACTGAAAGGTAAGTTGGCAAAGATTTGCGACGAGACAGGCCTCAAGTGGCCGGAGGCCCTTCCGCTAGCGTTAATGAGCATGCGCTCTACTCCAGGGCGCACCACTGGTCTCTCTCCGCACGAGATATTAATGGGTCGGCCCATGAGTTTGCCGGTATCGGCGCCAGTGGATATGGCAGCACTTGAATTACCTATCATGGATGACATGCTTTTAAAGTTTTGCATAGGTCTGTCCCATGTGGCGCGCAGCATACATGAACGTGTTCGGGAGGCCCTGCCGGAGCCAACAAGCAAGCCTATCCACACCTTCGAGGCAGGAGATTATGTGCTGGTGAAGCATTTCACCCGTAAGACTGCGCTCGAACCAAGGTGGACGGGGCCATACCAAGTTCTTCTGATCACACCAACAGCGGTGTTTTGTGAGGGCAAGTCGTCCTGGGTACATGCCACACATTGTAAGTTGGCCATACCCACAAACACAGACACCTCAAACGCACCACCACAGATCGAGGATGCTGCACCACCGCCTGTTAGGGGTGGCAATCACACTTAGTTTAATATACCGCTCTGCCAGCACTGCACCTGCCGTGTCACGCCTCAAGTGGGGGGACATGAGGGCATGGGCGAACACGGAGACATATGCATATGGTGACCAAACCGTTAAGGTCTACCGGCAGAGAGTTATCTGGGGTCAGAGGATAAATATACCCTGCTGCCACGTGAAGGAAGACGTATGGACACGGATAATGTGGAGGGCGTTGTACACAGACTCACATGGAAGGAAGACAGGTTTTGCTGCCCTCAGTCGTTTGAAGCAAGCGCCACGACAAGGCGGCGCACCAATAGTAAACATGGCCAGGGCAGGTTACAAATGGGGAAAGGACTCGAACAATTTAACCACGCATGTATTACTGAACAGCGGCACTACTCTGTTACTACAATGTGAATTCATGACGTCACAGAGCTCCCCCTACGCCTATAGGCCACCATGCATCTCACACATATTAATTCCGCACCCACGGATCGAAAGCAAGAAAAAGCCAAAGGAAAATACGTATTGGACAGTGACCCGTGCAATGGCGAAGGTACAGAACCGATCACGTTGTTGGGTGTGTATGCATTTTCCTCACACCAGTACGACAGGGATAGAAATGGTAGTGCTGCCCCTGTCCCTACGAGATATGTGCTCAGGACCCTTGCGTACCCCATGTCTGACCACAACCTTGGAACTGATAGGCCCAAAATCCCCAGCAGTGTGTTCCCGGGAGTTTCGATATACCCCACCCATTAAGCAGGCTTTGTTAGACAAACCACCTGATCCAGTCTGGGTGACAGAGCAAAGGGGACGGGTGTGTCTTATAGGAAAGGGACACGTTCAGATGGGAACCTCGGAATGCACCCATACCCTGCCATCCGACACCAGAGGGAGAGAAAAGGGAGGCCCCCTTGTAATAACCATAGATGACCAAGCCCAGCATAACGTAACCAAGCTAACCATATCTTGGGGAGCACCAAGCTCCACCCGCGTTGAAATCAGTAAATGCATGGCCTCGGCCCTTATCCCACCCCATGGAGTGATGTTTATTTGCGGAAATAAGGCATATCCATACCTACCCGAACAGTGGGGAGGGACTTGTTATCTGGGATCCATTTTTCCCAAGGTAAATTTGGTAGATCATTTTAATGAAACAGGGTACACCCCTACCCACGAGAGGAAGAAACGATTCTCTCTTTGGAACCCGGATGGAACAGTAAGACTGGACGGACGCTGGTGGCAGGTCCTACTAGGAGCATTTTTTCCCCAAGCGGGAGTGACTATGAATGATTGGCGAATAGATAGTCTCGCATTAGTAATGGAACGAATTGGAAACGAAACCCGAATCGCAGAACTACAATTGGAAGACGAATTAGTGCATATGCGAACGATGGTGATGCAGAATCGAGTGGCTTTGGATATGTTGTTGGCAGAAAAGGGAGGAGTATGTGGGGTGATCGATGGAAAATGCTGCACATATATCCCAGATCACTCGGAAGGCATAGAGGCCTCAATCATTCGGCTTAAGGCCGCGACCCAGGATCTCACGGATAGCCGAAAGGAAAGGGAAGAAGCCAATAATGTATGGTCCAGCATATCAGCCTGGTTCAGAGGATGGACAGGGGTCATTGTAAAATGGCTATTGACAGGCCTGGCCATAATCGTGGGAATCGTACTCACCGTAGTTATAATGAAATCCCTAATCATGATTTGTGTGAGAAAATGTTTCACAGGATGGACCCCACCCACCACCACCAACGGGATGTTACTTTCACTATATGGGAAGGATCCAAAGGCCATTGGTGAACCGGCCAACTCTATCGTCTCGGACCCCCACGATTGGGTTGATGGCCTCGACGTTTCGTGGCAAGAGGATGTGGCTTTAGGGATCTATGATTCCTGGCTTGAAATCGATGAACCTATTGATGCTTGGGATTCTGATAATGATTATGATTTTAGTTGGGATGATTATACCTGTGATTTAGAAAGTGTAGGTTCTTTTAAGAGCTATTGCTATTATGCCAGCAGTGAGGAGCGGATGGCAAACATGTATCCGGGATATCCGGGAGAACCACCTTCACCACCACTTACACCACCCGTAACAACCACTTTGGGATCGTCTCAGCTTAAGACACCCAACACTTTGAATACTGACGTTGATACAGACTATGTGGAGATGGAGATTTGTGATTATGAGGAGATGGATATTGGTGATGACGAATGTGCCTCCTTTTCTTCCACAGAGCAATCACATGTACAAGGCTTGATGGCATTGGACGTCGATTGTTTGCCCTGATTCGCGAGGACCACACCTGCATAAGGAGGGCCCCAAATCTGGCTGGCAACTGGGTCGCACCTACGCCGTGCCGAGGGTGGATTCGGGATCTGGCCGGGCGGCAGCAATCTCCTAACCAGGCGTCGTCGTCGCGAATTATGGCTAACAATTTATGCGTTGAATGTTAGACGGCCAGTTAGGGCCGGTATCTTTCTTTGAGCATGCGTGACGCTGTGTCGCGCCTGGCATGTGACTAATTGGGATGCTGACCACTGGGGTATACGGTGTCTTTCCAAGGAGTTGTCATGTAAAGACAAAGGGAGGAACTGTTAGCCATTAGGGTTTAAACCCCATGACTCAATTGATCATAACATCTGAAATTATATATCGTGCTTCTGAAAACTGATTTGAACTCAGCTGCAGGCAGAGGCGGGTGGACAAAATGTGGTTTCGAGGCTCGAGGTGCAGGGTGGATCCTTAGCCCAGTAAACAAGTCCTTGAATGTATGTGCCAGACAGTAGATAATATGCTCACCGCCCACGTACAGGGAAAACATGTTGCCAAACGCCTTCTTCACAAAGGGAATAATTAATTATATATCTTTGTAGTTTCCAGTATGTCTCCTAAATCAAGGACGTAACCAACCTTGGAAAGAAATATAGACATTACATATCCTTTGATTGTTGTGTATTCATCATGTGTATTCAATCATTAAATCTACTATTTTGCCTAGTGTCTAGAAAACCATTGAAGGTATTATGAGAATATTTCCTTCGGCCTGCGCTTGGGTCTGATGTGTTTAGATAAAGGGCCAAAAAGGGTCACCCTATCCTATGCTTACATCTTTTTTGTCTAAGTTTGGCCTTCTGTAGGAAGGGACGATGGTAGGTGGGTCTTTACGGCCCAGTTTTGCTTTGTCTTTAGCGCAGATTCTTGTCTAATATTTTGCTATATATGAAATGCCTTTTTGCTTATTTTGCAGCGAGTGTCTCGAGAAATTGCCCGCTGCATGTCAGGCGGTGCATTTTTGAGCCTTGCTCCACACTGTGTGTTTGTAATCGATTTCATTAAACATTGTTGCTCTGATCGTTCTTCTTCTTCCTTCCCTTGAGGTCTTCGACCGACATATATACAGTCACGTGAAAAAGTAAGTACACCCCATGTAAAGTTTTGACTTTTTCAACATACAGCTATTTGGTCTTCATTTCAACAATATTGATAGATAAAGGTGATATAATATAACAAATATCATGAAAGATTTACATTTTGTAGTCCATTGTATAATTTAAATAAACATGAATGCAAATTTCGCATGTGGAAAAAGTAAGTACACCCATACATTTATCACGACTTCAAATACCTAAAATTAGAATCAGGTGCACCAGCTCAGGTGCAAATGATTAGAACATTGTTAGAGAGGATCTTGGAGGAACCTGTCTTATTTAAACCTCAGACATTTCGTTTGGTTTGCTCTTTGTTATTGAAGTGTGCAGTGTCACCATGCCTAGATCAAAGGAGCTCTCTGGGGCCTTCAGAAAGAAGGTTATAGATGCCTACGAGTCTGGAGAGGGATTTAAAAAGATCTCCAAACAATTGGAAATCAATAATTCGACGGTCCGGAAGATCATCTGCAAGTGGAGAAGATTCCAAACAACTGCCAACTTGTTCAGGCCAGGCCGCCCCAGCAAGTTCAGCCCGAGAGCAGACCACAAGATGCTGAAAGAAGTCTGTAAGAACCCCAGAATGTCATCACGGGACCTACAGGTAGCTCTTGCCACTGTTGATGTCAAAGTGCACGAGTCTACCATTAGAAAGAGGCTGCACAAATTTGATCTACATGGGAGGTGTGTCAGGACGAAACCTTTGCCGTCCAGAAAGAACATCAGGGCAAGACGAAAGTTTGCCAATGAACCGAGGCAAAGACAAGCACTTCTGGAACAATGTGCTCTGAACAGATGAGTCAAAGGTAGAGCTATTTGGCCACAGTACCAGAAGTCATGTTTGGCGAAAATCAAAGACAGCATTTCACCACAAGAACCTGATACCAACTGTAAAGCATGGTGGTGGAAATATTATGGTTTGGGGCAGCTTTGCTGCATCAGGGCCTGGGCAGCTCACCATCATATAATCCACTATGAATTCTTCATTGTACCAGAGGGTGCTTGAGGATAATGTGAGGCCATCTGTCGGAAAGTTGAAGCTCAACCGAAGGTGGACCTTGCAACATGACAATGACCCTAAACATACCAGTAAATCCACCAAGGAATGGCTGAAAAGAAAGAAATGGAGGGTTCTGGAATGGCCAAGTCAAAGCCCGGATCTAAATCCCATCGAGATGTTGTGGGGGGATTCTTAAACGAGCTGTGCATGCAAGAAACCCATCAAACATCGCACAGCTGAAAGAACTCTGCATGGAAGAGTGGACAAAATTTCTCCCAGTCGATGTCAGAGACTGGTAGACAGTTATAAGAAACGCCTACTTGAGGTTGTTTCTGCCATAGGGGGCAATACCACCTATTGGAGCCAATGATGTACTTACTTTTTCCACATGCGAAATTTGCATTTATGTTTATTTAAATTACTAGGACGTGCCCGTACGTGGGTGCCCGTTCCTTGCCAAAAAAAAAAAAAAAAAAAAATTCCAAATTTAAATCAAGTTTACCTCCCTGTCTTTGCTAGCCATGACATTCGATGCCATTGACCATTGCCACTCCTACGCCACGGTGAGGCGACAGGGTAGGATTTGTAGGAGACCTGAAAGTGCAGTGTCAGTATGTATTCCATGTTCGAATTGTTTTAGTTTTAAAATAGTTAAAAAAAAAAAAGTTTGCAAAGCATATCACCAAATTGAAACAGAAATGAAACGGAGCAGAATTACTACAAATTATTACAAATTATTACATTACAAATTTTATTCGTTAATGTTAATTCCCTGCCATCACCCTCTGCCATCACCCTCTGCCAGCACCCTCTGCCATCACCCTCCCATCACCCTGCCATCACCCTCCCATCACCCTGCCATCACCCTCCCATCACCCTGCCCCATCACCCTGCCCCATCACCCTGCCCCATCACCCTGCCCCATCACCCTCCCATCTCCCTCCCATCACCCTGCCATCACCCTCCCATCACCCTCCCATCACCCTGCCATCTCCCTCCCACCACCCTCTGCCATCACCCTCTGCCATCACCCTCCCATCACCCTGCCATCACCCTCCCATCACCCTGCCATCACCCTCCCATCACCCTGCCCCATCACCCTGCCCCATCACTCTCCCCCATCACCCTCCCATCTCCCTCCCATCACCCTGCCATCACCCTCCCATCACCCTCCCATCACCCTGCCATCACCCTGCCATCACCCTCCCATCACCTTCCCATCACCCTGCCATCACCCTCCCTTAACTCATCTTACTTAACTTAACATCACCCTCCCTTAATATTACATTAACAATTTTAATCATTACAAAATTTACAAATTTCATTACAAATAACAAATTACAAAAAAGTATCACCAAATTGAAACAGAATTGAAACAGAGCAGAATTCTTTTCGAAACAATATTTCTTCAATAAATAAATAATAATAAAAATTGTCTACATGTACATTGTACACACCTTTATGTCGTTATCTCCTCTTCATAAACAACATTGCTGAGGGAACGGCGCTTCTTCTTTGTTTCCTCGTCCTGGGCAAGAATGCGGAGGCTGCTGGATCTGCCAACCCTACAGGCCGCCACGTAGAACTGACAATGGCTGAAGAAGTCTCTTGGGCAGAAGATCCCAACATGGTGTAGCGACTGCCAAAAGAAGTTGTGAACTTTTTTTGATGAATTCTTTTCGAAACAATTTTTCTTCAATCAATAAGTAAATAATAAAAAGTGTCCACATGTACACACCTGTATCTCGTTAGCAGCTCTTCATAAACAACATTGCTGAGGAAACGGCACTTCTCCAGGAGATCCTAACATGGTGTACGACTGCGAAAAAAAGTTGTGCACGTTTTTTTGAAGAATTATTTTCGAAACAAATATTCTTCAATAAATAAATAATAATAAAAAGTGTCTACATGTACATTGTACACACCTTTATGTCGTTAGCACCTCTTCATAAACAACATTGCTGAGGAAACGGCGCTTCTTCTTTGTTTCCTCGTCCAGGGCAAGAATGCGGAGGCTGCTGGATCTGCCAACCCTACTGGCCGCCACGTAGAACTGACCATGGCTGAAGAAGTCTCTTGTGCAGAAGATCCCAACATGGTGTAGCGACTGTCCTTGGGATTTATTCACAGTCATGGCAAAGCAGGGTCGTACCGGAAACTGCCGACGCCGCAGAGTGAACGGGAACATGTTGTCAGATGGACTCAAGGTTATGCGTGGAATGAGCAATGTGCGTCCAGAATTGACACCCATCACAGATTTTGCAACCAACAGATTTGGAAGGATCTGAAGTATGATGTACCTTGAGCCATTGCAGTGCCCGCTTTGCTGGTCGAAGTTTCGCAGCAGCATGATTACCATACCCACCTTGAGAGAGATTCGATGTGGAGGCATACCAGATGGACAGAGGGTGTTCAGGAACTCAGGCGGATACAAATGATCACCCTCAGATTCCGCTGTATCGACGCTACAGCAAACATGTTCCTCCCCTGGAAATATGGTCGTCATGTAGTCATTTACCTGATCGACTTCGGAATTGGTCGGACATAGTATAACACGCTCGCATAGCCACTTGGGGTTGCTAATGTTGTTATGCAAGTCTTCGTACACCCAAGTGACAATATCCTGAAGTTTTTCACCTGGAAGAATGAGCGGTTCCCTGAGCTCAATAGCAAATTCACCCTCTTCTGGATGGACAGGAATCTTCCCTTCACCCAGATCCAGCAGGAATTTAGCAAAATCAGATTCGTCCTGTTGTTCTCCAGCACCCTGCATGATCCTCATGTTTACTCTGAGACGAAGTATCTGCACTTTTCTCCACAGGTATGAGCTCTTGAAGCACCTTCCAACTATGTCAATACGGCTACCGTGTGGCACAACAGTAAGGATCTGCCTCCAGTCACCACTGAAAACCATTGTGATGCCGCCAAATGGTTCCTCTGAGCCCCGAAGCCACTGGAATGTTCGATCTGCTGCCTCCAATGCGCGACGATCCATCATTGAAACCTCATCCACCACCATTAGATTAGTCATGCGTATGAGTGCTGCAGTGGTGTCATTTGCACTGATGTTGCAAGTGGACTCATCAGTGAGAATGAGAGGACACTTGGTCCTACTATGGAAGGTGGCCCCTTTAGGCAGCAGAGTAGCTGCAATACCACTTGCAGCAGTTGCAAGAGCCACTTTGCCCATTGCTCGCACTTTGTTGAGTATATGAGACAATGTGAATGTTTTCCCAGTCCCACCACTTGCATCAACTGCAAGCATGCAGCCATGTCCGTGTTCCACACTCCGCATCACTTTATCGACAACAACGCGCTGCTCGTCATTAAGAAGGCACTCTGTTTGAGCGATGTGAGCCTCAAGTTCTCCTATATTGTGCACTGTTTCGTGCTCGATGACGCGCGGAATGCGAGACTGGAAATGAACTGGTTCAGGCTCAGGAAGGCCAAAGGTCTTACTGAGCGAAAAGCCGTGGCACTCAACTTTGTTCCTCAGGTCTAGTAGCACTTCACTCACAATGCGTCCATTTGGTTCATTCACACCTGCTGCACGCATGAAGTCCTCGCACAGCACATACTTGTGCCTTTCCCAGAACTGCACGTGGTTGCCTCTGAGAACGAATATGAGCATGTTGGCAAATACTTTGCGGACTGCAGGGCCAAATGCAATATTTGCAGCCTCTTCCATAACAGAATCCACCTCCTGGTCATTGTCAACGATGCCATATGCAATGCAGGCTGCCAGATAGGTCTCCATGACCCTACCACCAACACGACGGAGATCCTGAAAGCATGTGGGGCCAGGCACGCGGTACAGTAGCATGCGGAGATAGTACAACTCGGCAGTATGTGAGTTGACGGAAATAATGGGGAGCCGCCCAACCGTATCAGCCTTACGGTTATCCTGGAAACTCAGCCTTCTCTTCCGCAATTGAAACCTTTTCCTCAAGTAGGTGAAGTGTTGGAATACATCTGGATATAGAACATGACGCATGTGTGGATGGAGATTCATGGCTTCGAAAAAGGCGGTGAGGGTTGTTGCAGGGGGTCCTGACTCTGCCACGTTCTGTACGGCACCTTCGTCATTGAACGTGATCACCTGCTCATCCTGTAGATGGAGTGCCAGCATCTCGACTGGTGGGTACTTGCTTTGAATGGGGAAATCGTATATGCGCCAGTATCCCTCAGATGCGGTGATGTAACGCCCTAGTTCGTAGCGTGCCACTTCATCATGTCGTAATGCCTCTCGCATCCTCTCATGAGGCTCTAGTCTGACCAGGCACTGGTCCGGGCCCTTTTCAAGGTATTTGTACAGGTACTTGACACTGGTGACAGCACAGACGATCTCAAGGTTGATGTGAGCATCGTACCTGAGGACAATATATGGATTGTAAGGCACTACCCATGCATTGCTAACTAATACGTTAGCACCGCCTCGTATTGTCTTCATGATGGGATCACCAGGTGCTGCTTCTGCCCGTCTTCTGTACAGGGGATAGGAGTCATCAGAGAAGCTTGTCGTTTGTCGTAGGGTTTTGGGATAGTCCTTTGTGCACTTCCGGTCTGCCATGCAAGGGCTCAAGATGTTCCATTCCCCACATGGGCCGTGAATCATGTGTGATGTCACGATACGGTGTAGTTCCGGATTTGTGAGTCTGTCAGGAATCTCAGCAGAGACCACGCGATCGACATCTGCTGGTGTTCTGGGCTTGTCGCGAGGTACCACGGTCAGGAGCATGTGTATATGGGGAAGGTGACGCTTTTGCGTTTCCTTCACCATCACGTAAGCGTCCACATGCCCCAAGATGTCATGCTTGAGGATGTCTGCGAGGAGTGCTTCCACCTTCATATGAAACACCCGGGCGATGATATCAGGTCTTGCATTGGGTGGCTGACCCTCAAAAACCGATTCTTTAATTTCTGGCCACTTTGGGTTGCAGGTGAATGTTAGGAAAAAGTCTGGTTTTCCCTTGACTCGGACTAAAGCCATTGCATCCTGAAACTCTTTGGCATACCAACGTGGCGACCCATAAATTGACGGTGGCAGAATGGTGAGGCGTCCAGGTAGCACCTCAGCATCACTGTTCAACGCATCAACGATGATCTTATACTTTTCTGCCTTAATTGACTTCTGGTTGCAGCGAATCCAATTGAGACAGTGTGACTCAATTTTTGCCATCATGTCGCATACGTACTGCTGTGTCAACTTTCCACCATGAAGCAGTAGATTGAAGCGATGAGTAGGATCACGTACTTGTAGATGGTAGCGGTAGAAAGTTGTTGGCGTTGTCCCTGCCAACTCAGTGTGGTACCCCTGAGAGCCGCAGGGTAGCAGAAGTATGTATGATAGTGGGTCATACGCTGGATGCATGGCGTCTATTGTCTGTAAACCTCCTCCTCTGAGGTGAACAGCGACTGCCAGCCTTCCAAACTGCTCTGTTGTCATTGCCCCTGGAGCAATGACAGCCACATCGCTGTCTGGTGAGGGAAGGTTGACGGTACCATGATGAAGGTCTCGGCGCCGCGTGCGACCTGTTAACACAATATTCAGTTCATTGGCGCTATCATTATGAACCACATACTCAATGGCTGATTTGAATTGCTGGACGTATGGGTTGCACTCATGAATGGCCTGTTGTGCTCTTAGCAAAAACTGCTCATTCAGGCCACTGTTCGAGGTGTGGGCACGACGATAATCCAGCTCATGGGCTGGATCGTGAAAGTAGATCTGAGCAAAGCGTGGGGTACAACCCAGATCGGCAAGAGGAGCACCAATGTAATGGTAAACCTTACCTTGTATGCGCACTCCAGGATTGAAACCAGGCATACGTATCTCTCGGACACCGATACTTGCCATTGCCAGCGCGTTGTTGTACTGTTTCGCGTGCTTCACAAAGTCCTGGTTAAGGAAAAGGTTTTTAATAGCATCTGGAGGTTGTGATGGAATTGAACCGGGTTTTGGATTCGTAGGATCATGCATAAGATCGACCTTGCCGTGGTTGCAGCAAAATCCTCTTCTCTCCTCATTCCACACCAAAGCAGCACAATGCGAGCATTTAGTGCATTGAAATATTGAGGTCCTGCTCAACGCGTGCCTGTACTCACCATGAAGTACCTCTCGGAAGAAATCGGTATCATCGTATCGAGCAAGGTTGCGATTGTCATGGTGAGCCTGCTCTAGTCTCACACGGTGTACATCCTGATGGCGCAGGGCATCCCTTACTTGCCGGTCTTCTCGCTGGTGAGGGATTTCTTCTGCACGACACCTTGTCACGCGTCCAGTGTTGTCTGCCAAGCGAGCAGTCCGTTCCTCATCCGTTTCAGCTGCACGACGCCTTGTCACGCGCGTAACGTCGCGTGTCAAGCAAGCAGCGCGTTCTTCATCTGTTTCTTCTGCACGACGCCTTGTCACGCGTCCAGTGTTGTCTGCCAAGCGAGCAGTCCGTTCTTCATCCGTTTCAGCTGCACGACGACTTGTCACGCGTCCAGTGTTGTCTGCCAAGCGAGCAGTCCGTTCTTCATCCGTTTCAGCTGCACGACGCCTTGTCACGTGCGTAACGTCGCGTGTCAAGCGAGCAGCGCATTCTTCATCCGTTTCTTCTGCACGACGCATTGTCATGCGTCCAGTGTTGTCTGCCAAGTGAGCAGTCCGTTCTTCATCCGTTTCAGCTGCACGACGACTTGTCACGCGTCCAGTGTTGTCTGCCAAGCGAGCAGTCCGTTCTTCATCCGTTTCAGCTGCACGACGCCTTGTCACGCGCGTAACGTCGCGTGTCAAGCGAGCAGCGCGTTCTTCATCCGTTTCTTCTGCACGACGCATTGTCATGCGTCCAGTGTTGTCTGCCAAGCGAGCAGTCCGTTCTTCATCCGTTTCAGCTGCACGACGACTTGTCACGCGTCCAGTGTTGTCTGCCAAGCGAGCAGTCCGTTCTTCATCCGTTTCAGCTGCACGACGCCTTGTCACACGCGTAACGTCGCGTGTCAAGCGAGCAGCGCGTTCTTCATCCGTTTCTTCTGCACGACGCCTTGTCACGCGTCCAGTGTTGTCTGCCAAGCGAGCAGTCCGTGCTTCAGCCGTTTCAGCTGCACGACGACTTGTCACGCGCGTAACGTCGCGTGTCAGGCGAGCAGCTCGTTCTTCGTCAGATTCCATTGTGCGTGCACGCCGTGCAGCTTCGTTCCTTCGTTCTCGTAAACGACGACTCGATTGGGGCATTGTCTTTATCTACAATCTATCTATAAGATAGACAGTAAGTATATAGACGGTAAGTATAATATAGATAAGATAGAATAGATAGATCTAACAATAAGACAGTGGTAAGATACAATCGAGACAGTAAGTCGGCACTTTCGTAAGGCCGGAAGTGAAGTCCTCACTGTCTGGAAGTTCGCATATCGCAGTTACGATTATTCGCCATTTAGTGTTAATGCCCAATTATTCAATTAGCGCCAACGTATTTTGGCTGTTTGCAATTTAATCGCAAGGAATCAATCAATTCAATTAAAAAAATGAAAAGGAAAAACATTAATAGCCTACGCAACAACGGGTTCTGTGATTGGCTGCCGGAAGTGAAGTCTTCACTGTCCGGAAGGTCGCATATCGCAGTTACGATGAATCGCAAATGAGTTTTAATTAGTTTTAAAACATAGTTTAACGCCAACATAGTTTGCCAACGTGAAATAAATGAATACGCTCTCAAATGTGCCGTCCGAGGCAGAGTCTGTTCGGCACGTTCGGCACACGTGATAGCTCGCTGCTCTCTGATTGGTTGAATCGTTTTTTGGACATAGCTCGGTAACTACTTCTCCGATTCGCATATCGCAGGTCGCATATCGCAGGTCGCATATCGCAGTTACGATGAATCGCAAATTAGTTTTAATTAGTTTTAAAACATAGTTTAACGCCAACATAGTTTGCCAACGTGAAATAAATGAATACGCTCTCAAATGTGCCGTCCGAGGCAGAGTCTGTTCGGCACGTTCGGCACACGTGATAGCTCGCTGCTCTCTGATTGGTTGAATCGTTTTTTGGACATAGCTCGGTAACTACTTCTCCGATTAATATGAAACCTTGAAAAGGCACATCCTCAGGTCCCCAGCAATATACCTGGCAAGTTTAAAGTATATCGGACCCGTGGTTGTCAAGAAACAGCGGTCACAGACACACAGACATACACACAGACATACACACAGACATACACACAGACATACAGAGATTACTGGAATTATAGATAGATACAATGGACTACAAAATGTAAATGTTTCATGATATTTGTTATATTATATCACCTTTATCTATCAATATTGTTGAAATGAAGATCAAATAGCTGTATGTTGAAATATGTTGAAAAAGTCAAAACTTTCCATGGGGGTGTACTTACTTTTTCACGTGACTGTATATAGGACAGTACTTTGAAGAGCAAGAAGTTCCAAAATCAATAACCTTCCCCCTTCTACTCAGCTATATACTGTATAACGGCATCAAGAACGAGACCAATTCACGAGTATGTCGACTGCATCATCATACGAACCCTCGCCCACACACGCTGCCTTTCCCCCAACTTATTTCCATCTCCTAAATTAAAGTAGCAGAAATACAAAAACCTTTTCATCTTTGACACAGACATAATTAATTATTCCCATAGCTCTATAATTAGTGCATGCAGCTCATATGAGCTCAGCTCATATGCTCAGCTCATGCAGCTCAGCTCATATGATGAAGCTCATAGTTGTGTTAATATATAAAACACTCTGTCAAGGAGAAAGTCTTCTGCTTCCAAGTTCAGACTTTGTAATTGCCTGCTGGTTGCACATCCGCACGTTTCCTCTAATTGTGTAACTCTGGCGTCATCCTGCTGAGATCTCACACTCCTCTTGGGTGGCTGCCATCGCAATTTGCCCACGTTGACAATCACACAGGCTTTGCTGATCCTTTCTTTTTGAATCATGAAGAGTGAAATTGAAGTGAGTAAATGAAGTTCAGCATAGCCAAGGGAGTCATTTTCCAACCTTGACTTTTTCTGTACATATTTAGTTACCTCCACCACCAAAGGTGAAATGGAGCTTATGTTTTCACCCCTGTCTGTCTGTCTGTTTATGATGAAAATTGAAAATTTTCTTCATATGCCTGTCTGTCTCATTTGTTTGTTGTTTGATTGCTTGTCTGTGAGTGCGATAACTCACAAACGCTTTCAGCTCTCTTTGTCAAACTTTACCAGATGATTCCGAAGGACAAACGTGAGGCTGTCAATTGTTTTTTTGGACTGTATAGGTCAAAGGTCAAGGTTCTCTCGTTTGTCTCGGCGATATCTCAGCCATCCTTTGCGCTAGAGAGCTGAAATTTGGGCACAATAGTGAACAAGTACTTTGGCCAAAACGTTATTTTTTTATTAATCAATTAATTGATAAATTACTTAATTATTATCAATTTATTAACTACTTTTTATTTTCTTTCTCATCTGGGCAATACCTCAGGCACCTTTTGAGTAAGGAAGCTGATACTTGGACGTGGCAGTGACCAAGTGATTTGGCTATAAAGGGTATTTTTTATTTCTTGATTAATCAATTAATCAATTAATTATTTCATTTTCTATTAATTACTTAATTTTTCAAAAAGGTTACAGATTCAGATGAAACATTGGTGGTTTAGATATGCTATTAGCCGGTTGATTAAAAAATTAATTATTTTATGATTATTATTACATTGCTTTTAATTGCACAATTAATGAATCAATTATTGATTCTTTCGATTTTGTCATACCTCTCATGCTACCGCCATACACCCTCTTAACTGTTTGTTTGTGAACAAAGATATCTCAAAGAGGTGTGGACGGATTCAGAAGAAATTTTGTGGATGGGCTGGGTATGTGACGAGGGCAAAATGATTAGATGTTGGTGAATATCGGCATCCGGATCTAGATCCGATAATTTTAAGTGATTCTTCACCTTTGAGAGATAGGGCAAAAAAACAATATATATAGGATAAAAAAAAAAAATTGTGGACAAGTTGGACAAAACTTGGTGGACAGGTTAGGTGTTTGACAAGGAAGAATTGAATCTATTTTGGAGAAGATTTGAATCTGGATGCGGATCAGATAATTTTAAAGTGATTATTCACCATTGAGTGATAGGTCCAAAAACAATTTATAGTGTTGCGGATCTTGAGCCCGTCGATGTACAGAGGGGGGTTAAACCCTTTCCCCCTCGAGCTACGAGGCCGAGCCGCCACTCCCGTAGCGAACGTGCGGAAGGGTATCTGGTCGATTCCCTAAGTACCTTCGATACACACGCCACCACGAGAACGGGGACTGGACCTCGCACGAATCACGCTGATCTGATACGCCTGAGCGGTTTGCGTGTCACGTGACTCGTGCCGTTAATTCTTATTGAACCCGATTGAGCAGTCTTATTCGTACAGTGCGAAGCCAATGGTGGAAAATGATGTAAACGGCCAAATGGAAGGAAGAACACAGGTTTATTATACAATTTACAATGATCAGGGTAAAGAGACACAGAGCAGATACTTAATCAGTCTTATCTTAATCCCCAGACAAGGGCCCACTCACTCATGCGGGGAAAATAAGGAAGGAAAAGTACGCGCTCCAAACGCGTCCTTGGCGCCGTTCGCTCCGGTCAGCTCGCCGGGCGTGTCCCTCAAGGTGTTCGCGGCATGCGTGCAGGGAGCTCGTTAACGTCTGTGGCCCCGGGAGGGACTGTCCTCGCAAGCGCCACCAACAGGCAGCAGAGCGCAGGGCACAGGGAGAGTTTATGCTTTCTCTTTTGACACAACTCTCTACGACAGTGGGAGCTTAGTACGGAGGAGATCTTTCGGGGGGCAGCGAGCAAGAGCGACACCGTTCACAGAGAGTGCTGGGGGCAGGGAGAGAGCTTGGGGGCCCAGGGCAGGGTCTTATAGCCCCTCCCCAGAGTCTTACCCGAATGTTCCAAACTCCACCCCCGGCTGCCGTTGTTAGCCACTCCCCATGAGCGTTCATTGGCTGCCTGGCACTTACCGGCCACTCCCCTGCAGCTCCTCCCTTGGGCCTTCTAGGCTTGTTCTGGGCATAGCACATGGCATTCTAGCCCAATTGAGGCCTACACTTACTGGCCTGCTCAACGCATACTAACACAGGAAAGGAGACTATGCTTACATTTAATAAGAAATAACTAAACTAAGCGAGGCTACATGTTTTGGTGCAACTAACTAAGAGGGGGGGTTACCTTTATTCTCACAACCGCAACAATAGCATGATATTTCAAAAGTTCAGATTGTGCAGGATCACTCGTTATACTCACTGTAGTCCCACGGCGGGTGTGGATATTTTGCATATTAATTTATATTCTGCGTACGGTATATAAATATTTAAATGCAAGTGCTGCAATTCCCAACAGAGAATCTCAGGTAATAAAATAATGTTGTTACAACATCATAAAAACGCAATGCCAATTATTGGGAAAACTAATTTTGTGGGGTTTTAAAAAGACCAGTGAAACGTTATCAAATAACATTGTTCTTTATCACAAATTTTTTCAACGTTATTATATGTACTCGCAAGCATATGTGTGTGTGTGTGTATGTACTGCATGTACTGTATGTATGTACTGTGTATATGTACTGTGTATATGTACTGTGTGTATGTACTGTGTGTATGTACTGTATGTATGTACTGTGTGTATGTACAGTGTGTATGCACTGTATGTATGTACTGTATGTATGTACTGTGTGTATGTACGGTGTGTATGCACTGTATGTATGTACTGTATGTATGTATTGTGTGTATGTACTGTGTGTATGTACTGTGTGTATGTACTGTGGACTGTATGTACTGTATGTACTGTATGGACTGTATGTACTGTATGGACTGTATATATGTGATGTATGTACTGTATGTATGTATGTACTGTATGTATATATGTATGTACTGTATGCACTGTATATACTGTATGTACTGCATGCACTGTATGTACTGTATGTATTTGGGATTGATGAAGTACATTAATTGTCATATGCAGCGCAACATTGTGCTGGAGGCTCACAAGGAAGGGCATGAAAGAACTAAACACCAGATTGTCCAAGACCAGATTATCTGAAACATAGGATAAGACATGATCGTGCTGCCGAACATGCCCAGCTATTCTTAGCTACACCTTTCCATGAAGTGTTTCCCTGCCACCACTGCCCTAGGAGTTTTGAAACCAACAGGGGTGTGCTCATGCATCAGAGACAAGTACACAACCAGCACCAGAATGATTACCATTACGGAACCTTCCCACACCTGCTCCCAGTGCAGTTACAGCTTCCTGTCAGAAAGGAATTTCACAGCATCTGCATCAGGCACATAGACGTTCTCAGGTGTCCTCAGGCACAAGTGTCTCATCTGAGCTGCACACGATCACAGAGGGGCTCTTGATCACCAATCTCTTACCAGAGTGGCATGCCCACTGTGTGTTAAACTACTACACCCAGTGACATCAGTCGTCACAAATGCCTGGGAAAGCGAGCTGAGAAAAGCTCATGATTGTCTGGTTCACTAGTTGTACTCGCAATATGGTAGAGAAATCATCATCATATATGTATGTATGTATGTATGTATGTCCCACTTACATACAAACATTTTGCAGGGGAACCACATACATAAACTAGACTGGCACACGGTAGAGCACATACCTCCACCTGGCTGAACAGTTTACGTTTTATATCCCATTGATAGTCCGGATGTGCAAATCTGACCCAGGTTTCTCTTAACTCTAGAACATACATGAGAACGAGAATCCCAATTCTACATGCCCACTCAGCCGCCAAACAAGTTTCATCGATTATATTGGCGAGCCGTCAGCGGCGCAGCATAAACATAAAATCAGATCTCCTTGAAGGCTCGAAACATGTACCATGTGCAATGCGAATAGCAACCCTCATCTTACTATAATTCACTAAACGTCCGTCTATCTGTCTGTCTGTCTGTCCGTCTGTCTGTCCGTCCGTTCGAAGGTACCGCAAAAACGGCTGAACCGATCGCAACCATATTTTGGGTGAGTAATCCTGGGATCTCCTGGAGTAAAACAGGGTATATTGTTTTTCCAATTTCAGCTTTGGACTCCAGAATTTTCAGGTTTGGACTCCCGCATAACGCCGCACAAACAGCTGCACCGATCACTGCACAGCTGCACCGATCGGCTGCACCGATCGGACTCGGTGACCTCGGACAACGACCTTTTATAAGGACATGGGTTGAATCCCTGCTTGAGAGAATGCCAACCCCCTCTCCGCCATCACGGTCGTCTCTCCAACTCACAATCCCACGAGATATGCGGAAAGGACGACCCAAAACCAATTATCTTCTTTTTGATTCGTATATAAACATCATTAAAAGTAAATAATGACCTTGGCCAAAGTTTGAACGACGTGGATTTAATCTCCACATGAGAGAATTCCACATAGCTATTTGGGCGGTGTATAAGCCAACAGATCGCTGTCTCCATCAATCTTGCCAGGACCGTAACACCTATCGGCTCAAAATCCTTTTAACTGTTGACTTGGTAGTTTTTACAATGAAGGAAACATTAACAATGTTGTTAAAAGTTTATTTTGTGATTAATTTGTGATTGGAGTTATGTTGTTTGGAATGAAAAAAGAGATACCGAGTTCATGTAAATGACGACATGCCGTGATGGTTTCTACTTTCTAAACGTGAACTTCGCGGATCGCCATATGCAGATTCGCCACGGACCCACGATCGATGTTTCTATACGTGAACGTACCCGTTCGCAAACAAACGGGTACGTTTTTCATGGAAGTCCTTCACGAACTTGCTGTCCATGTCTGATGTGTGACTGAAGGTGCTACAGGAATGTGGAATTTATTGGTTTCATGCTTTAGCATTCGCTGTATCTGCATTGCCTGTTTGCTTCTGGCCTCCCACCCATGCATAGCACAGGTATCTCACAAGTATTAATAATGTCATCAAATAAATTTATATAAATATATGTTGAAGTAAGATACAGTAATCCTTAACCAATAATTTATTTACTATTTCAAATGCCAAATTTGCTTAAAGATGAATGTGTCACAAAATTATTCTGTGTATTAACACCTATAATTAATTGGTGCTATTAATGCTGTTATGAAATTAACATTTTCTATGAGCTTTATTTATACTACTTATAAAATTATCACTGAATACCATTGTAAACTAGAACGCCACTCAGTAGAGCGCATACTCCCGCCGTGGGTCACGTTGGAATAATACGTTTTGTTTAACATCCCCTCTCCCCAAAACAATAAATGAAAAAGAAAGTAGGCCCTAACTGTCAGAGAATTTATTTTGATATATCTCGGAATTAGAGGAGAAAAACATCATTTAAGAATAAGAATAAAAGCTTTAATGCAGTAAAACAGAAAAAAACTAGAACGCCACTCAGTAGAGCGCATACGTCCGCCGTGGGTCAAGTTGGAATAGTACGATTTCACAAAAGTTTGAGGGAGTAGTTCAGTGACAACACAAGACGAGACATCACAAGACAGACACTGCACAGATATATATTTAGAATATATAGAAGATAATGTTAATAAAAAACAAGGCAATTTCACTTACATTTTCGGATTCAGCGTTCTATTGTATATAAGTGAGTGTATTATGAGGCATGTGCGACTTCAAATAAAATTGTAAGCCAGGAAAACGTCCGTTTCATTCCTTAGGGATACAACATGTAAAACTGGCCCAAACGTCAAAACAAAACTCGCTCATTTTAAGTGGTACAAGCTATAAATGCGACCACTCATTCTTCTGAGAAGAATCCCGTGCACATGCTTGTCAAACTTATAACTCACCTAAGTCTTTATAAGTTCATCAAATACTGCCACCGTGATTACCATTCGCTGAGGTAAATGTTGACATCTCTTCTGGGGTAAAAAAAAAAAAAAAAAACAGTTTTAAAGCATTATACGTATCAAACGATACATTTTATGAAACGGGGAAACCGAATACACACTTTGGTGGTTTTAAAATGACAGAATATGTCTTTATTAGAAAAAAAAAAATAACCTTGAAGACGACGCTGCTAACAAAATAGACCGCTCTAACGCATAACCACGAGTTTAAACTACATTTACAACAAATATGAAAACTATTTTCATATCACAATGTTAAATATAGAATATATAGAAGATAATGTTAAAAAAAAAGAACCTTGAAGACGACGCTGCTAAACAATACACCGCTCTAACGCATAACCACGAGTTTAAACTACATTTACAACAAATATGAAAACTATTTTCATATCACAATGTTAAATATAGAATATATCGAAGATAATGTTAAAAAAAATGAGCCCTATCTTCCAATGGTAAAAAATCCTTCAAAAAATTCCTGGATCCGGAATAATATCCTGAGCTTCACCAAAAACTAATCAATTCTTCCTGATCGCAAGGGCAATCATGCCACCAACTTTCATCCAAATCCATTGATAACTTTTCCAGATATCTTGTTCACAAGCACACGAACAACACACGAACAACACACACACACGCACACACACACACATACACACACACACACACACACACACACACACACACACACACACACACACACACACACACACACACACACACACACAGACACACGGACACGATGGAATGCATTACTCCCTCTCAGAGTAAATATTGCTTATTAATACGTTGTGGCGGGCACAATGATCAATAATTCCGCGCACCGAGCGTCCGGGCGTGGAACTGAGATACATGCCCCGCCTTTCGGCCGATCGGCCATGCCCGGGGGCAAGGCGTGGCCTCGGGATATATATGCGGGCTCGAAGGTCGAGCCCACCCAGTGCTGATAAGCGAGCTTGTAATAAAGTGCTTTCTTTTGTATCCATGCATTGTGGCCTACCTTTTTGGCAATCGAGTCGTGTGTGCACAGGACCACACTGGTGACCCCGACTGGTTCAGCCGTCGCTGACCCCCGAACGCGCCATGGCTATCAACGCCATCGCCATCAAACTCCCGGAGTTCTGGGAAGCGCAAGCCGACGTTTGGTTTGTGCAGGCCGAAGCTCAATTCCAACTCCGGGGCATCACGGCGGACGAGACCATGTACTACCATGTGGTCGCCGCCCTCGGGCCCGGCACTGCCGCCCGCGTCGTGTCCATCCTTCGGCGCCGCCGGGCGACCACAAGTACGCGGCGCTTAAACGTCTCCTCCTCGCCACGTTCGGGCTCAGGGAGGTCGAACGCGCCGACCGCCTCCTGGACCTCCCCCCCCTCGGCGACAGACAACCGTCCATTCGGATGGATTTTATGCTGTCCCTTCTCGGAGACCAGCGCCCGGATTTCCTCTTCCGAGCACTTTTCCTCCGCCAGCTACCTGTACAGGTGCGCCTCGCGCTGGCCGGTTCAAAAACAATGGAACCCCGCACCCTGGTTGGAGAAGCCGACAAATTTTTCGCGGCCTGCGACACGCGGTCGGTTTACAGTGCTGCCGTAGTGGATCCCGGTGCGGAGGCTACAGCGCCCCCGGGCTTCCCTCGTGGCCGCTGCTACGCCCCGCCCACTACCGCCACCGCCACCACCACTGCCGCCGGCACGGCCGACGAGGACGCCACCGCCGCAAACCTGGTGCTACTATCACGCCAGGTTCTATCACGCCAGGTACTATCACGCCAGGCAAGGCGAGAACGTGATGCCCGCCGTGTTCTTTTGACGGGACGGGGAACGACCGGGCCGGCGCTCACTTGCGGCCATGAGCGTCGGCCACTCCGGCAGCCTCCTGTTCATCACGGACACCTCGTCTGGTCATCGTTTTCTGTGCGACACGGGAGCGCAGGTAAGCGTCCTCCCTGCCTCCGCGTCCGACAAGCAAGCCGCGGGTCGGGGCCCCGCTTTGCTTGCCGCCAACGGAACACCCATCCGCACATTCGGGAAGCGTTGCCTCTCACTGCGGTTCGGAGGGCAGCGCTTCCAATGGTCGTTCGTCACCGCCAGCGTGCCAATGGCCCTGCTCGGTGCGGACTTCCTTTGTGCGCATGGGCTGTTGGTGGACGTTAGGCGTCGACGTCTCGTCCAGGCCGCAACCTTCAGCTCGCTCGCTTGTTCGCTGAGCGGCTCGTTGAGCAGCTCACTGAGCGGCTCACCGAGCGGCTTGCCAAGCGGCTTGCTGAGCGGTTCCGCCCTGGCAAGGTTAGTCTGTATGCTTCCGGCAGCGGACGAGTTTACCCGCCTCCTCGCCTGTTTCCCGGCACTCACGTGGCCCACCTTTTCAGCGGTGGCTGTCAAACACGGAGTGGAGGACCATATCCCCACCGTCGGCCCACCGGTCTACGCCCGGGTGCGCCGCCTCGACCCCACGAAGCTCGCCGTGGTGAAAGCGGAGTTCGCCATGCTGGAACGGCTGGGCATCGTACGGCACTCCAACAGCGCATGGGCCTCTCCTCTGCACATGATGCCCAAGCCCGGCGGTGGATGGTGGCCGTGCGGTGACTACCGCCGGCTCAACGATGCCACCACCCCCGACCGCTACCCGGTCCCGCATATTCAAGACTTTTCCACCCGGTTGGCAAACACGACCGTTTTCTCCAAGGTGGACCTCATACGGGGCTACCACCAGGTCCCCGTACAACTGGACAATGTCCCAAAGATGGCCGTCATCACCCCTTTCAGCCTCTTTGAGTTCCTGCGGATGCCTTTTGGGTTGAAGAATGTGGCCCAGGCATTCCAGCGGCTCATGGACAGCGTCTTGCGCGACTTACCTTTCATCTACGTCTACCTGGACGACATCCTAGTCGCGAGTGCGTCCTGGGAGGAGCACCTGCTCCACCTCCGCACGCTCTTCGAACGCCTGGGCCAGCATGGCCTGATCATCAACCCGCGAAGTGCCGTTTTGGCGTCACCGCCATCGACTTCTTGGGGCACCGCATCACCAGGCACGGGGCCATCCCTTTACCGGCCAAGGTGGCGGCCGTCAGGAGTTTCCCGCGCCCCCGCACGATCAAGGGGCTCCAGGAATTCCTGGGCATGGTGAATTTTTACCAGCGCTTCGTGCCCCGCATCGCCCAGCTCCTGCGCCCCCTGCACGAGGCCCTCCGGGGGAAGCCGGGCAAAGGTGACATCGCCTGGACAGAGCCGATGGCCGTGGCGTTTGCGGGCGCAAAGCTGGCCTTGGCCAACGCCACCATGCTAGCGCACCTGGCGCCCGATGCACCAATCACCCTCACCACCGACGCGTCAGACTACACGGTGGGTGCGGTGCACGAGCAGTGGGTGCGTGGTGCTTGGCAGCCGCTGGCGTTTTTTAGCTGACAGCTTCGCCCGCACGAACGCTCCTACAGCACCTTCGACAGCGAGCTGCTCGGGCTCCACCTGGCGGTCCGCCACTTCCGTCATCTGCTCGAGGGCCGCCCGTTCACGGCTTTCGTCGATCACAAGCCCCTTGTGTTCGCGATGGCCAAGGTCGCCGAGCCATGGTCGGCCCGGCAGCAACGTCACCTCTCTGCCGTGTCCGAGTACACGACGGACATCCGTCACGTCGCGGGTAAAGACAACCCGGTGGCGGATTGCCTTTCCCGGTCCATCGCACACGCGGTCCACCTCGGGATCAACTATGCCCGGATGGCGGAGGACCAGACCGCCGACCCCGACGTCCAGGCCTTGCGGACCGCCGTCACGGGCCTCCGCGTCACTGAGGTGCCGTTCGACGTCACGGGCACGGCCCTCTTGTGCGACGTCTCCCTCGGCCGGCCTCGCCCCATCATGCCCGCTGGCTGGCAGCGCCTGGTTTTCGACGCCATCCACGGCCTGTCCCACCCGGGCACGAAGTCCTCCCAGAAGTTCGTCGCGGCGAAGTTCGTCTGGCATGGCCTCAGAAAGAACGTCCGCGACTGGGCCAGGACGTGCCTAGCGTGCCAGCGCGCAAAGGTCCACCGCCACACCCAGGCCCCGTTGGCCCCGTTTACGGTGCCCGAGCGTCGGTTCGACCATGTCCACGTCGACTTGGTGGGACCTCTGCCCCCCTCGTGGGGGTCCACCCACCTCCTCACTATGGTGGACCGCACCACCCGGTGGCCGGAGGCCGTGCCATTGGTGGCGACGGCTGTGGCTGACGTCGAGCAAGCCTTCATCGCCACATGGGTTGCCCGGTACGGTGCCCCCTCGGACATCTCGTCCGACCGCGGCCCACAGTTCACCTCGGAGCTCTGGGGAGCGGTGGCGCAAGGGCTCAGCGTCAAACTGCACCGCACCACGGCCTACCACCCCCAGGCCAATGGCCTGTGCGAGCGCTTTCATCGCTCCATGAAGTCCGCGCTCCGGGCCAGCCTCCGCGATGGCATCTGGGCCGACAGGCTCCCCTGGGTCCTGCTGGGCCTCAGGACGGCGCCCAAGGACGACCTGCATGCGTCCTCGGTGGAGCTGTTCTTCGGACAACCGCTGCGGATGCCGGGCGAATTTATCCCCGACTCCACGGCTCCTTGGTCCGCGGCGCAACAGCGCTCCACCCTGCAGGAGACCGCCAGGAGGTTCGCCCCGGTGCCGACGGCACACCACAGTTGCCCGTCCTCCCACGTCGCCCCGGAGCTTCGCACGGCAGAGTACGTTTTCGTCCGGCACGACGCCCACCGGGCACCACTGCGGCACCCATACGACGGGCCCTTCCGCGTGCTGGAGACCGGGGACAAACATTTTACCGTGGACATCGGCGGTGCCCTGGATCGTATCTCCATGGACCGCCTCAAGCCGGCCCACCTCGATCTGGACCACCCCCCGCAAGCAGCTCTGCCTCTGCGTCAAGGCCGCCCCCCGGCGGTTAGACCCCCGGCACCCCCCAGCCCCGCCGTCCCGCTATCCCCCAGCCCTGCACGCATCACCAGAGGGCGTTTCAGCCGGGTCATCCGGCTTCCCCGCAAGCTCACCCTTCAGGTGCGCGGGAATTCTGGGGGGGCGCATGTGGCGGGCACAATGATCAATAATTCCGCGCACCAGTGGGTGGCGCGAGCGTCCGGGCGTGGAACTGAGATACATGCCCCCGCCTTTCGGCCGATCGGCCACGCCCGGGGGCAAGGCGTGGCCTCGGGATATATATGCGGGCTCGAAGGTCGAGCCCGCCCAGTGCTGATGAGTGAGCTTGTAATAAAGTGCTTTCGTTTGTATCCACGCGTTGTGGCCTACCTTTTTGGCAATCGAGTCGTGTGTGCACAGCACCACAACGTCATGCATTACTGTCAGTATGTCACTCATAAGCGCAGTGAACATAGATTTTGTCCTTTGAATCTGCTTTTTGAGGTTCACTGTGGGTCTATAGTTATAGATCGACACACCAAAGTAAAAATTACATACAAAATATATATTAGAAGTTAAAGTTAATGACAACCTATACATACCCTGGCAACCAGAAGGAAAGGATATGACTGAAGTTAATTATAAAAAGAGTATTTCAAAGGTGGAAAAGTACAGGACCAAAAAATGAGTGAATCTGGGTGGACAAGTTCTGACCTTGAGAGGTTGAGGAACAGTTGATTATAATCTTTGGTCCTGCACCTCCTTCAATAATTTTTGAAGGACAGCGTGCAGTCTCTTTGAAGCAAATCAGAGGTGGAGAGTGGAAATCATAGGTGTTGCAACCTCTAAAGAATGTCAGTAGAGGAATATAAAAAAAGGCTTCCAACCTGTCTGTGTTGGCTCCTTTTAGCCTCAGTGTCTTGAGATGTGACATTGATGATGTGAAAAACCTTGAAATGAAAGCTTCAAGCGATTGGAGATAGCATGCAGGAGACTGAGCCCACAGAGTGGATTGCAATGAGGAAAAACCTTATACTCTTGAGCAGATATGATAGATAAAAAAATACTTAGTGTGGCATAAATATTATACAACATGTAACTCTGGCAGCAAGCCTTGAAATGTGAAAATCCAAGGTCATACTGAGGGCAAAAGTGAAGCAAAAGGCAACTTTCAAAAACTAAGAAATATTATCTCTGGTATCCAATTTTTCACTTTAATTCCCGATACTGTATTTGAAATTATTGTTATTGAAATTAATTAATTGATCAAATTCAGATCATTAATTAATTAATTAATCAAAAGAATGAAATTAAGCACCAAACGTTTATTATTATTATTATTATTCGCAACATTTCATCTTTATATTGGAAAATGCTTCTTTAATCAGTGAATTTCTCAGTAATTTATTTGGAGTTGCTAAATGTCTTAACCTCGTTTTATCTAAAGTTGCAACGTAAAGTGGTTAAGAGCCAAACATTGACCAGTGTAAGTTGTCACGAGTGCGTTTCGAATTTTGTGGGAAACAAATTGTTGCCTCCACATATCGACTTTCAAAACACTTTCACCTGGTCAATATTTAGAGAAGGAGGTAATGATATCGTTACGCATTTCCATTGGTGGAATGTGTTTTTATGGCCTGGAGGAGACTTTGTGAAGCCCAAAGATGGCAAATTATTGAGATGAACATTATAGGATGACCTGCAGTGAAAGCTATCGGCCCCATCTGGTCGTGGGTCTGGCGCCGAGGCTTCATTGGCACCGTTTTAAACCCGGCAATGCTCATGCCGTGTTGGAAAACATTTATGGAATTCGATCCAAGGGTCCTTGCAGGCTTTACCGGCCGCAGCTTTACTGCTAACATTTTGTATGACTGTTTTGTGGCATCAGAGCGCTATGTTTGCCAGCTGTATCATGCTAAGTGTGAAGTAACTAATGTTGGAGAACTAAGGTGGATATTCTTTCGCCAGAAGCATTGGCAAGCTAAAAAGTTGCCTCCGCCAAAGGCTGCTCTCATTCCAGCTATACAAAGAGCACACCATCAGATCATCATTTGGTGGCAAGATGATGAGCCTCATCAAAGCTTGCCAAATGTAACTTGATATGGCTGGGATCAGTATGAAGATGGACATATTTCACCAATTTATATGTGAAACAGTCACTCGCACCTGAAGCAATTGTGGAACTTGTGAAGTATGGATACACGAAGACGTAGTGCACATGTCGATGTAAATGTGTGTCGAACAATCTGAGATGCACAGATTTGTGTGGCTATGGGGTTGAGGATTACTCATGTGAAAACTGTACCAAAATGGCTCATCTGATAACTTGTCTTCCAATGCGGAGGAAGAAGAAACAATTCACTAAGTTCAGACAGTATCTAGTGTTTAACATATCATGTATACTTAGTGTGGCATCTCATCTCGATTCAGGTCATTAGGTCATCTCATCTCGATTCAAGTCATTAGGTTATTAGGTCATCGCATCTCGATTCAGGTCATTAGGTTATTAGGGCATCTCACCTCGATTCAGGTCATTAGGTCATTAGGTCATCCCATCTCGATTCAGGTCATTAGGTTATCTCATCTCGATTCAGGTCATTAGGTCATATCATCTCGATTCAGGTCATTAGGTTATTAAGTCATATCTCGATTCAGGTCTTTAGGTTATTAGGTTATCTCATCCCGATTCAGGTCATTAGGTTATTAGGTCATCACATCTCGATTCAGGTCATTAGATTATCTCATCTCGATTCGGGTCATTAGGTCATATCTCGATTCAGGTCATTAGGTTATTAGGTCATCTCATCTCGATTCAGGTCATTAGGTTATCTCATCTCGATTCAGGTCATGTTATTCAGTCATCTCATCTCGATTCGGGTCATTAGGTTATTACGTCATCACATCTCGATTCAGGTCATTAGGTTATTACGTCATCACATCTCGATTCAGGTCAGTAGGTTATCTCATCTCGATTCAGGTCATTATGTTATTAGGTCATCTCATCTCGATTCAGGTCATTAGGTTATTAGATCATCTCATCTTGATTCATGTCATTAGGTTATTAGGTCATCTCATCTCGATTGTCATTAGGTTATAAGGTCATCACATCTCGATTCAGGTCATTAGGCCATCTCATCTCGATTCTCTAAGAGATTAACTTATAAAATGGGTCAAAATGTCGATGTCTGTCAGTCCGGTCGTCCCGTCTACTCGCTGGATGGTCTGCACAATCGCTTTGTCTTACATTTTCCGATTTCGTATTGGGTCTCCCGTGTGTGTGTGTGTGGGGGGGGGGGGGGGGGGGGGGTGGAAGTTTACTCCCTAAAGCTTCAGATTCCTACTCGTCCCTTATTTTACAACGTAAATAAATGACTGTCAGCCCTCTCAGGAGGGTGGGTGGGGCGGGGGGGGGGGGGGGGTGGTATTTTTGATGCAGTGTTCAACATCTGAACGATGTCGTGTTCAACATCTAAATTAAAGTAGTATAGTGCTTAACATCTGAATTGATGTAGTTTTCAACATATGAAAAAAATGTCATGTTCAACATTGCCTGCCTGATTGTGACTACCACTTTGATAGTAATGGGGAAGCTTGCGTGCTCCTGTGTCCCGGAGAGCTTTACTGGGTGGAGCTTTTCTCCTGGTAGGAACTACATAGCGAGACAGTACAATGGGTAAAAGCCAGATTAAGAATCGTCACATTTTGGGTGATGGCAAATGTATTTCTCCACCTGGCCTAGTCACCCCCACATTCACAGTGGCTCTGTGAAGAGGTTTGTCATTTGTCAAGACTAGGTGAATGACACCAGCCAGTCCTCGTTGTCTTCTTGTTATAATTTTGTTATTTTCTTTGGTTTAACTTTATCTAAATTTCCTATAGGCTGTAGCTTCTTATAGCGAGTGGCTTCATGCCTTGTTTGGGGCGATTTCCATACAAAAATAGTACGACCGGAAAAACCCAGACCAGAAAAACCCAACGTGATGGTTATAAAATGGATTGTGCAAAATCGCACATCATTACGATACTGCTGTAATTCCATTCAAAAAAATTATCCTAATTTACAAGGAAGGTGTTTTATTGTCATTAACATCAATTATTATTGTAATTAATGAACTGCATTTAATTAGTGCTCAGTAGGGCATGTGTTGGACTTTTTAAGAGCCGTGACTATTCAGTTATTCCCTACTTATGAGAACAAATTCTGTGAAAAATGACTCATGTTTATGACGGTCACTGCTGGGATCTCCAGCATAACTGATAATGGAAACATAGGTGTTATGTTAAGTTAGATCACACTATAGACATTTATAGGCCTTGTTTGCTTTAGTCACGAAAATCCTATTGAAATTCATTTTTCATACTATTGCTCCCTGACTAGGTCTTGGACGAGCACTACTAGGATGGAGGATCCTCTACTGAGGGTACAATAATTTGTCATTTGTTTATTGTGCTAGCGATAACTTGCCTGTTTTTGTTTTTTTGGTATACATAGACGACGTGCGTAGAAGAGCTAGTACAAGTACACTGAACGGATCAGGACGCAACAGGCCAAAAGGATCAGCAGAGAGAGATCCAGTAGCAGTCAGAGTCGAGGGTTGAAAGAAACTTCTCCATCTTCTCAGGTGCAAAACACACAGAGTTCTCCACCTTCTCAGCAGTTGGGAGTGACAGGGAAGGTGGGGAACTAGAGTGAGGGGTTGGGGACACAAAATTTGGAAGCAACCACAGAATTGAGGCATTCGGTCTTCTCACGAGTGGAGGCAGCTGTGGTGACATTTGTAGAGAGGGAAGGGATGAAAGGGGAGTATGCACCAGAGACCGACTTAACAAGGCACCTCCAGGTTCTAGAGGGAAACAAGTTTGAAAATTAATTAGTGAGGTTGGACAGATTTTGTTTTCTGGCTCTCCTGAGAGTGATCAACTCCACTTAATGTCCATTGACAATCTCTTCTTCACAAAACTCTTCTCTGCAACTCTTTTTGCAAAAGACACCATGACACCTTTAAAGTCGATTTACAATCAGTGTTGGCAGATGGGGCTTTCGGTTTAATGTCTATTGATTGACGGTGCACTCGTTGATGCAACACCCAGCATACGACTATCGGGGACGCCTCTTGTGCAAGTGGTTGTGCAAGTAGGGAGCCAAATCTTCCCCATTCTTCCCTGCTGTTCAGATTCGCCAGGGCAGCGCGGTCACGGTCAGAGGCAGTTAATGTCAGCCAACAGCACGCTTTACATTAAAAAGGTGCAAAAACAGATCCATGCAAACTACAGACCAATCAGCCTTCTCCCAATCATCAGCAAGATCATGGAATCCATCATCGCTTCTGACATCAAATCCTTCCTTTTCTCCAATGGCTTGATCTCTGATCATCATTTTGGATTCAGACCAGGCCCCCTACTCTGGACATGCTGCTTATGCTGTCTCAACAATGGATGGAGGCCCTCAACTCCAAACAGGAAATCAGAGCTGTCTCCCTTGACATATCTCGTGCCTTCAATACGGTCTGGCACCCAAATCTGCTCACCAAACTCTCCTCCTATGGTAACCATCGAAATCTCCACGCTTGGCTTGTGGACTTCCTCTCTAGTCGTAGTCAACGTGTGGCCCTGAATGGGTTTCTCTCATCTCCCCTTCCTGGTCAGGCTGGAGTTCCCCAAGGTAGTGTTCTGGGCCCTGTGCTTTTTCTGATCTTCATCAATGATCTATCTGACTCTCTTGAAAATCCTCTCTATCTCTTTGCTGATGACTCCACTCTCTGCCGCTCCATGTCTCAACCCTCAGATCAGCAGTCTGCAGCCTCCTCACTCTCTGGAGACCTGGACAAAATCACAGACTGGTCAAACAAGTGGAACATGTCTTTCAATCCTGACAAATCTCTCACTCTCACTATGTCTCTTCGAAAAGGCCGTCTGGTAAACCCTCCCATCTACTTTCTCAACAATCCTCTTGAAGAAGTCCTGTCACTCAAGCTTTTGGGCCTCAATATCAGCCATGATCTTTCCTGGGAAAACCACATTTCCAAGCTGGCCTCCAAAGCCAGTCACCGACTTGGAATCCTGTGTCATGCGAAGTCCTTCCTTGGCACCTCTGAGCTCCTCACCACATCCAAGGTTTTCATCCGTAGCTCAATGGAATACTGCTCTCACCTCTGGTCTGGTGCTCCTGCCCTACACCTAGCTCGGCTTCACGCTGTAGAAACCAAAGCTTTCAGGATCATTGGTATCTCCCGCGATGAAGCTGATTCTGAGGGCCTTTCACCCTCCCACCGCAGGCAGGTTGGTGGTCTTTCTGTCTTCTAACGACTCCTCTGGCCTAGCTCCCCCAGCTCTGTCTGTGCTGTGTCCCCCAAATATTGCTACAGGATGCAAAATAACTGCCAGCAACCTTCTTCTTGTGAAACTGCCAAAATCAAGACTCTCTGCTCACCTTCGCTCTTTTATTCCTCCTTTTTCCCACCTCTGGAACAAACTCCCACACTCTCTTCAATCCCACTCCTCCCTCCAGGTCTTTAAAACAGCTGTTAACCACCATCTATTATCTTCCCCCATCCAAAACCTTGATCTTTTCTACCCCCGTCAATACACCCCAAATCCACCTCTTTCAATTTCCGACTTCATTCTTGAAATTCCTAGTAGTGTCAATTTGTTTTATAGTCCGTGTACCCCTTCCCTCCCCCCCCCCCACCCCCCCAGCCCTCTTCGTTCCACAGATCTCCCGAGGTACCTGTCCTCTACTGTTGTGCTCGTGTGCTTCCCTCTCTCTCCCCCCATCTGTCTCCCCCTCCCTTTATTGTTTTATGTGTCCGTTTATGTTTTTTGTGTTGTATGTGCTAATGTGTGTGTAATGTGCTAGCTCTTACACGAGCCTCGATCTTGTATAAAAAATAAAAATAAAAATGCCAATCCATCCCCATGGACCGGACCTTTCCCTCTTGTCTCTGTTTCTCTCTCTCTCTCTCTCTTTCTTTCTCTCTCTAACTCTGTCGTGGTCCTGACTTTGTGAACACAGGGGTACACCATCCTGGATGTGAGGGATCTCTGGGTCACTTCTGGGATATGAATCGGCTGTCTCCATGCTGTGGGCTTGTTCAAGGGAACTATCTGGGGCTATACAACAACAACAACAACAACAACACCCTACATGCAAAACACCTGAATGACAGTTTGTCACTGGTCCAGATTGGAGATAGCATGCAGGATCTGATTAGAGAAATCATGCTTTCATGAACTTTCGCGAGTCTGTGTGCATCAAAAACAAATGGCAATGAGAACAATACAAAATGTATGCAAATAAATAAAGTTTATAAATAGAAAACAGATGGGGAAGAAGATACAGGATACATTGCACATGGTGAGAATAATTGCAAGCCATGGCTTTCCTAAAATTATTCCATTGAAATCAATTAATTTGCAATGTTTACTATAAAAACGAAAACAAACGAGTACTGTAGAATTCACATTCAACTTGATGACCAAGTCCAAAAAAAGCATGTATGGTGTACAGCCTTCTTTAACAGCATTATTAGACCACTTCAATTTGGGTAGATGGTGTACCCATTCTTTATCCACACCTTTCTTTAGCCACACCTTTCTTTTTCATGTTAGCTTCCATACAATCACTCCATCTTCTCTTCAGTCTGCCCTGTCGTCTACAGTCACGTGAAAAAGTAAGTACACCCCATATAAAGTTTTGACTTTTTCAACATATTTCAACATTCAGCTATTTGATCTTCATTTCAACAATATTGATAGATAAAGGTGATATAATATAACAAATATCATGAAACATTTACATTTTGTAGTCCATTGTATAATTTAAATAAACATAAATGCAAATTTCGCATGTGGAAAAAGTAAGTACACCCTTGGCTCTAATCGGTGGTATTGCCCCCTTTGGCAGAAACAACCTCAAGTAGGCGTTTCTTATAACTGTCTACCAGTCTCTGACATCGACTGGGAGAAATTTTTGACCACTCCTCCATGCAGAATTCTTTCAGCTGTGCGATGTTTGAGGGGTTTCTTGCATGCACAGCTCGTTTCAAATCCCCCCACAACATCTCGATGAGATTTAGATCCGGGCTTTGACTTGGCCATTCCAGAACCCTCCATTTCTTTCTTTTCAGCCATTCCTTGGTGGATTCACTGGTATGTTTAGGGTCATTGTCATGTTGCAAGGTCCACCTTTGGTTGAGCTTCAACTTTCCGACAGATGGCCTCACATTATCCTCAAGCACCCTCTGGTACAATGAAGAATTCATAGTGGATTATATGATGGTGAGCTGACCAGGCCCTGATGCAGCAAAGCTGCCCCAAACCATAATATTTCCACCACCATGCTTTACAGTTGGTATCAGGTTCTTGTGGTCAAATGCTGTCTTTGGTTTTCGCCAAACATGTCTTCTGGTACTGTGGCCAAATAGCTCTACCTTTGACTCATTTGTCCAGAGCACATTGTTCCAGAAGTGCTGGTCTTTGCCTAGGTGTTCATTGGCAAACTTTAGTCTTGCCCTCATGTTCTTTCTGGACAGCAAAGGTTTCCTCCTGGCACACCTCCCATGTAGATCAAATTTGTGCAGCCTCTTTCTAATGGTAGACTCGTGCACTTTGACATCAACAGTGGCAAGAGCTACCTGTAGGTCCCGTGATTACATTCTGGGGTTCTTAGAGACTTCTTTCAGCATCTTGCGGTCTGCTCTTGGGCTGAACTTGCTGGGGCGTCCTGGCCTGAACAAGTTGGCAGTTGTTTGGAATCTTCTCCACTTGTAGATGATCTCCCGGACAGTCGAATGATTGATTTCAAATTGTTTGGAGATGTTTTTAAATCCCTTCCCAGACTTGTAGGCATCTATAACCTTCTTTCTGAAGGCCTCAGAGAGCTCTTTTGATCTAGGCATGGTGATGCCGCACTCTTCAACAACAAAGAGCAAACCAAACTAAATGTCTGAGGTTTAAATAGGAAAGGTTCCTCCAAGATCCTCTCTAACGATGTTCTAATCATTTGCACCTGAGCTGGTGCACCTGATTCTAATTTTAGGTATTTGAACTAGTGATAAATGTAGGGGTGTACTTACTTTTTCCACATGCGAAATTTGCATTTATGTTTATTTAAATTATACAATGGACTACAAAATGTAAATGTTTCATGATATTTGTAATATTATATCACCTTTATCTATCAATATTGTTGAAATGAAGATCAAATAGCTGTATGTTGAAATATGTTGAAAAAGTGAAAACTTTACATGGGGTGTACTTACGTTTTCACGTGACTGTATTTCCAGGTGATATAATTCTCATTATCATTCCACCCACATAATCCTCATCCCTTCTCATCACATGTCCATACCATCTCAATCTACTTCCCTGTACGTTATTGGATGCTTCAAGCACCTTCACAGTTCCTCTGATGTATTCGTTCCTCACATGATCTTCTCGCATTACACCACATAACCATCTCACCATCTCAGCATCTTCACTTCAGTCACATCTAATCTTTGCTCCAACCTTCTTATCATCGGCCATATTTCCACGCCCTACAACAGCACCAACATCGCTACCTTTCTGTACACCTTTCCCATCCGTCTTATTGGCATCTTTCTATCACAACCCAGGTAACACAACACCGTTGTGCCACCCTCCCTTCAAAGGTCGGCCCCCCATATAGTCGCCTGCGACTTAACTTCGTCGGGCCGATGTTGGCTGGGCTATAGTTTTTGACGTTGGTCCAACGTTGGCCCAACGTTGTTGTGTTAGCTGGGAAAGCACTCCTGAAACATTAGTCCAGTTACTCCACCCGACCTATTTCCTGATGCTCTTCTCCCCCATCTAACTCACCATGCTGCTCCACTACTGACGTCAGGTACATCAACTTTAGCACCACCTTGATCTTTTCCCCTGGCATCACCACTCCGTTTCCCTCTACCAAGTGATCGTGGCGTGAGGTGGTTTTGCCATGCTCGGCAAAGTGATGCTCAGCTCGACTCGCAAAGACAAATAAATCTTGCCATGGAGAGCTGTTCGTGCCACTGGATTCGCTTCAGTTTGGCCAAGGCCGAGGTGCCGATGCTTCGCACAGGCTATGTGTGGATTGAGCCAGGCCAAGGGCGGTGTACCATCAATTAGATAGTTCCACAATTGGCTCGGGCAGTGCCAAACTCTCTGCTTGAGGCGCCTCCACTGGGAGGAGGGTTGGAGGGTTGGATCGTGGGAAATTACTGCCCTTCAAAACCAGAGGTCTCATCCCCATTGCCGCTGCGCTTGTTAGGGCTCGTTTCAATGTGGAGGGAGCAGCGCAAATGTCAATTGTGGAAATAGCTTCCTGGACTTGCTGTGCCGTGGCAATGCTGGGACTGAACAGTGCTCTGGCGATGGTTATTGGCCCAACAACTAAGTTCTTCACGACTACACCTGTGATGTGCAAGCTAGCATGTTCACTACCGCTCCCAAGCCTGGATTAAAGGAATAGGCTTGGTGTCAGGAAATGCATCCAGCTGTAAAACATATTTGATGAAACGTAAGGAATATGGATCCTGAGGAATATGGTATATACATTATACATGTCCGAATTTAAATACAAATTGAGGACCAAACCCAAGGAAAACACGAGAACTGCACTCAGTAGAGGCATACCTCACCAGGCTGAGCAGTTTAAGTTTTGTATCCCACTGATAGGTCGGATCTGCACCCAGACATGAACCAAAATCGAATCGACTTGTTGCTGTCGCCTACCCAACTCATCCACGAAGTTCTGTCATTATCTGTCCACAACTTTACGGAATATCATGCTCTGTATCATCTTTGGCCCAATCTCTCAATGTGGAAGAATTACTTAAGAAATTTAAAAAAATTCTCATATCTGGATCTTCACCAAAATCTATTCAATTTGTCAATCAATCTTCACCAAAACCTTCTCACACACCCAACCTGTCCACTACATTTCATCTGAATCCCTCTAACTTTTTGAGATAACCTGCTTGTAGACAGACAAACAGACAGCCAGGGGTGAAAACATAACCTCCTTCCACCTTCGGTGGTGGAGGTAATGAGGACCAGACCTAGATGTGCCCTCCTCGTCACTCAGCTGCTTGCGGGTGGGTTCAGTACCATCAAACTGGTCTCATGCCAAGAATTACACGTTCTTTATCATTTATTTAGAACACATTCTATAATTCATAAAACTTGTTGTATAGAGTCCGCTCATCAAGCTGTGCAGAATCGTAAAAATGCTAAGAGAACAGGTTATTTAATTAGATCCACAGAGCTAAATGAGGTTTGAAAAGCTTCATCCCACATCAGCACCACAGGCCAGAGGTGAGGAATGACACAAATGTGACTTAGAATTTCTGTATAACTGGCTTCAGCAGAACTTTTTTACCTCCACTCCAACCAATGGATTATATTAGTAATTCTATAGATTACTATAAATCTCAAAAAATCATTTGGATTTTATTATAATTTTTGGAAAGTTATATAGATTTCTCCAGAATCTCAAGAGAAGATTTCGATTCTACTAAAGATTCTGTTGTGCTCTTTAGACCTCTAAATAATAATTTATAGAGTATATTTTGATTCTGTTTAAGTTCAAAATAATTCTCTACACTTCTGTAGAATTAATATAGGATATTGTTTTTTCTAGGAGGGAGGGCACATTTTGTTTAAGATTTTAAAAGTGAAGTTAGAGTTGCGCATTCGCCTAGCTCTCCTTCCACAACACATCCCTTTACCAGGAGGGTCATGTTGAGAAAGCAATTGAGATCTCTAGATGCAGATATGGAAAAGGAAAAATATGGGTTTTGGTGGGGTTATGAGCTAAGGAGTGGAGTATTATGGAGTGTGACAGTTAATGATTTCACCCGTAGAAGACGGGACTTTTGAAATGTATTTCTGCCCCGATGGCTTGGCACACATATGCAGAAACCCCTAGTAATGGAGTAAATCAGGGCAGCCTGGACATCTTTCATGCCTCTGTCAGGGAATTTGTACTGGGGGACTCACAGGACTCCAACGACCGGACACAGGTTACAAAGGTCTAGTTTATTAAACTGTATTCACTTCATCCAATTACCAAAATGATACCGCATAATATAATGGATCAGGTTAACTCTTTTCGCTGGTCCTTCTCGTTCATCCGACACTCCCGTTCGGTCAGCGCTTCACGTAGCAAGTTCTCCCGACTCCAGCCGCAGCTCCCGCTTATATGGACCAACTCGACTTAATCCTCTGTCCGCTGAACTCGTAATCTCTTCTCCGCTAATGTCCCGAGGTCATGCATCGCACCGAGTCCTGGCATCAGCTCGCTCCCCTCCTGCTGTGATCTCCATTTACACAGCAGGGGGGGGGTGCTCTAGCCTGGGGCCTTGACCAGGTGTTTCCAAACGATTATCATGTTCATGCACATTCTGCTTCGTTACCAGATTTAATCAATGAGTTACCAGGGCCAATCAATACGTTACACTGAGTTACACTTCCACAATTCCCTCATCTTTTTGTTTTTGTTTATATTAACCATTAATCTAAACATCAATATAAGTAAACAATCAATCACTACTAGTAAACATCATTACAAGTATAAGTAAATAATCAATCACTTTGTAAACATCATTACAAGTATAAGTAAATAATCAATCACTTTGTAAACATCATTACAAGTATAAGTAAATAATCAATCACTTTGGTAATCAAATTCCCTTAGGCATACACCGTCATCCTGCAAGAATCACAAAACATTTCGTTGGTCATTGACTCCTTCCATATTGTTCAATCTATTGCATTTGCATCACAAATATATTTTCAAAACAACACTTCACCATCACCAAGATACAACAATTTCACTTCATTTTCAAGTTTTGTAAAGCATCTGCACCATCTGGCAAAAACGTTTGCCTCCACACAAATGTTAACTTTGTTTGAAAGGAAGGGCTGATCACTTGTGTTTGAATCCAGGTATGAAACATTTTCTCCTAATGTCTTCATAGCTCCTGCACTACTTCGTGTAGGATTTCGCTGTTGTGGTAACACTGCGGAGTCATAGACTGACCCTTCTCTCCATGTAGCATTCTTGCCACTTTTTTTGCTGTGAACCATAATGATTCCTTGAACAAGGCCTTCACCCAGTTGTAGTCGACTTGCCTCTTCCCTCATTGTGAGTGGGCAGCAAGTATTGGTGTGACGTTGATTGGCCAGCAAGATGTGGAAAAGGGATGCCGGATGCATCCACACTGATGTTGGGACCATGGTGTTCAGGTCATTCATGGTCCTTACCAGGAGCAACCAGCAGAATCGTGCACAGCTGTTGTGACAAGGGCACAGCCGTTTTTTGCAGCTCCATGCTGGTTCCCCGGACGTTGGTGAAGTAATAACATATGTCCCCGCATTTCACAGAGGTTGCAGGTAAAATGTCGTTGTCCTGCAACTTCTGATGTGGTGAATGTTCGAAGTCTTCGAACAAGAGTAAGTGATCGCCTTTCTTTCATATGTTGCAGTGTGATCCAGGCAAATGGTCACATAAATTTCCTTGGTGAAGGTAAGCATTCATCTCCAAGTTACACGGGAGAATGTCTTCATCATTCTTTGAGAAAGAGGGTGTATGCCACGATTAACTTCATTTTTTTTTAGCCACAAATTTTCTTTCTTTCTTCTTCCCAATTCCGTTAGCAATCCCTCCAAAATGTGATCTCGTCTTATCTTTATGCTCAGTCATATCTGAATCTGCTTTCCGCACACACTGAATCAGATAGGGTACATCTTACCATGAAATCAGCATAATCATGTATATCTTCCGACAGTTTCACATTCAACAATTTGTTGTTTTTCCTTAACTCAAAAAGTTATATTCATTTATATGCGTCACACAAATAATATTCAATCAGGTATGTATTTTATTACTAAACTAAGAATAGCATTGTATATGATTACAATCACAAACGGGAATACCTAATTCCCAACAACAATTTTTCCAAACCAACAAATTAAGCATAATGTATTATTACCATAATTCCTCTCCACTTTTTCTTTTCCCTCTTTTTTTTTTCTTTTTTTTTTTTAACAGTGTGTCACTCGTGGTGATATGAGTTCATTGATATTGTAATTGACACAACTCATAACATTGTCGTTATGCCATTATCTTAATTCTACTGTTTATGTCGCCATAAAACTCTTCCTTTTCTGGTTCCACATTTCTTTCCTCATTTGTCACTTCATGCGTTATCATCGTGTTGTTGGTTACCTTATTCAAACACACCATCACTAAGGCTTTCAAGCAAGCCACCACTAAAACAATTGCCAATATAACTACTAAACCAACAAACAAGTCTGCTACTCCTTGTATATATTCATATCTATGACATAGTTATATGTCGATGACATTTAACATTATATACCAAACTAACAAGCTTCCTAAAAGGTAAATAAAGAAAATCCCTTAATATGTAACATAATCAGATTATTTGTCTTACCCTGATCCCCCTATCTCCCGGGGTTGAACTCAATCCCCTGATCATGAGTGTAGTTGTGATACATTTTTCACTCATGTGGTGTTAATATCAGCAGGTAATTGTATGTCATGTAGGCAAATAAATGTCACTATTCCAAGTAGGAATATCACATGTTGAAAATGTAATGTTTATCAATGCAAGGGGTGTTAAAATGTAATTCAAATGACTGTAAATCACGACTATCATTTATCTACCACTGAATGTTCTGCTGGGCTGCTAGGTGCAGCCTCATTTTCTGTGGGATCGTCCACCTTAGCCCCATGTGCTTGCTTGCAATGAGAGGCATGAATCCAACTTTCTATTTTGGGTCCATATTTGTTTCTATTCTTATCAATCTCCTATCGATTTATCAATTCGTTCCAAGATACCGCAACCAAAGGTTTTAACCAAAGCTCTACCAAACTATTTCCAATTTGAACAAAAATGCCAGTGAAACAATGATTCGAAGGATTAACTTCAAGGGGTCAATAAATTTATTCTATAGCCAGATCTAATTTTCCCATCCAATAGTTTGCCTTGCCACATGTCATATTATAACATCTTAATAAACCTTCGAAAAAATGTTTCCCATCTCAACAAATTTCCTTTTTTACAAATAGCCATGTGTAACTTACGTATTTAACTACAATTTCCTCTCAATTTGTTTGGCCTAACTGGCCGCAAAAGTGGCTGCCAGCATGCAGTACCGTTTTTATCTACCAAGGGAGTGTTCCACACAAGACCTCTACCAAAATGTTGTTTGTAAAAAACAAATCTGGGATTTCTGATTACATGGATGCACACTCTCAGGACATTTTCAGGCTGCTGTTAACAATCCACTACGATGACTTAATTCCTTTACCCACAATCAAATAATTAGTACAAATTGAGGATATTATCCCTATCACATTCTTTTATAGATTCATTATGTTGGATCTAATTTTTTCCAATAATTTTCCACTGCTGTAAGGCGGAACAATAGCTCTCATAAGTCTTAGTAATATCGTACTTAATTTGCCCAGCAGGGAATAATTTATTTACTATCCTTTCTCATCTGTTAACCAGTGACTTTGTTTAAACTCCAGAACTGAAAACCCACAATAGTTCAAACCAGCAAAATTTTCTTTACTCTTTTCCCATATCATCTATGCCTAAAACACATCCATACATACAGCACAATTTATATGCTGATAAAATTCAAGTTTATATATATAAAATCCATGAGCAGAGTATTCTGGGAAGTCAGTGTAAGACCTCTCCCAAATTTGGATGATTTTGTACTTCCTCATTTCCTTTTATGAAGCTCATATCCATAAATAGATGTTATTCTCATATACATTCTATCAAAAATGGAATCCCAAAATTACTCACAATTTTACTATTAATTAATGGCTGCTCATAACCCAGCACATCAAATTTTTTTTTATATTCCATTTCCCTTGACAAAAGAGATAATGTTCATAATCAAATTATATTTCTATTTTATTTTACGGATTCTCTGGATATTCAATCCCATCCACATATCCCAATCCCATCCACATATAACTATCCATTTCCAGACAGGCACACTGTCGGTGTCAACAATCTTGTAAGATTGATACACAAAAACACACACACACATGCATTATGCATATTTGTTTGCGTTGGAACCATTATTTACAGATCAGATGGGTGTCAATTTTATTTCAATTTCATAAAATTTGTCAATCAAATTCAAAATGCTTATAGACAAATAAACCAAAAGTCCATTCTTAGAAAACCCTTATGATGTCAAATTGAAATTACCCTTTCTGCCTTCACAATAATCTATCCAAATTTTGACTACACACCCATTTGCATGTCAGTCGACCATTGACCTATCAATCGTGCGGAACAATAGTCCGAAATTCCCACCTGATCATCATGTGACTCTTGTTACTTGGTTTGCCAAAAATTGCAACGCAATTGTTCCAAACTTTGTAAATTTAAAATTGCTGTGCCCAAAATAGAAGATCCAATTTTGGCATTTGATCAATTAATTATTAATTTGTTAACAAGCAAAAAGAAAAAATGAATCATTCTTGCTCTGAAAACTTTTCAGACACAAGAATCATCGACAGTTATTCATGTTTGTCCAGTAATCGAATCTGTTGAGGCCAATCATCATTTGGGATTTGCAGCAATGAAGGCCTAATCATTGTCTGAGGTATCGGTCAGCACTGGTACCCTTGATCTTGGTTTACCCTATTAACTTGTCTTCCTTTTGGTATACGGACATCCTCTTTTCCAATGTCCCATCCGTCCACATTTGAAACACCGGTTTCTGTCGTTGTCTGATCTGTGCACCTGTGCACTTGTATTGCTGGGCTGCATCTCTACATCCCTGCGTTGCCACTGCAATCTCTCGTTATCTCCTGAAACACGAAAAAATTCTCTGTACCGTCCTTTTTGGGGAGACAACTGGAAATCTGATGGGACAACTGTCACTTTCGTTCCTAATTTCGAGGGCAGTTGTGCATTTGTCTCCTCCACTGTATCCTGTATCCTTTTTATTTTAAGTTCTAGATCCGTTATCCGTTCTTGCTGTTCCCGTTGTCTGGATTCACCATCCCAAAGATGGAATGCAAGCCAGTCTACCGTTAGATTCTGTCTCTTCCTGGCTTTCAATCTTTGTTCCAATCTTTCCAATCGACTTCGCTCGAATGTACCATCTCTTGGAAACTCCTCATCATGTCCCTTTGTCCACAAATACCAATTCTCGACCTGCCTTATAGCTTCGGCACCATAACGGTCGTACATATGATGTGTACAAGTACCTTTTTGTGGAATTTCTGGTTGTCCTTGTGTATTCTTGCAGGCTCCATTTCCCATTCTGCCTTTTATCAAAGTAGCGTTGGATGTGTTGTAGCTTGTTCCAGGTTCCTCTAAAGCTTCACTCGTACCTCCAGGAAGGATCTCTCCACCTGTTCACACGGTGATTTCCAGAGAATCTCCCTCAGCTGTGGCTTTTGCACAATCCAATCTCACAGATCAGTATTTGCAGATGAGCCGGAGGGTCAGTATGAAATGGGTGAATCCTCAGGTGTCCGCTCTGTTTGACGGGGAAATCACACAATGGTAACCGCACATATATATCTGTATATAAACTCACCACCTTGCTCAATTTTCCCAGGTTGTCTCCACATTGATAATATCTCGCAAATATATCAAAGCTTCTTTCTTGAGACCGCATTTTCATCAATCAAACAATCAATATATTCAATTCAATTTATTCAGTTCAATTTATGCAATTAAATTCAATCAATTAGATTCAATCAATTAACAATTCAATCAATTATTCAATTTCAATTAATTCATCAATATTCATCAATAAATCAAATTAATCATTTTGGATGTCTCCTTGCATAAGCCCTTTCCCCAATGATGTCAGGACAGGTCCATCCATTGACTGAGATCGAATTTCATCGGTCGTCACCTCAGATTCGTACCTCATGTCAATTGATGAATCACCGTCCTGTCCTAGGGTCATATCTGACATATTTTCCCATTTTGCCTGGTCTCCACAAATTTTCTTTGCAACCACTAAAGGCAACTCATCCTTCATTCGTGAGACAGCCAAAATGGATGGCAGATATTAAAGTTCTTTGGGAAAAATATCTCATCATTTTCCTTTTAATAGTACCCAAACTCTCTTGGCAATTTAAATTTCGTAAAACTCCTGAAATAAGACTGTAAATTCCTTCAATCATGCTAAATTTTGAAGCTCCATCGCTTGTAACACCCAATTTATCCCATAGGGCTTGAAAGTTCTTTCCCAAGTTCATGCAATCATTCTGCATTTGAACCCTATGATATCATTCATAATAATCATCATGATTTTATAGTCATGGTCATATCATAATCATCTATTTAAAACGAACATTTCCTTTATCACCACAGTTATGTGGTATAATCAACAATAGAATAAAACTGTACATAGCAACAGGCTACCTCATGGCCACTTAGTATACCTATTGACAATAAGTCATAACAGTATCGAATAATCATTGAACAATTCAAAAATCGCTTCCACTGCTCCAGCCGCAGCATTCGTCATTTTGTCTGCTCATCCGCATGACCAAAACGAAATAAAAGGAGCTCAACCATTACACAGCGCTTTTAATGGCGCATGCCATAGAAACTCAACGCAATTTCGACTCGGCCAGAAAACGAGCAAATTTTGCAGGATGTTAACTGGAATTAGTCGTGAAAATATATCCAAAATACACAAAAATACACTCCCACACAAATAAACAACAAACCCAAACAAACCCAAGGTCGACCCTCTTACACAGTAAATTACATCATTTCAGCATCGTATTGATTGCTGAAATATTCCAGGGTTTATACATACCTTAAAAGAGGTATGCGTGGTGTTGCCCCCTCCCACGTTTATTCCAGGGTTTATACACACCTTAAAAGAGGTATGCGTGGTGTTGCCCCCTCCCACTTTTAATTCCTCATTAAATTACTTATTAAATTACTTATTAAATTACTCATTAAATTACTCATTAAATTACTCATTAAATTATTCGTTAAATTACTCATTAAATTACTCATTAAATTACTCATTAAATTATTCGTTAAATTACTCATTAAATTACTCATTAAATTACTCAGTAAATTACTCATTAACTTAACTTACATAGTTTCAGCATTGTATTGATTGCTGAAATATTCCAGGGTTTATACACACCTTAAAAGAGGTATGCGTGGTGTTGCCCCCTCCCACTTTTAATTACTCATTACATCGTTTCCATTAAAAAAACATCGCTTCTACTGCTCCAGCCGCAGCATTTGTCACTTTGTTTGCTCATCCGCATGACCAAACCGAAATAAAAGGAGCTCAACCATTACACAGCGCTTTTAATGGCGCATGCCATAGAAACTCAACGCAATTTCGACTCGGCCAGCAAACGAGCAAATTTTGCAGGATGTTAACTGGAATTAGTCGTGAAAATATATCCAAAATACACAAGAAATACACAAAAATACACTCCCACACAAATAAACAACATTTATTCCGTTCAACAGAACAAACATTTCCTCTATCATGACACGCATGTCTTCAAAATTATATGACCAAGAGAAAAAGTAAAATTAATTAAAACTGCGGGCAGTGATGATCCGGGGACCATACCGCTCCATCCTGATTGGACGAGTGCGTGCTAGAGTCGTTAACAACGACAGTCCAGATCCGATTGTTCAAAATTTCAACTCAATCGATCGAAAAATGAACGCAGGGATGCATTTTAAAGGTGCAGTGGCACTAACTGAGTTGCCACGAATATGGCCACGAAATTGCCAATATGGCCATCACAAAATATTTTCCTTAATCAATTGGCTCATAGCATAACCAATCTGCAAGTATTTCATCCGAAGATGTATCTCTCAGGAATTTTAATTAAATAAGTCATTTATAAATCAACGAGTTAATTTATTAAATGATTAATCAATAAATCAATATTTTCCTTGACAGCCACATCACTTGGTCAGTGTCATGTCCAAATATCAGCTTCCTTACTCAAAAGGTGCCTGAGTTAATGTAATGTAATTACTGTAATAAGATTACTGCAATTACTGTAATGATTACTGTAATTACTGTAATTACCGGAACTGTAATTACTGTAATTACCTCAGGTAATTACTGTAATGTAATTACTGTAATGTAATAAGAAATGTAATTAATTAAATAAGTACTTCATTAATCGTTAATAATGAAATAATTCCTGAATTCTCATTCGATTCACTTGACATTCGAATGTCCCCAAAACGTTGGAGCAAAACGTTGCAACAACGAAAGTGAAACGTTGTAGCGACGTTGTGGAAACGTTAGCAAAACCCAACATTTGAATGTTCCCATTCATTCCAACAACAAGTTCCAACAACAAGTTCCAACAACAAGTTCCAACAACAAGTTCCAACAACAAGTTCCAACAGCAAGTTCCAACAACAAGTTCCAACAACAAGTTCCAACAACAAGTTCCAACAAGTTCCAACAGCAAGTTCCAACAGCAAGTTGCAACAACAAGTTCCAACAAGTTCCAACAACAAGTTCCAACAACAAGTTCCAACAACAAGTTCCAACAGCAAGTTCCAACAGCAAGTTCCAACAACAAGTTCCAACAGCAAGTTCCAACAACAAGTTCCAACAACAAGTTCCAACAACAAGTTCCAACAAGTTCCAACAGCAAGTTCCAACAACAAGTTCCAACAGCAAGTTCCAACAACAAGTTCCAACAACAAGTTCCAACAAGTTCCAACAGCAAGTTCCAACAACAAGTTCCAACAACAAGTTCCAACAGCAAGTTCCAACAGCAAGTTCCAACAACAAGTTCCAACAACAAGTTCCAACAACAAGTTCCAACAAGTTCCAACAGCAAGTTCCAACAACAAGTTCCAACAGCAAGTTCCAACAACAAGTTCCAACAACAAGTTCCAACAAGTTCCAACAGCAAGTTCCAACAGCAAGTTGCAACAACAAGTTCCAACAACAAGTTCCAACAACAAGTTCCAACAAGTTCCAACAGCAAGTTCCAACAACAAGTTCCAACAGCAAGTTCCAACAACAAGTTCCAACAAGTTCCAACAGCAAGTTCCAACAACAAGTTCCAACAACAAGTTCCAACAACAAGTTCCAACAAGTTCCAACAGCAAGTTCCAACAACAAGTTCCAACAGCAAGTTCCAACAACAAGTTCCAACAAGTTCCAACAACAAGTTCCAACAACAAGTTCCAACAACAAGTTCCAACAGCAAGTTCCAACAGCAAGTTCCAACAACAAGTTCCAACAACAAGTTCCAACAACAAGTTCCAACAAGTTCCAACAGCAAGTTCCAACAACAAGTTCCAACAGCAAGTTCCAACAACAAGTTCCAACAACAAGTTCCAACAACAAGTTCCAACAACAAGTTCCAACAACAAGTTATTATCACATTGCAATGACCTCTAAACATTCCGAAACCAATATCCCATTAAAAAATCCCATTAAAATCCCATATTTTATCACCCTTTGCATTGTTGAAAGCAATTAATTCCATAACTTAATATTACCTCAATTTATATATACTAGGGCGTGCCCGCACGTACGTGCTCGCCCGTACGTGCTTGCAAAAAACATGCGTGCAAGCAACAACAAAAACTTTGAAACCACGTGGCAGTTACGACCACAGAACCACCCTCCTATTTGCATGGAATGGTTTGGTCCATTCGCAAAGCCAAAACGAACGACTTGCGAGTACGGTGACCATACCTTGGGACCCCCTTGTCCAATTAATTTCAAACCTTGACAAATTTTCCATTCCTTCCCTTCCTGATCTTTCGTGGCATCTCTGCCATTAAAATCCCATATTTTGTGAGCGTGCCGAATCAGTAAGCATCACCCCTTCTATGAGCCTCGACCAGAGGGTGGTTGTTACTCACAAACACCATTTCCTGTAACTATCTCTCACTAGGGCATGCCCGTACTATATATATATCTAAAATTATATCCCCCGCCGAGCAAGTCGCTGGCTCCAAGTCGAGTGCTTTGAACAAAAAAAAGAAGTACTCTAAACGGTGGTTTTTTATTCAACCGTGAAGCATGTCTCAAAGGCTTCTTGATGGACCTGGACAAAATTTGATGCAATTTTTTTTCTCAATCGCCATCTTTCATCATAATTCTGGACCGGCATGAGGGGGGGTTGTCTGTCATGAATTTATAGGCATGGCGGGAAAACTGAAAAAAATTATTTATTTAAAACGGGTGTACACGATTGTACACGTGTACGGACGGACCTTACCGAACCGGCAAACAAGTCGCTTCATGCACATCAGTGGTGCGTTTCTTCGTGGCGCGTGTCAGAAGAATTACACAGCGCAGGAAAAATACGTATTTACAGAAATCGTTAATAAAAAAAACTCGGATAATCGCTAAAATCGTTGTGGCCGGTGTACCATATTGGAAATATATATATATATATAAATATAATTCCGTTTCCCGGTTCCCTGTCGCTCGCCGAGCGCCGATCAAGTCAAGTGCTTCGAACAAGTGCAAAAAAAAAGTAGTACTTTATCCGTGTGCGGGTGAGTAAACGAGTGTACCGGCCTTACACGTCCTGGAAGCAAGCGGTCGCAAGGTGCACACTTGCTCCGCCCGCTTCCAGGTCACAGTAAGGCCCTTTAATAACCAGCGCAAAAATACGTTTTTACAGAAATCATTTAGAAAAAAAACGAATAAATTGCTACAGTCGTTTATCGAAATCCCATTCGTGATGGCTCACGCCACCTATATCGCGGCATCGGTGCGCAAAGAAGCCCCAGTCCACCTGCTCCCCCATGTATGTACCCATAACTTCCAAGTTCGTAAATCATATTGGACCAAACAAGACACACTCACCTTTTAAAGAAGACTTGTTTGTGTGTACAATTGATCCCAGCGGTGCCTCCAAGATTGTCAGGGAATTTGTACTGGGGGACTCACAGGACTCCAACGACCGGACACAGGTTACAAAGGTCTAGTTTATTAAACTGTATTCACTTCATCCAATTACCAAAATGATACCGCATAATATAATGGATCAGGTTAACTCTTTTCGCTGGTCCTTCTCGTTCATCCGACACTCCCGTTCGGTCAGCGCTTCACGTAGCAAGTTCTCCCGACTCCAGCCGCAGCTCCCGCTTATATGGACCAACTCGACTTAATCCTCTGTCCGCTGAACTCGTAATCTCTTCTCCGCTAATGTCCCGAGGTCATGCATCGCACCGAGTCCTGGCATCAGCTCGCTCCCCTCCTGCTGTGATCTCCATTTACACAGCAGGGGGGGGGGGGGTGCTCTAGCCTGGGGCCTTGACCAGGTGTTTCCAAAGGATTATCATGTTCATGCACATTCTGCTTCGTTACCAGATTTAATCAATGAGTTACCAGGGCCAATCAATACGTTACACTGAGTTACACTTCCACACCTCTCAGATAAGGGTTGTAGAATGAAACGACTAAAAAAACTTTTAAAGGAGCCGAAGGTACTTGGAATCGTCCCCGCATGAAAGGAGTGTGCCTCTGCAAAACGAAACAGTTGGAGAACTTCCTGATCAACTCATCCTAAGATTACTGCTATCCTGCGGACCATCCAATAGAAGGGATGCATCAGGTTTCTGAGAAATTGGTTGGAAAATAAGGGACGAGTAGGAAACAGAAGTTTCAGGGGTAACCTCCCCTGGGAGCCACCACAATCCGAAATTGAAACATCGCGGCCTAAAGAGTTTGTGCAGGCCATCGGATGGAAGAGCTGTATCGGGTTTCAAACTAATAGTTTGGTAAATGAGGAACGTGTAGGGATCCAATGTTTGGGGGATAACCCCCCGACCTCATGGGAGCCACCATTATGCGAGATCGATCCGAAGTTGGGGGGGCGGGGGTGATTGGGGTAGGTAACCTCTCATGGTTGCCCCCATTATCAGAAATAAGAAAATCGAAGCCTGAGCAATTGTGCAGGCCTTCAAGTAGAATGGCTGCATCAGGTTTTGGAGCATTTGGTTGGTAAATAAGCTACAAGTACTGCAAAAACTTCCTGCAATGTGGACCCATGAAAAGCCGAAGATGGTGCGTGCTAACCAAACATTTGTGCTTCTTACCACCGGTGCACAATGGGAAGGTCATATCTGGGGCTTGTTAATCAACAGTCTAGATCTAAAATGACAATATTTACTAATATGAATACGCATTGCGTAGAGTGAGAGCGTCGTTGACAATGGTCAGTCGATCGAGTACGCAACCCTCGAAAACATCTGTAGGCCTAGGCCTAGCTAGGCTAGGTTGTTTGATCTTGGGCTTAGAATTCAAATTCAAATTAATTTTATTGAATGGATAGATTGGGATAGAATGCAGGACTTACCTACTGTAGGCTATATAGTCTAGACTTCTAGTCGACTGGACCAGGTACGTAGGTCCGACTGGCAGGTACGTACTGAAATCGGTGTACCTGGCTTAAATAAAGTCGGTGTAGCTGGCGGAAAACTGAAGTTGGTGTAGATGGCGGAAAACTGAAATTGGTCTACCTGGCTGAAAGGAAGTCGGTGTAGCTGGCGGAAAACTGAAGTCGGTGTAGCTGGCAGAAAACTGAAGCCGGTGTAGCTGGTGGAAAAAAGAAGTCGGTGTAGCTGGCGTAAATGATGAGCGGTTTCGAATTCAAAATCCGTTCTGTACAGTACTGTATTGTAATTTGTTGATTTTAATCACCAGGTGAAAATAATTTATCGGTCGCGCCAGACCAAAGCAAGATCACGTGAGCAAGATGGCGGATCATGGAAGGAACAAGATAGCGGATCATGGAAGGGACATTTGAAATGACAACATGAAATTTTGTTCCCAAGGGAATGGGGAATGACAGTGAAATTTTGAATGGATTTACATATACAGCAATACCCTGTTTTACGCCATTTCGACCTACGTCAAATCCGACTTTACGCCACTCTTCTAGAGTAAATTTCATACACGTACGCTATAATTTCATACGTTATATGTACGCGTAGCTGCTGGTTCTCATTCAAAACAAAGGCGACGCCATATGCATTTTGTCCTGTGCTGCGGTCGCGTGCTTGCTTTGCCTTTCGCTGTTATTTTTGTGATTATTCCTATACTGTGTAAAGGTTCCTTTACTGTGTAAAACAACCAACGCAACGTGGCAATGGTGAAACATGACGACGATGCCGGCTCGGAAGACCATCCGTGGCAGACGTCACGTCACGTCACCGTGCAGAGTGTGCAATGTCCGCGACGAGGTCAGGCCCCATGGCCCATGTGAAATGAACGACCGTGTCATGCCTCGAGCCGGGGTGCCTCGTCGGGCACCTCGCCGGCATCCGATGTCGACGAACCGATCGACGTGTGCATGTGCACATGTGCATGGATTTGCAAATGCCGGCCTGTACGTCGTCGTTTCTGCGTATATCACATCGTCCAAAAAAAAAGAAGCATGCAACTTCGGCCGCTCGAGGAAAGACGGGGCACGCTTACGACTAGGAGGCGATCGTCGATCCCCGGGGCGGCCGGGTTCACGGAACCCTGAGCTCGTTCGTTCATCACAGACGACACGACACGACCACCGGTGAAACTGCTCGGACACGTTGGGTAAAGCACGCCGTGGTGAAGCAGGCCGCGGAGCCACTCGGCACACAAGCCCGCTCACGGTCGACCCGTCCGTGCCGGTCACCCCGTTCGAGGAGAAGACCTGACAGATAGAAAACGACGGAGAGACTCCCGACGGGGTGCGGCAAAGATTCAGGGCGAAGCCGCAGCCTCCTCCAGTTATATAATCTAGTTTTACGGTGTTTGTCTTCATTTTAAGGCATTTTAAAGACATTACGCCCGGTTTACGTAAAAAACCGAGTTATGTCACGGCTTATGGAACCAATTAATGATGTAGGCCGGGGTATTGCTGTACAGTGTACATGCAATTGCCATAGAGGTTCGCTTACGAAGTGGAAGACTGAAGTCGGTGTAGCTGGCGGAAAACTGAAGTCGGTGTAGCTGGCGGAAAACTGAAGTCGGTGTAGCTGGCGGAAAACTGAAGCCGGTGTAGCTGGTGGAAAAAAGAAGTCGATGTAGCTGGCTTAAATGATGAGAGGTTTCGAATTCAAAATCCGTTCTGTACAGTACTGTATTGTAATATATTGATTTTAATAACCAGGTGAAATGATGTTTGGCAGGCATGAGGAGTTGGGGTGGGACGGAGTAGGAGTTGTATGGGTTGTGATTTGTTATATGGTTGTGAGTCATATATACTGTGTGTATATACATATATATATATATATATATATATATATACAGTATATATATACAGTCACGTGAAAAAGTAAGTACACCCCATGTAAAGTTTTGACTTTTTCAACATATTTCAAAATACAGCTATTTGATCTTCATTTCAAAAATATTGATAGATAAAGGTGATACAATATAACAAATATCATGAAACATTTACATTTTGCAGTCCATTGTATAATTTAAATAAACATAAATGCAAATTTCGCATATGGAAAAAGTAAGTACACCCTTGGCTCTAATAGGTGGTATTGCCCCCTATGGCAGAAACAACCTCAAGTAGGCATTTCTTATAACTGTATAGCAGTCTCTGACATCGACTGGGAGAAATTTTTGCCCACTCCTCCATGCAGAATTCTTCTCAGCTGTGCGATGTTTGAGGGGTTTCTTGCATGCACAGCTCGTTTCAAATCCCCCCACAACATCTCGATGGGATTTAGATCCAGGCTTTGACTTGGCCATTCCAGAACCCTCCATTTCTTCCTTTTCAGCCATTCCTTGGTGGATTTTCTTTTATGTTTAGGGTCATTGTCAGGTTGCAAGGTCCACCTTCGGTTGAGCTTCAACTTTCTGACAGATGGCCTCACATTATCCTCAAGCACCCTCTTGTACAATGAAGAATTCATTGTGGATTCTATGATTGTGAGCTGCCGAGGCCCTGATGCAGCAAAGCTGCCCCAAACCATAATATTTCCACCACCATGCTTTACAGTTGGTATCAGGTTCTTGTGGTCAAATGCTGTCTTTGGTTTTCGCCAAACATGTCTTCTGGTACTGTGGCCAAATAACTCTACCTTTGATTCATCTGTCCAGAGCACATTGCTCCAGAAGTGCTGGTCTTTGCCGAGGTGTTCATTGGCAAACTTTAGTCTTGCCCTGATGTTCTTTCTGGACAGCAAAGGTTTCCTCCTGGCACACCTCCCATGTAGATCAAATTTGTGCAGCCTCTTTCTAATGGTGGACTCGTGCACTTTGACATCAACAGTGGCAAGAGCTACCTGTAGGTCCCGTGATGAGATTCTGGGTTTCTTAGAGACTTCTTTCAGCATCTTGCGGTCTGCTCTCGGGCTGAACTTTCTGGGGCGGCCTGGCCTGAACAAGTGGCAGTTGTTTGGAATCTTCTCCACGTGTAGATGATCTTCCAGACAGTCGAATGATTGATTTCAAATTGTTTGGAGATCTTTTTAAATCCCTTCCCAGACTCGTAGGCATCTATAACCTTCTTTCTGAAGGCCTCAGATAGCTCTTTTGATCGAGGCATGGTGATGCCGCACACTTCAACAACAAAGAGCAAACCAAACTAAATGTCTGAGGTTTAAATAAGACAGGTTCCCCCAAGATCCTCTCTAACGATGTTCTAATCATTTGCACCTGAGCTTGTGCACCTGATTCTAATTTTAGGTATTTGAAGTCGTGATAAATGTCGTGGTGTACTTACTTTTTCCACATTCACGTGACTGTATATATATATATATATATAATTTCCGCGACATATATATTTCCGCGATATATTTCCGCGATATAATTTCTGCGATATATATATATATATTTATATTTATATATATATATATATATATATATATATATATATATATATATATATATATATATATATATATATGTTTGGTTCTGGGGCCACAAAATAAATTATACTCGATTTTTGTATCTATTGGTGAAAGCAAAAGTGTCTGTTCGTGTGTGTGCGTACATTTGCGTGCGTACGTTCGTGTGTGTGCCTATGTGCCCGTTTTTGTTATATCCACGGCCACTGGTAGCTCATTGTATTACCAGAAATTGATATGAACCAACTCCTCTCACACATTTCTCGTTTTCCTAAATTTCAGTGAGTCCGATTTTCATTCAGCAACATAATAATTCTGGTTATCCGTCTTGAAATAGCCACTCTTGCATCTGAATGCTGAAAATTATGTTTCAAAGGCGTTTGATTTGACCCCCGCAGATTTTGCGCTCGCAATGGCGGGTTAAAAGTTGCTTGTGAGCCGAACCGATTCACTGTAAACACACACATGAATCGGAACAGGTGCATAAAAGTCCTCATTTAGCATTCATATGTCATTTCAAAGTCCTGTATTGTATGTTTATAAAACCAATTATATTAATTAGGCCTTTTGTCCTCGTACTCTTGGGCTTTTATGAATTACTCTGACATTCTAGTGGAGGGAATTGATGATTACCTCGCGAAGGAAAATCCATTTACTTGTTCATTGCCAGCTGGGGAGGTGTCACCTTAGGCAGAATGAACAATTGGAGTGATTAAAACGATTAAGATCTGATCTGTTTGCAAATTAATAATCATGGGTGAAGCTGGACATTGCAAGTTTTCTCAGTTGGGGAGAAAGTGACGCAGGTTGAAGGTATATGTAAGGGAGTCCATCTTTCATCAGCAGAAAATGATAAAGATTCAGTGACAAATAGTCATTGAAGAGTTTGAAAACTGGCAACAGGGAATAAAAATAGTTGATTCACTGCAGAGAGAGAGAGAGAGAGAAAGAGGATGCAAAGGGCATCATCATCATTGAGTGGCTGGTAGTGCACTCTGGTTTAAGAATGCCACCGAGAGTGACTTTCCTGTTGAGATAATGCGCACATGCATGGCCTGCAAGCATGGAGGATCGCAGCCGCAGCTATTTTACACTTGAGCACAGTTTGACTCGAGGAACTCCTGATGCATTGGGTTGGACGAACCATGACACAAAGACCTCTCGATTCCCTCCTCGTTTTCAACATCTGCCAAATTATCTGTGACCGAAGTGGAAACGAAGGGAGCTCAAATAATGTCCAGCAATGCAGAAGTCTCCATGCTCGTGTCTGAGCTCTGTGTGTTGAAGACCTCCATGTAGAGTTTAATTATATTTCAATTTTTGCTTTTCATGCTTTTGAAAATTTTGAATTTCATGCTTGTGCTGTGTTCATTATAGAGTTAAGAGATGGCCTGAATACAAATTGCAAGTAATTCAAATATGCAAACGCCAAGAAATTTAGTAACTAGGGGTTGCTGATTTTTTTTTGAGGTTGTCGTATATTCCTTGTTTCATGAAGTCGTTTATTTTTATACAACTAGTCGGGCTCCATTCTCATTGCTCTGCGCACAACAAATGTCTGCATGTACAACAAGGTTTGTCTCCACACGTCCACATGTAGGGGTGGAGGGTGAATTTAGTTCTTGTAATTGGAATAGGAAGGCTATTGTTGGAATATGATTGCAGTCAGACTAATCCATTGGCTCATCGGGGGTATAGCGCACACACCCTTTTTGCGCACCAAAAGTGGATACCTGGATTCTCCACACCTGACGCCAATTGATTGGCACCTCGTGAGATGGGAAAAAGGACATTACCAAAGGCTGCAAAGTCGTACATGTCACTGGACTCATGTAACATTCACCCACACACTTGCACGAGAACCAAAAGGGTCAAAGGAATAAGCAATTTGATGGGAAGTGTGTGTGTGTGTGTGTGTGTGTGTGTGTGTGTGTGTGTGTGTGTGTGTGTGTGTGTGTGTGTGTGTGTGTGTGTCTGTCTTTGTGTCCCCATCTATGTATTTTCGCTTTAAAAATGTTTTCTCTGCAACTGTGATTGATGCAAAACTTTTAACATATGAGGGACTCCGCATGGAGAATACTTTAACGCTAACTCTGACATCATAGATCACATGGTGTAATGAAAATGATTCAAGACCTCGCTCCAAGATAAGAGGCTTTATTGAAATCGATCTTCACATCCTACACACACAGGCAATAAACTCATTAGTCCTACAAAGCATATAAAAGCACATGAAAGCATGTATAAATTGGGTAAAGCTTTCTAACACATTAGCCACCAACAGTCTTGTCTTACCAAGATGAACCAGCGCACATCTCTGTATAACCCATTCAGCTTGCAGAAACCGCCTATCCGCGCACACAAAGCGCTCGCACATAAATAGGCCAGCGAGGAGTCTCACGTCTCCTAAACCTCTTCTTCTTCTTCTTCTTCTTCATTTTATCACACATGATATGGCAGCCATATTGGATGAAAGGGGAAAAAATGGACATCATTTTCTCTGAAACCGCTCAATGAAAAAAATTAAACTTCGCATATCTCATCAACTCTTTATGGGGTGTATCGGGTGATAATGATGATATCATCAGTGAAGTGGTATTCCAGCCATAATTGGTTGAATTGAAATCCTTGTCCAAAAATGCTTTTCTCTGCAACCGCTTGTCTGATCGATGCAAAACTTTAAACATAGGAGGGACTCCCCAATGAGAATATTATAATGCTCATTCTGATGTCATAGGTCACATGGTATGGCAGGCATGTCGGATTATAATCTGGATATCATTTTCTCTGAAGTGGGTCAACAAAAGAAATTGTAGCTTGGCATATTTTAGTATAATGGAGCAAACGTATATGGTTATGTATATTTGTGACCAAAATGTCTTCTTCTTCTTCAAATTTTTTCAACAATTTAGACTGCTGAGACCCCTTAGACTTTTGAAGACCCATTAAGTCCCCCAAGACACTTAATACCACCAATAGCCCAAAAGACTCTGAAGACCGACAACCCAAAATACCCCAAAGACCCAAAGGTCCCTGAAGACTCTTTTAAAGACCCCAAAACCCCAAAGGACATGAAGACCCAAAATACATTGACGACACAAAAAGACCTGAATACCCAAAAGGACATGAAGACCCAAAACACCACAACAACCCAAAAAACCCCGAAAGGACCCGAAGACCCAAAAGGCACTTAAACACACATAGGACCCAAAAGACCACAAAGATCCGACCATTTAAGCCCATGATGGCCCTGGGTGAGCCACATTTCCAAGCTGGCCTCCAAAGCCAGTCTTCGACTGGGCATCCTCCATTGTGTGAAGTAATTCCTTGGCAAAACTGAGCTACGATCCACTTACAAAGCTTTTATCTGCAGTTTGATAGAGTACTTTTCTCCCCTCTAGGCTGGTGCTCTTGCCTCACACTTAGCTCGGCTTCACATTGTAGAAACCAAGGCTTTTGAAAACATTGGTATCTCTTGCGAAGCAGCTGATTCTGAGGACCTTTCACTCTCTCACCGCAAGCAGGTTAATGGTCTTTCTATCTCTACCACCTCCTCTCTGGCCTTGCACCCCCTGCTCTGTCTGTGCTCTTTCGCCCCTGATATTTCTGACGGCAATCCACTTCTGGTGAAACTTCCAAAATCAAGACTCCCTGCTCACCTTCATTCTTTCAGTCCTCTTTTTCCCGCATCTGGAACAAATTCCCACACTCTCTTCAATTGTACTCTTCCCCCCTTTCCAAAGGAGTTTTTCCTCCTTGGACAAACGCTGTTAACATTCATAAATAGGTTATCGTGGGGTGTTTTTGGACACCTCTACCGGAAGTAACAAAATATTATAAACCACAATCACGTGTGATTACCTTTTTAAACAGTCGCTACTGCTGTTTAACACTCAACTGGAAAGGAGGAAACCTTACGTGCTTGAGGAATCGTCGACAAATCACTTCCCCCACAGTCTAAGGGAACCAAGCCTAAATCTACTGTAATCTACAGACTTGGCATTTAATATGGAATATTTTTTTTGTGGGGGTGAACTTACTTTTCAAGGTGACTTAGAACCAAAAGTTCATTGGAATTATGTTGAAATTATTCTAGATTTTGTTAATGTTACCTTTAAAAGAAACAAAAACCACATTTGACATTTCGAAGCAAATAAATTGATCCTTGAAAGTGATGTAAACTGATATCGAACTCAATTCACGGACAGTACTGTGTTAAACTTCTGTACGTTTTCCAGAAGTATCTCTTTATTTTGCACATTAGCCAAATTTTTTTTCAACAAAAACAAAAGCTAAATTATGACTGGGATTATGGACAGTAAAATTACAGTTCAGTACTTCGTGTAACTCCCACGAGCATTCAGGAGAGCACGTACACGTCGAGGCATGCTGTTCACGAGATTTGCCAAGGTTTGGACAGGAATCGCTTGCCATGCAGTGACAATAGTCTGCTGCAATTCACGCACAGAGGTAGGCTGCTGGTCCAAGTTGTCGATTTGACGCGTTAATTCTGCCCACAAGTTCTCTATCGGATTCATATCCGGGGACATGGCAGGCCACTCCATATGCTCTACACCACGGTCAGCAAGAAAGTGTTGGATAATGCGAGCAGGATGAGGCCGTGCATTGTCATCTTGGAAGACAAAGTTTCCTCGAAAGGCTGCACGAGCAAATGGAAGCAATGTTTCTTCCAGAATGACCCTGTACTTGAACTGGTTCAGGTTTCCATTTTTTTTTTTTTTTTTTTTTTTTTTTTTGTGTATACTGAATCGAGGCTCGTGAAAGAGCTAACATTTACTTCACAAACAAATCGACCAGACAAACAAAATACACAAAAAGAGGGAGCAGAAGACAAGATGGGGAGAAAAGGGGAAGCACACAAACACAACATCCGAGAGCAGGGAGATGTGTGGAAGGGAGAGGGCCCGGGGGGAGGAGGCATGGGAAGGGGGGGGGGGGGGGGGAGGGGGAAGTATAAAGCACAAGGACACCAAGGACTTCCAGGACAGAAGTTGGTATTTCAAAAAGTGGAATTGGGGTGAAATTAGCGGGGATAGAAAAGATCAAGGTTTTGGATGGGGGAAGATAAGAGATGGTGGTGAACAGCTGTTTTAAAGACTTGGAGGGTGGAGTGGGATTGAAGAGAGTGAGGGAGCACCGTTCCATTCAGAACAACCTGGTCAGTTTTGCCCCCTGCATGAAAAGCAGCCAAAACGGTCACCCCACCACCTCCAGCTTGGACTCTTGGCACTATACAATCTTCGTTGTGGGCTTCATGCACTTGTCTGCACACTCCGATGCGGCCATCTTGACGATAGACCAGAAATCTAGACTCGTCACTGAAGGTCACGTGATTCCAGTGTCCTGGCTGCCATTGACGGTGCTCTCTGGCCCACTGCAATCGGCGCTGGCTGTGTCGTCTGGTCAGGCGTGGCTTTCTCAGGGGACGCCTGGCACGATAGCCTGCTTGAACCAGTCGTTGGTTGACTAGCCTTCTGGATACAGGCACATTTGTCAGTTGCTGGCACTCAGCCCTAAGCCGATTAGCTGACTTGGTACGGCCATCGCAGACTAACCGGTGTAGCTGGCGATCATCTCTCCTTGTGGTTCTGCGTGGACGTCCTGGCCTCGGTATTGGAGTAGGGACACCCCTCTGAGAATTTCGTTTCAGGATCTTTGACACCTGACCTTGAGTGATGCCATACTGCCGAGCAATAGCACGCTGTTTCATGCCAGAATTTCGTAAAGCCACCACTCCATGACAAACAGCATTGTCAAGTTGACGGAGTATCTCCAGAGGAAGCGGCAATAACTTTTGTAGACGTGCAGCAGTTGTTTTCCACTAATACAGAACGCAACAACCCTTATATACCCGATTGTGAAGCCAATCGTCAAATGTACCTGTCCTTACATTTTGTCACGCCACCTGTGATATAATCCTGTTATTGACTTCTTGCTGCGAAAGACAATCAGTGACATGGTTCTTTCAACAAAGACATCACCGAAGGGTAAAAGAAACTCACCAGATTGATATACTGAGTTCAGAAAGTAAACCCAAGTCAAGAAAAAAATAATATTCCATATTAAATGCCAAGTCTGTATATACCCAAGAGTCTATGATAATATGACCCTTCCTGCTGATCCCATATGTAGTGGATGTACTTGTTTGTAAACTCTCCAATCACACAGTATTTTACCTCCGACACAGCAGATGGACAGAGGTTATGTTTTCACCAGTTTGTCTGTCTGTGAGCAGGATATCTCAAGAAGAATGGACGGATTCGGACGAAAGTTGGTGGACAGGTTGGGTGTGTGATAAGGACGAATTTATTCGATTTTGGTGAAGGTATTGAATACATGCCGGAAAGCATTATTATTTAGCATTGCTCCTATTCTGGAAGGTCGATTGTTCAAACACCAGCTGAGTCATACAAACTATTCTTATAATGGTAAATGCTGCTTCCTTGCTTGAGATTCAGCAGTCAAGAGGATAGAGCACAGACATTCCCCAGAGGTTGACATCCATGGGGAGGAGGAAATTTTCCATAGGAAATGTTTCGCTGAGTGTGGTAAGAAAGGCAGCGCCATTGTTTTACCCAGAGTACCCAGAGCTGGTACTCAGAAAGTGATGGCTTTTCCCCGAAGCTCAGTGGCTGTGTAAGACTGGTGTTGGATTAACGGTTAATGTGGCTGGCTTAAGATCTTGGGGTGTTGCGTTTGAACCCCTGTCATGTCGTTAAATAACACCAGGTGGGTTGCCTCAGCCTGTCATCCTCAGCCTGTGAGATGTGCGTGTGGCAGTTCCATTGTGAGTCTATGAGAAAGAAAAAAGAAAAAAAGGTTTCTGGTGTCAAACAAGTGTTTGGCAAAAAAGCAAGATTAAAAAAAGTGTTTGCAAAAAAGCAAGAAAAAACAATGCAAATAATAAAAAAGAGCTAAATAAAGGAAAATTCTAACAGAACCTGCAATATTTATTGGCATCGGCATGAATGAAAATCGTGACTTTGGAATTTTTTGTCAATATCTCATTATGGGCTATTCTCGAGATCCCAATTTGATCCCTGCTGGTAGAAAAGTGGTCACCAAAAGCAGTTTAGGCAGTTATATCTCCATGAGCTGCATCTAAATGGGAAACAAAGCTAAAATGCATTGTAAACTTAGAAATGCACTTTTTATGGTCTTTTCATTATGTACTTGCAGTCCTGTCCAATGCAGAGCGTAATGGTACGAAGAACACCGGGTCACCAAAAGTCCTTTATGCCACACTAATGAAAAACAAATCACTCATCAAGGTGCAATAAAAATATGCTTTGGCCAGCTGTTTAGAAGTGCGATACTGGCAGCAAGGCAGCTCTGCGAGTGAGAGCAGGGGTCGCTCTATTCACAACCAAATTTAATCAGAACTAGAAAGCATCTGAAAATGCAAAGCCCATCCGAGTCCGCTTTGTATTCAGATATATTCTTCTTGCATAAGCTAAACATGACGAAAACAGTTAGAAAAAAAATACAAAATGAAAATTGATGATTTTATGCAGCCTTGACCTTTGAGCTTTTGATCTAAAATAAATAATCAGGATGTAGCTTTTTATTAGTAAACCAATTCAATGACCCAATAGGCAAATTCTTTAAATTTCAGCTCATTTGGGTGGAGATTGGTGGTTTTATGCAACCTTGGCCTTTGACCTTTTGATAAAATGATTAATTAGCCTTCTCCATATTATCATAATAAAGCTTTGGTGAAAATTTGATGACAGAACTCAAATGGTAAATTGAAATTTCAGGTCAGTCCGATGAAAATTAACAATTTTATGTGACATTTACCTTTGACCTTGTGACCTTTTGATAAAATTATTGATTAGCCTTCTCAGTATTATCACAATAAAGCTTTGGTGAAAATTTGATGACAAAACTCAAATGGTAAATTGAAATTTCAGGTCAATCGGATGAAAATTGATAATTTTATGTGACACTTACCTTTGACCTCTTGATAAAATTATTAATTAGCCTTCTCCGTATTATCATAATAAAGCTTTGGTGAAAATTTGATGACAAAACTCAAATGGTAAATTGAAATTTCAGGTCAATCGGATGAAAATTGATAATTTTATGTGACACTTACCTTTGACCTCTTGATAAAATTATTAATTAGCCTTCTCCGTATTATCATAATAAAGCTTTGGTGAAAATTTGATGACAAAACTTAAATGGTAAATTGAAATTTCAGGTCAATCGGATGAAAATTGACAATTTTATGTGACACTTACCTTTGACCTTTTGATAAAATTATAAATTAGCCTTCTCCGTATTGTTACATATTTATGTGAATGTATGGGAATTACCATTCAGGTCTTTGCTTATCCGTGTGTAGTATATTAAGGGTTGTTGTGGTTGGAGGGTCAGGAGGCCTTCTGAAATAGTGGCCGGAAACGGAAGTGACCGGAAACGGAAGAGGAAAAGACACGAGGAAAAAGGACGAGTATTCTTCTTCCTCGCCCCGCTCCGACGAAAGGGGGGATTGATTGAGACGTGTGGAAAAGCGGCGTTCCCGAGCCTGTCTGGCGAGAGGAGTTACCGGGACGGATACCTGCCCGGTGGACGTCAAACTGTCGTGTGGCCGTGCACCGACCCAGCGTTTGGTGCCGTTCGCGACACCGTCTAAAAAGACGCGTACGGGTCGCCCGTTGGGGCCTAACACGCCTTGCAAGCGGCGTGGGGCTTTTTGGCTTGCTTTCCCGTACCCGCTTCGCGTGGCCACGAGGGGCTGCAGCCGGGGTGCCTGGTAGCGGTACGATACCTACCCGGTGGAAACACGTCCACCCGGGGCTCGTTCAACCGCCCGAGTGCGGCGACGCCGACCATCATCTTGGTCAGGAGGGGCCCAGAGACATTGTGCGGGACCGAGACCAAAAGGGGGTCGTGAGTACTCACCGGGACACACATATATAAGATGGCCATCTTAATCATAGGGAATTGATTGTGGATTGGGAATTGTTGATGGTTGTGTATTGTTGATTGCTCGGGGAAAATCTCCGTGGTTGTGTCATTGAAATTGTATGGTATCATTACCATTGAAATATATCCTTGAACATCAGTTGTCTCTTGGGTGAAATTCATATGGATTGCGTGGCGAAAGCGCATATATAATACAGCTTTCTGGCGAAGTTCCTCTCACGGTCCGGGGGTCACCGAGACCAGGTATTCACCGAGGGGACCACGTAACAGAATTGGGGGCTCGTCCAAATTACGATTTGCGGTTTCGCAATTGGGTCTACGTCCGGGATCTAAAATTGTATAACATAATAAAATAATATTTTTTTATTAATTAAAATTTATTAATTAATTATTAATTGGTAAATATTTTTTTTGAGAAATTGGGGTAAAGTCTTGGGTGAAGGTTAACAGGTGTTAACGATAGGCACCATGGCGTTTGTGGCACAGAACTTTGTGGTAACCCCGAGTGAGGCACAGTTCCGAGCGTTGCTAAAGTCGGACCTCTTGAAATTGGCCAAACATTTTAACTTGGAGGTCCGAACTAATTTGAGGAAGGCAGAGTTGCAGGCCACGGTGATACAATCTATGGTGGGATTAGGAACATGGGACGAGTTAGCCTGGGAGTGGCTACCCGAAGAACCAGAAGACGTTGAGCTCCGGAAACTGGAGTTGCAATTACGGAGCCAGGAACGGATCAAAGAAGAAGAAAGGAAAGCAGAAAAGGAAAGAGCAGAAGAAGAAAGGAAAGCAGAAAAGGAAAGAGCAGAAGAAGAAAGGAAAGCAGAAAAGGAAAGAGCAGAAGAAGAAAGGAAAGCAGAAAAGGAAAGAGCAGAAGAAGATAGGAAAGCAGAAAAGGAAAGAGCAGAAGAAGAAAGGAAAGCAGAAAAGGAAAGATCAGAAGAGGAAAGGAAAGCAGAAGAGAGGAGAGAAGAGAAACAAGCAGAGGAAAGGAGAGTGGAACGAGAACTCCAGGAAAGGTTAGAAGGGAGAAAAGCAGAGGAGAGGAGAGCTGCAAGGGACCTCGAAGCAGAGGAGAGAAAAGCGGAAAGGGAATTAAAGGAACGTGACATGGAGCTTCAGCAATAAATCAAATTCAAGGAGCTGGAGTTAATGAGAGAACGGGGAGAGGCACCACCCTTGCTGATGGGGTCGACACCTAACCAGAAAACCTGGGATGTGGGCAGACATGTGAGGCTGGTTCCACCGTTCAGTGAAAAAGAAGTCGCGAAATTTTTTCCACACTTTGAGAAAGTGGCTCGACAATTAAACTGGCCGGAGGAGGCCTGGACCATACTCGTGCAAAGTGTGCTGGTGGGGAAAGCTCAGGAAATTTATTCGGCGCTACCAATGGACCAATGTGCAGATTATGAGGTACTGAAGACGCACATCCTCAAAGCGTATGAGTTGGTTCCGGAAGCTTACAGGCAAAAATTCAGGAATGCCAGGAAGAGGGAGAGTGAGACCCATGTGGAGTTTGCCAGAGTGAAAGAAAACATGTTTGATCGGTGGTGTGAGTCAAAAGGAGTCGGGAAAGACTTCGAAACATTGCGGGACTTGATCCTGGTGGAGGAATTCCAGCAGTGTGTCCACGAGGACATCAAAGTGTACCTGCAGGAAAAGAAAGTGCCAAAGTTGTGAGACGCAGCCACCATGGCAGATGATTATGCCTTAACCCACCGAATAGGGGTCCACGAACCTAACTCCTCGCCTAGATCTCCGCAGGGGAGGTGGGGAACAGCAGGTGCGGAGAACGACCATACATGGCGGCGGCCTCGAGATGATTATGGGGACAACTATGATACCCCACCTGTTCGAAATCAGAGGGATGCGGGCCCAAGACAAACTTATAGTTCGGGGGGCCCGAGGCAGACCACGAGTTTTTCCTCCGGGCCTACTTGCGCTTTTTGCAAGAAACCTGGACACTTGATGTCCAGTTGTTACCGCATGAAAAGCGAAGACCCAGAGCGGAGTCCGACTACTACGACTCCAAACGCAATGGCCATTGTGAGAAATCGCCATCAAAAGGGTTACCAACCATTTATTTCAGAGGGGTTTGTGTCACGGGATGGAGCCTCGACTAACCGGAAACCGGTTAGGATATTGAGGGACACAGGGGCACATCAATCTTTAATGCTTGAAGGCATTTTGCCATGGTCCGAGGAGACGGCAACGGGGGATAGTGTTCGTTTACAGGGGATCGGGGGCGGTGTTAGTGCTCCCCTTCATGTCATCCATTTGGAGTCCGATTTGGTGTCAGGACCGGTCACCGTCGGTTTACAAGCCACGCTTCCTGTAGAGGGTGTATCTGTGGTTATCGGGAATGATTTGGCCGGGGGTCAAGTTTATGGTAACCTGAGGGTTGGTAAAGAGCCCAGCAGGGAAAATAACGCCACACCAGCTCGGGATGGCGACAAAAGGGCCAAGTTATTTGTAGGGGGACTGAACGTCAAAACAGAGGAAGAAGTTCTGACCTCTGTCTTCAACAGATATGGGCCGCTGGTGGAAGTGCGGTTGGTAAGAGACTGGGAAACGCAACAGTCAAGAGGGTTCGGCTTTGTCACGTTTGCCAGCACAAAAGACGCCAGAGAGGCAGAGAAGAATTGGAATGGCAAGGATTTGGAGGGTCGGACCATAACAGTAGGGAAGGCATTTCGTAGGCGTCGAGAGGTCTACAGGAGAGGACAACTGGGCGGTAGTTTTGGTGGTGGCCGCAATCAATATTATTTTGGAGGCTCCCTGAGTTACGGCCGCTCCCGAAGGAAGGATTGGCAAAGTAGTGGCCGAGAAGGAGACCGCTATTCATGGGAATACAGGGACAAGTGGTCCCACCCTAAGTATTAGGGAAGTTCTGAGAAGTTGAAGCACTGAATGCGGCGGAGCCGCCGAGCCAAGATTCCTACACGGATTAACCGTGAACGCCGTTCCTAAAGGCGTCCATGTAGTGAACTTTCATGCACGGACTAACCGTGAACTCCACGTTCCTCAAGGCGCCCATGTAGAGAACTTTCCTGCACGGACTAACCGTGAACTCCACGTTCCTAAAGGCATCCATGTAGTGAATACTCGGCTTGGCCTCCCGGAAAAAGTGCTATCGAGTGGCTTAACTTTGGATCTTTGATCAACCCCTTAACCTTCATTCACAAGAAACTGACGGTCAGAGTCAGAGGGTCATGAGATGGAGTTTGATTTGGCAGGGACAATGTCGTTGCTGGTGCTTAGTCCAGAGTGAGTAATCTGGAGGGGTTGTGGTGAAATTTTGGTTGCTTTATTTTTAAGTGATAACTGTGCCCGGGGGGAACTGATAATGTGGGGGGGTTGAGTTATCTGGTTTTTTTCTCCAAATTGGCCGGCAAAGAAAGTTTTCGCTGGGTTCAAACTTTCTTTCTTGAAGGGGGGGAGTGTTACATATTGTTACAGACACGACTTTGATGTTAAAGTGGGCCGAGCGGAATGGCCGTCGTGTCCGCACAAATTACCCGACTATACTCGACGTTGACGAAGCCGCGCCACGCTGGCTCAATAAGAAAAAGAAGACACCCGGCTGGATTACAATAACACAATACGACACCAATGTTTCGATTCTCAAGTATATTCGTACGGAAAAGGTTAGATTACAGGGGCTAGAGGTATATTACAGGAAGACAGGCACTTAGACACACTCTTATATTAACCCCGGACAGACGACAGACACACGGGACAACGGCTGACTCACACGGGGGTTTGATGGCTAGGAAAGGCAGGCAGTCGATGGCTCAAGGTGCACTCTTGGCTCAAGGCAGAATCGACTCGGTCCGGTCCAGAGATGCGGGGAGGTATCGTCGCGCTGGGGGTGGCGGTGGCTTCTCTCTCCAGTCTCCAAGCTGAGGCGCATCTCACGTCACATCCGGCGCGGGGCCGCGTATATCCGGCGGGGAGTGACACGCCCTCGGCTCGTTAGCTCCGCCTCGTGGAATCGGCACGTTGCTTCTCATTGGGTGCGTGCGGGGGGTTTACCAGGCTCCGCCCCCGACGAGGAGCTGACAGCCAGCCCCTTCGGGGTAACCCCGTGGAGCGCATGGTCTGGAGCTAATCGAGCCGGTGTGAGGACGCATCCTCCCCCGCTCCGCCGCCATCCCCTCTGTTGTTGTTGTAATTGTTGTTGTAGTTGTTGTTATTGTTGTTGTTTGGGGAAGAAGATGGGAGGAGGTATGGGAAAGGTCCTAAACTCACTACTGATGCCATATAATCACATTCTGGTGCAACGAAGAGTCATAATTAATGGAGACGAGGCCTTAACTGACATAGAATAAGAATAACTAGGAAGATGTCCGAAAGTTGTCTACCTGTGGTGCGGTGGACCTGGGCACGACATTTAATGGGGGAATAAGGGGAAGGTCGGCTCTACTGATTGTTATTTACATGCAATGGGACTAGGGAATGGGGGATCGGGGAAAGTTGGGGAGTATTGGAGAAAATAGGGGAATATTTACAAGCGGATATGGAGGCCAAATTCCATATTCGCAACATTGCACCCTTCTCTACCCTCGGGGCGTCCCGACCCGATAAATTTTTACCTACTTTAGTGTGGCACGCAATGTAGTTCCCTCTACTATTAACTCTACCCTGAGTGCGACAGTTTTACAGATATTCACAAATGAGTAAATATGTCCCCCTGCGACGTTGCACCCTTCTCCTCACAGAAACACACCCACAGGATAACCGAATCCGGAAAGAATTCTCAAACTAAACATACAGCCGGTAGGGAGCATTATTTACAAGACTACGCTGCTATTTACACTACGATCCAGGACCTGTTTTTGGAGGAACACATGCAGATGTTATGCATAGAGAGAGCGCGCTTGCCAACATCGATACACCAACCCACGAGTGCTCTGTGGCCGACGGCCTTTAATAACGTGCAGAGCACCCTGTCCCAGCATCAAAAGCACCACCCCACCGCCAATCGGTGCAGTCACCATTGTTCAATGATTAAAAATAAATTCGACAACCCCTAACCCTGCAGGTGTCTCTTGCTCTTCTTGTGGTGCACTTGGTGTTAACTAAAAGTGGTTCACCTTTATGGCATAGGTGCCACGTTGACCCATAGGTCCTTCCACGGGTGGTGCTTGGCCGCAAAAGAGCTGCGGTCCATTGTGGGTGGCCACAAACATTGCGGTCCATATGGTGTATCGATCCCGGCAGCAAACAGCGAAAGTGCAGGCCCACAACTGCGCAGCCAGCACCTCTCTCTCCTCTCTCTCTACCCCAAAGCCAGATCCTCGGAGGTGGGAGACAAAAGAAGAAACAAGTGAGTAAGGTGGTAAGGGCGCAAAAGTGCACGCAATGTAAGGTGATGCACACTGGGGGCACATGGGAACCAGGTGAGACAGGTACGTTCCTATCGTACGCCCCCCCCCCCACCAGGTAACCTACATGGCCCCTCCCTTACCCCTTACTGTATCCACAAAACACAACACTACCCATAAACATCTACTTTACAAATCAACAAACATCCCTACTGTCTTCCCCGTTCCTCCCATAAACCAAATTCGTCTTCTCTCCCTCCTAACCAATCAAATTTGCCATTTTCAACTCAACATCATAATTTGCCATCTCCAACTCAACATCATAATTTGCTATCACCAATTCATCATCAGTCCCTCCTAGGGAGGGAGAGATGGAATCACTCCAATGTCTCATCCACGTCGTGATGCGTCTCACAAATCCACACAGCGATTCATCTCCTGCAACAAAACAAAGAAAACACAGGTGTGGAGTCATCATCATCACCTCAGGTAAGTGGCTGCGTATGGTGCGACAGGTTCATCAATCCTAACTATCTCCTAAATGACTTTAACAACTTTACACTACCCGGGGTCTTTCTCCGGCCAAACCATTGGCCCTCTTACACTATGGGTTCTAAAAACCAATTCCCATTGGCTAAACTGTGGTGCTCTTCAATTTGGGGTCTCACTCCCCCGATTCATCTCCCGGTGCCCTCGCACAATTTCTGGGCTGCGGCGTGTACCTCTCCCAGTGGGTCTACCCACCTGCACACCTCCACCACTGCAGTTGCCTCCGAGCTTACCTGCTCCTTGCCCTAACCTAACTACCTGGGGAAGGCCCTCTGGCACTCTCCCCACTCGGTGCCCTCTCTGGCACTGGGCTACCCGGGTCCATCCTCCGGATCCTCGGGCCCCATCCACAACTCTACCGGCTCCCAGAGCCCACCTGCGGCCTCACCTGGCCGACATCCTCACAGTGGTGGAGTGCCCAACCAACTACACACACTAACAGGCTACACGCCCAGCCATTTCCACAACACTAATGCACCCATTCACAACACCATTCTGCAACCGCACCACAAATGCCAATATCCAACCACAATTTACCTGCACCCTCTACCTAACACTTACACTACCCGCCCCGGGTGCTCGTGAAAGGGGTCCACTCTTCCCCCATCCACACCTTCGCACCATGCACACCACTCCGTACCACTCACTCCAACTCTCTCCACACACCTGTACCTGCACACCTGTGCTCTCACACCTGGTGCCACCTGCACCCTTCTCTCCCCAAGCGCATTCGCGCTGATCCACACACTCACTACTCATACACTGCTCCACACACCTGTCCAGTTGCACACCTGTGCAATCACACCTGTTCAATTCTCACAAACACGGCATCATCTCAGCTAACTACTCCCTTCGGAAACTTGCGCTTCCCAGTCGTCCCTTTAAACTATTGCGCTCCCACGTCATTATCATCCACACTAATCTACCTGCGTCCCCACTACAGGTATCAGTCACTAACTAAACTTAACGTTACCTACTGTCATCTTCTAGGGCCCTATCAATATAACCTAACCCACCCGGGCTAGTTTTCACTGCCATACACCCCATAATCTATTGCTCCTTTGCCCCACCCACATGGAAAGGGTGGCAGGGATGCCATCCCACCACGTCGGGGGTCTCTCACTACCAATTTTGCACATCAAATTTCAACAAATCAAAAATTTGCCAATCACTACCCATCATCTGCCAATCACTACTGCCAATCCTTTGCCAATCATCAAATTTTGTTTTTCTCTAATTTTGGGTCCAAAACACTAACCTCATCACCCAGTCGACTCACTAATACCTCTCGGTGCGCCAATCCCTGTCCAAAGCCCGGCTTCGTAAAGCCAAGCAATGGATGCTGGTTGTTCTGTGCCAGTGGCTGGCTGCATCCTGCCTTCGGTGCAGGGAAGGAGGTTTACCCGGCCCGAGATCCCACGCACCTTCTCGGCACGGAGCCATCCAATGTCCCGATCTCGACCTGCCGGAATTCCTCAACAAAAAGTGGTCGCCATGACGACTCTTTCTATCGGGCCGCCCGCTCCGCCTAGTGGAGCACGGACGTTCAAAGCGAGGCCCAGCACGGATCGCGCACGGCGGTCCTTTTGAACCCGCCGTGGCTCGGATCCCCGCTGGTTCTCGCGGCACGCGAAGCCCGGCACGCACCGAGGGCCCGCTTCGGCTAAAAGTCGACCTAACCTCTAACCTGTGTAACGTCGATGCTTCACCTGGACGCTTACACCCCGCAGCCCGTTCCTTGCTCACACATCCAGCCGTGCCCATGCTCCTCGTACCTTTCCTTACACACCCAGGTACACTCATTCCACTCACAGCCTTGGTCACACACCTGACCACCGAACACTTTGGCACACATTCGTCGCTCGCACACCTCACCAATACACCTCTTCGCGCCCCCTCCTCGGTCACCTCCTCTGTGACAATCACAGGTGTGCTCTCATTCGCACACCCAACCACGTGCCTCACCACCAACTCCAGCGTGCATTCCCACTCACGCTCTACCATTCCAGGTGTGCATCCTTCCATCCCAGGTGTACATCCTCGCTCACCTGTCACAACTAACTCACGCTCCATGTCACTCCCACTACTTTCACCTCCATTCCTGACAGCGCACTCACCCTTACTCTTGACAGCACACTCTTTCCCCATGCACCTGTCCGTCACACACCTTTCTCGCGCACACTCTCCCGTTACAGCCTCTGTAACACTCACCACAGGTGGACACTCTTCCTTACTTCTGACAGCGCACTCTTTCCTCATGCACCTGTCCGTCACACACCTTTCTCGCGCACACTCCTGCGCACACTCTCCCGTCACACCCTCTGTAACACTCACCACAGGTGGACACTCTTCCTTACTTCTGACAGCGCACTCTTTCCTCATGCACCTGTCCGTCACACACCTTTCTCGCGCACACTCCTGCGCACACTCTCCCGTTACACCCTCTGTAACACTCACCACACCACGCTTCCATGTGCTCCCTCGCACACGCGCTACGACCGACTCATTCTCGCCAACACCCTCACTCCTGGGCACACACTTTTTCCTCACACACCCCAGAGTCGGACTTTCTCGCACACCTCCTCTTTCGCACACCAGACCTGTCACACACCTCACCAACGGCCTTTCACGAACACCCGGGTCTATCTCGACCCCCAAGCTTCTTAAATCCCCTGGCGCATCATACGCACGACCATATTGGTCACCACTTACACCGGGTCCTCTTCCTCTTCGCTTCTCCTCCATCACCTGCGAATCCCTCATCCGGTTAATGAGCACATCATCACGATCCGAACACAGACTTTGGACCAATTCTTTTATCTCCTCTTTTATCTCTTTCTTATCCCCTCTCCGTCGCTTCTTAATTTCGCTCATCCCTTCTTCCACTTCTTCTACTTTGTGCTTCACCTCTTTTATTCCCCGGTACGTCTCCTCAAGCTCGTCCTCCAAGGCTACCTTGACCGTTTCCATGTGCGTCCTCACCTGCCGGTCCTTCGTCTCCATTACCTCTACCACCTCGTCCAACCTCGTTGTCAGTCCCTCACGTACCATCTGACATTCCCTCTTTGTCGCTATCAAGTCATCTTTTAGTTCTTTCTGTGTCGCCTTTAAACCTCCTAATACCGCAGTGTTCCTTTGAACCTGCTCCACTAACTCCGTCTGTCCCACCGTCAGCTGCTCCACCTCCTGCGTCAGGTCCTCTATGCCCCCTTGTAACTTTACAGTCCCCTTTCTCACCTCCTTTTCCATGTGCTCCTCACAGTGCCTCACCTCCTCGCGCACTCCTCCGACCTCCTCACTCACTCCTCTTCTGATCTCCTCTCCCATCACTTGCATCTCCTGCCCAGATGCCACCCTCATCTGCTCCATTTCCTCCCTGTGAGCATCCAGTTTGGTTTCTACCCCCATTCTGACCCCCTCTATCTGCTGCTCCATTTGTTTAACTTCCCTTTCCGCTTGGTCCCTCATGTCCCTCAATTTGCCTTCCATACTGTTTTCTAACCCCTCTAACCCATTTTTCACTCCCTCTATCTGATTCTCCTGGGCAGCCATTCTATTTTCTACCCCCATTAACCCATTTTTCACTTCTTTTATCCCGTTGTCTAACCCCTCAAAATTATTGTCTAACTTCCCAATTTTCTTGTCTAACTCCTCAAAGTTATTGTCTAACTTCTCAATTTTCTTGTCTAACTCCTCAAAGTTATTGTCTAACTTCTCACCGGTACCCCTCGCTTCGTCCCTCATTACCCCCATTTGGTTTCCCAAGTCATTCCTCAGGTCTTCACTTGTCTGGACCATGAGCGCCTTTATTTGTTCCATAAATAGGCCCCAATCCATCGGCGGCGCTGCTACGGTCGCGGGCGCGGTGACCAGCGAGGCGCCATTTTGTGCGTTTGCTACCCTCGCTGCTTCGCTCTCCTCATGTCCCTCATGTCCCTCAATTTGGTCCTGGACCGACCCTGCTTCACTCTCCCCTACCGGACCCCAGCCGTCTTGATCCGCCATAGCGCGACTTGCAAAATTCGAGTTTCGTAAAACAAAACAAATTTCGGCCGCTCCAAATTTTGACCAAATTTTTTTTTTTTTTTTTTTCCTCTATTCGTTTTTTTTTTTTTTTTCAAAATTTGGTCGGGCCTCGAATCTCACTCCCGACACCAATTGTTACAGACACGACTTTGATGTTAAGGTGGGCCGAGCGGAATGGCCGCCGTGTCCGCACAAATTACCCGATTGTACTCGAACGTCGACGAAGCCGCGCTACGCTGGCTCAATAGGAAAGAGAAGACACCCGGCTGGGTTATAATGACACAATACGACACCAGGGGTTCAGTTCTCAAGACCTCCGGAGGAGGTTATATTCGTGCGGAAGGTCAGATTACAGGGACGAGAGGTACATCATAGGAAGACAGGCACTTAGACACAACCTTATATTATTCCCGACAGACCACAGAGAAACAGGACAAAAACTGACTCACACGGGGATTGATGACAAGGAAAGCGGGTATTCGATGGCCAGCACAAGGTGCACCTTGTGCTCAGGGACAGGATGGCGCGGCCCAACAGATGCAGGAGGTCTCTCAGCGCTCGAGGTGGCGTCTTGTCGTCTCAAGCTGGGGGCGCATCTCACGTCACATCCGGCGCGGGGCCGCGTATATCCGGCGGGGAGTGACACGCCCTCGGCTCGTTAGCTCCGCCTCGTGGAATCGGCACGTTGCTTCTCATTGGGTGCGTGCGGGGGGTTTACCAGGCTCCGCCCCCGACGAGGAGCTGACAGCCAGCCCCTTCGGGGTAACCCCGTGGAGCGCATGGTCTGGAGCTAATCGAGCCGGTGTGAGGACGCATCCTCCCCCGCTCCGCCGCCATCCCCTCTGTTGTTGTTGTAATTGTTGTTGTAGTTGTTGTTATTGTTGTTGTTTGGGGAAGAAGATGGGAGGAGGTATGGGAAAGGTCCTAAACTCACTACTGATGCCATATAATCACATTCTGGTGCAACGAAGAGTCATAATTAATGGAGACGAGGCCTTAACTGACATAGAATAAGAATAACTAGGAAGATGTCCGAAAGTTGTCTACCTGTGGTGCGGTGGACCTGGGCACGACATTTAATGGGGGAATAAGGGGAAGGTCGGCTCTACTGATTGTTATTTACATGCAATGGGACTAGGGAATGGGGGATCGGGGAAAGTTGGGGAGTATTGGAGAAAATAGGGGAATATTTACAAGCGGATATGGAGGCCAAATTCCATATTCGCAACAATATTTATGTGAATGTATGGGAATTACCATTCAGGTCTTTGCTTATCCGTGTGTAGTATATTAAGGGTTGTTGTGGTTGGAGGGTCAGGAGCCCTTCTGAAATAGTGGCCGGAAACGGAAGTGACCGGAAACGGAAGAGGAAAAGACACGAGGAAAAAGGACGAGTATTCTTCTTCCTCGCCCCGCTCCGACGAAAGGGGGGATTGATTGAGACGTGTGGAAAAGCGGCGTTCCCGAGCCTGTCTGGCGAGAGGAGTTACCGGGACGGATACCTGCCCGGTGGACGTCAAACTGTCGTGTGGCCGTGCACCGACCCAGCGTTTGGCGCCGTTCGCGACACCGTCTAAAAAGACGCGTACGGGTCGCCCGTTGGGGCCTAACACGCCTTGCAAGCGGCGTGGGGCTTTTTGGCTTGCTTTCCCGTACCCGCTTCGCGTGGCCACGAGGGGCTGCAGCCGGGGTGCCTGGTAGCGGTACGGTACCTACCCGGTGGAAACACGTCCACCCGGGGTTCGTTCAACCGCCCGAGTGCGGCGACGCCGACCATCATCTTGGTCAGGAGGGGCCCAGAGACATTGTGCGGGACCGAGACCAAAAGGGGGTCGTGAGTACTCACCGGGACACACATATATAAGATGGCCATCTTAATCATAGGGAATTGATTGTGGATTGGGAATTGTTGATGGTTGTGTATTGTTGATTGCTCGGGGAAAATCTCCGTGGTTGTGTCATTGAAATTGTATGGTATCATTACCATTGAAATATATCCTTGAACATCAGTTGTCTCTTGGGTGAAATTCATATGGATTGCGTGGCGAAAGCGCATATATAATACAGCTTTCTGGCGAAGTTCCTCTCACGGTCCGGGGGTCACCGAGACCAGGTATTCAGCGAGGGGACCACGTAACAGTATTATCATAATAAAGCTTTGGTGAAAATTTGATGACAAAACTCAAATGGTAAATTGAAATTTCAGGTCAAACGGATGAAAATTGACAATTTTATGTGACACTGACCTTTGACCTTTTGACAAAATTATTTATTTGTCTTCTCAGTATTATCATAATAAAGCTTTGGTGAAAATTTGATGACAAAACTCAAATGGTAAATTGAAATTTCATGTCAATCGGATGAAAATTGACAATTTTATGTGACATTGACCTTTGACCTTTTGATAAAATTATTAATTAGCCTTCTCCGTATTATCATACGGATGAATACGGATGACCAACTTCTATCTACCCATCCCAACTCTCTCTTCCTCATATGTGGTGATTTCAATTGTCACCATGCCAGTTGGCTGGGTGTGGGTACCTCTCTCACCAGCCATGGCTCTTCAGCAAAGGACTTCTGCGACTCACTGGGACTGACACAATCTGTCAATTTCCCGACCCGGATCTCAGTCAACGGAGCATCTTCTCTTCTGGATTTGGTTATGACAAACTTCCCTGAAAATGTCTGCTGCTCTTCTTCTGCTCCAATCGGCTCATCTGATCATGTGCTTGTCAAAGTGGACATCTCTCTGACCATTCTTAGAGAGCCTCCTCAGCGTCGACGAGTCTGGCATTTCACTCAGGCCAACTGGCACGGTCTTCAAGCAGCCATCAATCATCTGGACTGGTCTCCCATCTCTACCGCCTCTGACATCAACTCATCCTGGGAATTCTTTCAAAGTAAATTGCTCTCTCTCATGCACAGATTTATCCCATCTCGTCTTCAGTTGTCATACCCTTCCTCCCGTCCATGGTACACGGAATCTTGTGGTGAGGCTGTTGCCCTGAAACAACTTGCTTTCGTCTCCTGGAAAGCAAATCCAACGGAAGGAAATCTCATTTCCTTTCACAAAACCCGAAACAAGTGTGTGTCCACCCTCAGGAGAGCCAGGAAACAATATCTCACCGTTCTCAAGACCGAACTCTCTTATCTGTCTCCCTCTTCCAAATCATGGTGGCGTCTGGTCACATCTGTTTCTGGTGTTTGTTCCCCCTCCATCCCCTCCCTCACCTCAAATGGCTTAACGGCTGACTCCACACGTGAAAAAGCTGAATGCCTCAACTCTGTGTTTGCCTCTAAATCTTGTGTCCCAAACCCATCCCTCTCTGTACCCACCGTACCCAGTCGAACCCAGCTGCTCCTGGACTCTGTGTCCTTTCCTCCTGACAAGGTGGAAAAGTTTCTGTCAACCCTCGACTCTGATTCTGCAACTGGTCCTGACGGCATCAGCCCACGGGTCCTAAAATCATGTTCTTCTGCTCTTTCACTCCCTCTTTCTGTTCTCTTCACCCTCTCTTTTGCTCCAGGTCATCTGCCATCTGCTTGGAAATCAGCCAACATCACCACTTTGCACAAAAAAGGTGCAAAAACAGATCCCAGCAACTACAGACCAATCAGCCTTCTCCCAATTATCAGGAAAGTCATGGAATCCATCATTGCTTCAGATATGAAATCTTTCCTCTTCTCCAATGGCTTGATCTCTGATCATCAATTTGGTTTCAGACCTGGTCACTCTACTCTGGACATGCTGCTTCTGCTTTCTCAACAATGGATGGAGGTCCTCAACGCCAAATAGGAAATTAGAGCCGTCTCCCTTGACATTTCACGTGCCTTCGATACGGTCTGGCACCCTGCTCTGCTCACCAAACTCTCCTCCTTTGGTATCGATGGAAATCTCCACGCATGGCTGGCGGACTTCCTCTCTGGTCGTAGTCAACGTGTGGCCCTGAATGGGTTTCTCTCATCTCCTCTTCCTGTTCAGGCTGGAGTTCCCCAAGGTAGTGTTCTGGGCCCTGTGCTTTTTCTGGTCTTCATCAATGATCTCTCTGACTCTCTTGAAAATCCTCTCTATCTCTTTGCTGACGACTCTACTCTCTGTCGCTCCATTCCTCATCCCTCAGATCGGCAGTCTGCAGCCTCCTCACTCTCTGCAGACCTGGACAAAATCACAGACTGGGCAAACAAGTGGAACATCTCTTTCAATCCTGACAAATCTCTCACTCTCACTATGTCTCTTCGAAAAGGCCGTCTGGTAAACCCTCCCATCTACTTTCTCAACAATCCTCTTGAAGAAGTCCTGTCACTCAAGCTTTTGGGCCTCAATATCAGCCATGATCTTTCCTGGGAAAACCACATTTCCAAGCTGGCCTCCAAAGCCAGTCGCCGACTGGGCATCCTCCGTCGTGCGAAGTCCTTCCTTGGCACACCTGAGCTCCTCACCACATACAAGGCTTTCATCCGCAGCTCTATGGAATACTGCTCTCCCCTCTGGTCTGGTGCTCCTGCCTCACACCTAGCCCGTCTGCACGCTGTTGAAACCAAAGCATTCAGAATCATTGGAATCTCCCGCGATGAAGCTAACTCCAAGGGCCTTTCACTCACTCACCGCAGGCAGGTTGGTGGTCTTTCCGTCTTCTACCGACTCCTCTCTGGCCTTGCCCCCCCAGCCCTCTCTGGGCTCTGTCCCCCAAATATTCCTACAGGTCGCACAAGATCTGCCTGCAACCCTCTTATGGTTAAGCTGCCAAAATCAAGACTTTCTGCTCACCTTCACTCCTTCATTCCTCTTTTCTCCCACCTCTGGAACAAACTCCCTCACTCTCTTCAATCCCACTGCACCCTCCAGGTCTTTAAAACAGCTGTTCACCACCATCTCTTATCCTCCCCCATCCAAAACCTTGATCTTTTCTACCCCCGCTAATTTCGGTCCCCTTGTGTTTTATACCTCTCCCCCCCGCCCTCCCCCTCCCACGCCTCCTGCCCCCAAGCCCTCTCCCTCCCACACTTCTCTCTGCTCTCAAATGTTGTGGTTGTGTGCTTCCCCTTCTCTCCCCATCTTGTCTTCCGCTCCCTCTTTTTGTGTGTTTTGTTTGTCTGGTTGATTTTGTTTGTGAAATAAATGTTAGCTCTTTCACGAGCCTCGATTCAGTATACAAAAAAAAACAAAAAAACAAAATAACAAAATCATAATAAAGCTTTGGTGAAAATTTGATGACAAAACTCAAATGGTAAATTGAAATTTCAGGTCAAACGGATGAAAATTGACAATTTTATGTGACTGACCTTTGACCTTTTGACCTTTAGACAAAATTATTAATTAGCCTTCTCAGTATTATCACAATAAAGCTTTGGTGAAAATTTGATGACAAAACTCAAATGGTAAATTGAAATTTCAGGTCAATCGGATGAAAATTGACAAGTTTTATGTGACACTTACCTTTGACCATTTGACCTTTTGATAAAATTATTAATTTGCCTTCATCGTATTATCATAATAAAGCTTTGGTGAAAATTTGATGACAAAACTCAAATGTAAAAAAAAATGTTACTGCCCGGACATATATACACACACACACACATACACACACACACACACACACACACACACACACACACACACACACACACACACACACACACACACACACACACACACACACACACACACACACACACACACACACACACACGTGATTACAAGCAGGAGACGGGTTAAAAAAAGCTATGCTTATACAAGAAAAAAAAAGATCATCCTCATTTTTTTCCCTGTAGTTTCTAAGGCTCATGGCTCTCACGAGTTAATTTCATTCAACTATCTAATCTCAGAAAACCATCATTCACAGGAAATTGTAAGGCAAGGGAACATCCCCTTCACAAAGGTGCAATCGTACAAGTGGTACACGCACACGGACACGCGCAACCACACAGCGATCCTCTCATTAGGAATGATGTGCAGTCCGGTTAGGCAGACATCCATAGTTAAACACAAGCCATTGCACAGGCTCTGAGAGCAATGAGACAGGTGTCGGACGAGCTGCAATTGGGGTAAAACTTTGACGCCCAACCCCGTAGCTGTTGCAGCTTGTTCGTGCACCGAGGTTCAGAGAAACGAAAATGTTGATTGGCAGTTACTTGACTGGCTCTGCAATTAGCGAAGGCACCACTGCTCGTCTTCTTAGATTGGGGTTGTTGTAATGTTGGAACTTTTATCCCGGATAGCTCGTTCTCATCAGAGCTTAGCCATTCACATGTCCAACATTGTTACGTCATGGCTGTTGCACAGGCTGCTTTGGGGCGAATGTTGAGTGTTTTTTTTTCATTCATTTTACCGAGACATTAAAATTGTTTAACAAGGTAAGGACACTTAAAGTGAGCATCATCTTGTGACATTCATTTACTTGTGGCAAGACATATAGGATACATGCTCCAGAATATAATACCAACATGGCAGGTCTTCATCAGAAAATATATTGGGGACAGCTGCGAAATAACATCATCGAATGAAATCTCTTTAAATAGTTATTACCCTCGCCTGAGGAGAGGCTATTGCATTTGGGTCTGTTTGTTTGTTTGTCCGCACAGAATAAATATGATTTTCTCTGCAACCGTTGGTCCGATTGACAGTAAATTTTCACCATCGGTGCATCTCCACCTGTAGAATTTTTAATGATAATTATGACGTCATAGGTCCCGTGGTTCGGCCGCCATCTTGGAAAAACCGAAAAACTTTGCACCTCTCTATCTCCGAAATCGCTGTAGAGAAAAAAATTGAGACATGGCTCATTGTAAAGAACTCTCCATGGGGTATAAAATATTGTCCTGTGGATGACTCTATTAAGACAGAGCGCCCACGGATAGCAATCGAGCTTATGTTGAGGCGTTTCCAATTGATGGCGGACGATACGCGAGCAGGGGGGTTTGGGGGAGAATGCCGCTTACCTTCACGGCCCCACGCAGTCTTCAACCTGCGAAAAGTAACTCACGAGCGAAAACGGAATTTATGGAACAAAAGGAATATTTATTACATGGAACCCGAGAACAATGGACGCGACGATAAATAACTAAGACCTAAGTTGGGATCCCACTCACAGACTTCAACAACAGCACAGGGGAATGAATTAAGCAAATAAATCGTTGTGTGTAAATTAAATCGTCTTATCTGTCTGGATGTGGTCGTCAGGAATTGTCTGGGATGGTCAGCTCCAAGTGCAGTCGTCCAACCATGCTCCGGTTGGCGCGAACCCCAGTCTCGCTGCACAGTCCGTCCCATTCCACACAGTGCAGCACTCACACGCAGGCACCAGGAGAGGATGAACAACAGGGGAGGATGATCGTCGGCGCTCAATCACCAAGGTCCAAATGGGAACGAGAAGCAAGGGCAGAAGGGAGGTCTAGGCAGGAAGGAAGCCAAAGCGAGGAGAGAAGATGTCGGCCAGCGAGTGATTTTATATCTCGTCGTCTGACGTCAGCTCTCCCCCTCTGCCAACCAGTGCCTCATTTTCTTGTGACCTTTCGCGCCTTTTCATGTCACCGGCGCTTCTCCTCCAACCAGTGCGTAGCTTCTTGGAAGTGGTTTCGCGCCTCCCGCACTGATTGGCCGTGGTGTCATCGGTCGGTGGCCAATCAGTGTGGCACGTCCTTCACCTTCCATACCCCCAATCACGGGGAAGCTTTCTGTCCCTTCCCCGACCAATCATACATCCTTCCCTACTCTGCCAATTGGTGGCCTGCTCTTTTCTCCCCCCTGTCCATCACGAGTTCTCCTGGGCGTGGCTCTCGGCCTGCCTGTTCGATGTTTGCTGCCCTGCCGGTGTTGCCAGCCCAAGTGCGTGGTCGCTTGCTGTTTGTTCATCCATAAGTCATTGTGGCGGCGGGGGAATTTAATTAATATGGTGCTCTATTGGGCCTGCCTAACTAATGTATGTGATGTATTGCCATAAGGGACACCAGAATGATCACAGAGGTTTCACACACGTGGGAATTAGCATAATCCCTAGAACTATTTAACATGCCCCATTCCTCGTAATGGGGACAAAGATACACCTTAATCCGAACAAACAGGCTATACCGGTCCCTGACTTACTGTACATCAAAGTGGTTCTTCTTCTTCACGACATCGGAGCACCTACCTATGCAGATCTACCTGGATCTATTTATGCCCTACTCAACCAACATAACAATATGATGTCATAGGTGCCTCCATGTTAATAATGATGTCATAGGTGCCTCCATTATGACGTCATAATTCGACAAGTACAAAACGTCATCCGATCAAGATGAAATTTCTTAAGCATAATCTAGGAATAAATTATTTTAGACAAAAAAAATAATGATGACGTCATCAGTCACGTGGTTCGGCCGCCATATTTGTTTTAACACAAAAGCCTTAAAAACCACTGAAAACACATCCTGGCGAGGGTCTGCAATATCTGATTGCTCTTTCTTGTTGATGTTATTATAGAGGGTGTGGCATTAATATCTGACGCATCTATTTCTTAAGAAAACACGACTGAACAAAGTAAATCGTGTTTTTAGTGTATGAAAGAGAAGTACAGGTATGGAAGATTGTCGGGGAGGCCTCTTCATGGTGGTTGTGCCCCCCCACCCCCCAATGTAAGTCGGTGGCCAAATATTCCCCATTCCTTCCTGCTGCCCGGATTCATCCGGGCAGCACGGTCATGGTCAGAGTGCCGATCGGTTCCCATGGACCGGCTCTTTTCCTCTTGTCTCTCTCTCTCCCTCTCTCCCTGTCGTGGCCCCGACTTCGTGAAGGCAGGGGTACACCATCCTAGATGTGGGGTGTCTCTGGGTCGCTTCTGTGAGATAAATCGGCTCACTCCGTGCTGCGGGCTTGTTCAAGAGAACTGTCTGGGGCTATACAACAACAACAACAACATGATGTCGTAGGGCTATACAACAACACCAACAACAACCCAGCTCCACTTTTTAAAAATTACATCTTTTAAATGATGTCCATAACAATTGATGCGTCAAACCAGAACATTGGTCATTGCTGCCTTAATTGTGTCATTATCAATAGCAAGGATGACTTCAGCGATTGTCTCTTGTGCCCTCATTGTACGACGTGTCATGTGATTCAACGGACGAACATTATCGTCTTCATAAAACTTTCTGACAAAGGAGAGAATGGTGTTAAAATACGCGGCATTTCTGCGTGGAAATTCCCTCCTGAATGCTTGCTGAGTTGCAATAACAGAGCCTAATTTAACATAGATGTCTACCATTTTAATCCGTGTTGGCACGTCAGTCATAATGCTCCATCATTCCAATCTTCAGGGCTTCATCTGTAACACAAAAAGAAATAATTAATTGTAGAGATATTTATTTAAAATGCACTACAAATGTATCAAATGTATCTTCCTGATACATTCCAAATGTATCACATATGAATACCACATCCTGCATGATCCATTCATTCATCACATAACAGATCCATAACAGTCGTTGCCAGTTAGCGCGGAGAATGGAGCGGAACCTCAGATGTTGTGGATTCAGTTACAGCTATAAACAGCAGTATGAAGGATTTTGATTCAAAGTTTCAGGAATCACAGGTGCTCTCATGGGGAAATTCCCTTACAGCTAATGAATTTATTGATAAAACTCATCTGACTCATTAATGATCTGCAGGGAGGACCTGCTTGATCTCGTCTACTTGTGGTACAAATTAACAATTATTGTTAACTCTTCATGCCAGTCTACAATAACCTGGTGTTAGCTTAACGGTTAAGGTGGCTGACTTGAGATCTTAGGGTCCTGAGCTTGAGCCCCTGTCACGCCGTTGAATTAACACCAGGTGGGTTGACTCAGCCTGCCATCCTTCCCAGGTTGGAAACGTGAGTATCAGCGGACTGGTAATAGAGAGCACTGCATCAGAGGCACAGCTATTCCCCCAGAAAATGATGCAAGCAGCAGCCACAGGCTGCTCACAAACCACCAGTCTACAATGCCATTGAATATTGAATATTGAAAATTTCTGAATATTCAAACTGAATATTCAAAAATATTACCCTGAATTGAAAAACAGAATGTTGTGTTCAATTATTGTTCGCTGGCTAATTCATGGGTCTGGTATCTTTGTTGAGACACTGTGGAAAAAACAAACAATTAGTTAAACATGGTGCCCATGAACAGGTTGAATACGGATCGCTTGTCAATGTGGTCCCATAACAATTTCATGAACCCTGAGATGGAGAAACTGTACATGAATTTATGTGAAAAGGACCTGAATTATTACACCGAAGGATTTATTCACAGAATCCCAGTTGAATGGATGAAAAATATGTTAATATTGAAACTGAGTGCTGGCGATCAATGTACGAAGATTACGTCATGGGCGAATGACACATTGCTATCGTGGGAGCCATGACAAGCACCACAGAGTGCTGAAGGACCGGAAGGTGCACTCCACCACCCAATAATACATCCCACTGATTTAGTGTGACTCTCGCAATGTGAGGACCCAATTTTATCGATCGCAAGGCTTTCAGAGTCAGATGGGGTTCCCAAAAGTTGAAAAAGCTTTATCTTCCGGATAGAAAGTCACAGCAGGACCATTCGACTCTCTGAAAGTCTTAGGCCCACTTATACCAGAATATCCTGACCCGACCTCGTGTCTTACTTATTTCTTTTAATTTGGGTTCCCTTTCAGGGAGCTTCAACGCAGGAGAGGGTCATTATGTCCAATAAGCCTGTGCAATTTGTTGCCGACGTACAGTTGCTTCCCTGCGCCCTGTCCTTTTAAAGCGCCGAGCGGCAATCGGGCTTCGAACACCGACCTTGCAGACTCGGAGCAGACACTCTAACCATGACGCCATGGAGTTACACCCTGCTACCAAAATATTGACCTTGAGCGCAGTCTATGCAGTCCAACTGCAGCAATGGATGAATGCCGTGAACCACAGGCAATAGGTTGAGGCCATCTTTCTGGATACATCTCAATCCTTTGATACTGCTTGGCATCCAGCCTCGATTTCTAAGTTGGGGTTCCAAAAGGCATCGTCTTCCGACCTACGTTAGTCTGATCTAAATGAATGACCTTTCTTATTCTCTTGAAAACGAACTCTGCCATTTTGGTGATGATTCTGCCATGTGCAGAATGACACCACTCTCTTCGAAAGGCTGAATATTTTTCGACAGCCCAGAACAAGATGAGCCTCTGGTCAGCTAATTGAAACATGATGTTCAATGCTGCGAAGTCACTCTCTCTTGCTGTCTCTCCATAAGCATCGGCAATCAAACAATCATCATCATCATCATCATCATCATCATCATCATCATCATCATCTACTACTACACCTACTACTACTACTACTACTACTACATCTACTACTACATCTACTACTACATCTACTACTACATCTATTACTACACCTACTACTACTACTACTACTACTACTACTACTACTACTACTACTACACCTACTACTACTACTACTACTACTACTACTACTACTACTACTACTACTACTACTACATCTACTACTACACCTACTACTACTACTACTACTACTACTACGTTTGGGTACTTGGGGTGAGAGTGGGACAGGTGGTGAGATGGTGCAGGAAACAAACCAGAACCTTCTCCTTGATGATGCATCACGTGGCTGCAGAAGATGCTGGAATGTACGAATGCAAGATTAGACTGCAATCAGGAAAAGAGAACTACTACTACTACTACTACTACTACTACTACTACTACTACTACTACTACTACTACGCCACGCCACGCCATTTTGCTGCTCCTCGAGCCGTGCTATTTTCGACATTTCCATCTCACCCTCTTCCGTTTTCGTTTGTATTTTTGGTTTATTTGGGTTATTTGAACTGAGTTGGTTCATATTGTTACTTTACTTTGACGTCCCGTTTGAGTTATTAGTCCTTTTGTGTTTGGGCCTAGCCGCGGCGTGCGGCCGCACCCGTGTGGGACTAGTTTTGCCGCGCCCGATTTGTGGCGTATCACAAACTGTTTGACTGCCTTGTTTTTGCTTAATCACCCTTGACTTTCTGTGCTAAATTTGCATAGTTTTGGCGATTAAGCCGATAAGTTATTTGCTCAACGCCCGTTTGTTTATCCTTTTGAGTTAATCACCAGCATACCTGTACGGTCGTGCTAAAATAAGCAGAAGCTCGCGAACGAGCTCATTGATATTTTTTTCCCATTTTCATTTGACGGGAAATATACCGTTAATAGCAATCATGCCTCTGGATGGTACGTGGGCAAAAATGGCCGCTACTACCTCTGGTGCAGGTGGGAACCGCCCTGCCCACCCGTTTAAGGCGTTAACAAGGAAGCACGGGGTGAAATGCGAGTTGGGACAAATCACCCAAATAGAGGCCTATGTGAATGCACTCGCTAGTGTGGTTGATCCAGCAACGATAGTTGCACCCTCGAAAATGTATGGACAAGCTGTGTTCTTTCTTAACTCAGAGGCTGCAGCAAACAAAGTCATTGAGAAAGGGATTAGTGTGGGAGGACTCTTTGTACAAGTCGAGCCACTCAAGTCTTGGTACAAGGATAATTATATCTAATATACCCCCTTACGTGCCTGACAATGTCGTGGTGCCTTTCCTGGAACGACTGGGAGTGTTGAGATCACCCATCAAGCCTGTGTCTTTGGGCTGTCATGAGCCCTATCTACAACATGTCTGGTCTTTTAAAAGACAAGTATCCATTGAATTGGGAAAGGAGGCTGAATGTGAGGGGTCGTTTGTTATTCCTTTTGACGGAAAGAATTACAGGGTGTTTTATATGACAAATGAACCCCGTTGTTTTGTATGCAAAGCGAAGGATCACAGGAGAGCAGACTGCCCCACCATCATTAAAGAGGTTGCAGCTCCTCAACGTCCAGATCAGCCTCGAGAGGATCCCAGCGTCACTGTAGGTAACTTAAGAGAGGCGGTTGCTCCTTTGTGCTCGAGGGCAGTGGACCCTCAAGAAAGTTCTATACCAGCTTCTCATCCCAACTCTTCTGCTGCCATAAATCAATGGCAGGCAGTGGGAGCAGGGAAGGCAAAGAGAGCACAGAAGAGGAAATCAGAACCCGCAGAGGATGGGACCACGGAACACCCTGGTACAATTGAGGATGACACGGGAAGTAATGTGTCAAAGGGATTTGTAAAGCCTAGTATTCTGAAGGAGAAAAGAGTGGTAACCCAATCTGAAGAAATGGAAGAAGAAGAAGAAGTGGAAACTATTCATCAAACGACAGGATATGGAGAGTCTTCTCTCTCAGATCCACCCAAAGACAGTTTGAAGAATGAACAGGAAGGGAGACCGTCAGGTAGTAAACCCAGCACGGAAAAGACAAACAACCTCGAGGTATCTGACTTGACAGGGCCAAACGATACTGTGATGTTGGCTCCTGAGAAAATACATCCAATAATAACAACTGCAACGAAGCTTCAAAATAAACCAGGGATTGAAACATCTACAAGAGCAGTTCTGAACCGAAGGATTAACACCGAAGTTCAAAGGATTCTGAAGTAGCATTCATCGGATGGACAGACAGAGAGAGGGAACCAGACACACAAGCATCAATAAAGTTGCTGGCACTGACCGACATCTCAGGTGATGTCACTTCACTCACTGTTGGCGCAGAAAGGGGAATAGTTGAGCACATCTCTATTTTACGACCCCAAAAGGTTGGATCTCCTATACCAACTGAGGAGGAGGCATCCATTCCCACAGGTGTAGCAACGTCCGCCGCATCAGAGCGAAAGGAGCGTTCCTCTGCACCAGAAGATTATGCCAAGTCAGCCTTGAGAGACGACATGGCAGAAGACTTGACACATTGTACAAGTACACCAAAGGAGAAGGATCTTGAACCTCCAGACAGCGATGATGAGGAAAGTATTGGTGATGGGGAAGACTATCAAGGGTCACTGACTGGTTTAGAGACAGACCTACCGGCAGGACGCCATTCCTGCATTTCCAGCCAGGAGATACTCGAGTTCCTGGAACAAAGCTTGCATAGCAGGAAGAAAGTGGAAAATGCGCTGAAACGGTGGAAAGATTATGACTTGCTAGTGCATTCCTTGTATGCACTAAGGAGAGAGGGACATAAAACAAGGACTTCAGGCTCGGCCGAACAAGCCCGAGTCAGGAAGTTTCTAGCAAAGTTGTTGAGTTACGGGCCTGAATATAAATTCGTTTAGGAGGATGAATTTCACAGAAACAAAACTCTCAATACAATAATGACATCAAACTTACGAATAGGATCATTGAATGTCAATGGCTGTAAGGATGCATTCCGTGTGCACCAGGTATTGTCATTCTGTGTGAAGGAAAAACTTGAAGTAACCTTTTTGCAGGAAACCCACACGACCCCAGAGGCTGCATCCCGATGGGAAAACCAATGGGAAGGCTTGGCCTTTTTCAGTCACCTAACGGACACATCTTGTGGAGTGGCTACCCTCTTTTCACCAAAGAGGAAACCTGAAATACTTGTCGTAAAGGAAGCCAGTGTGGGGCGGTTGCTACATATAAAAGCAAAGTTTGAAGAATTTGTTGTCAATTTCGTCAACATTTATGCACCTTGTGTAGGAGTTGCAAGGGGGATTTTCTTCAACCGGTTGCAGAGATTCATGCTCACCTTGCCTGGTGAAGAGTGTGTAATTCTTGGAGGAGACTTTAATTGCACTCTAAACCCCTCCCTTGATCGAATAGGTCAGGAGCCGCATAATCCCTCTGTAAGAATATTACAACAAACCATAACACTGTTAAACTTGAGGGATACTTGGCACATACAACACCCCACAGACAGAACATTCACGTATACGAGTATCAGAGGTGGTCATATATCACAATCCCGGCTCGATAGAATTTACGTGTCTCACCGTTGGTGTAAGATTGTCAGTGACTCCGGCATAAAAGTTGCCCATTTCACAGATCACAACTTGGCCTGGATTAAGTTTTCCCTGGCGGAAACAAGGCGAGGCCCTGGCTTGTGGCACCTGAACAATGCTTTAAGTCAGGATGAAGCCTTTTTGTCAATCTTTTTGAATTTTTGGCAAGCCTGGAGGAATAAAAAAGGAGATTTTTGCTCACTTGGATTCTGGTGGGATGTAGGCAAGGTACGATTGAAATTGCTGTGTCAGGAATACTTATATGGATCGAGCAAAACACTTGGGTTAGGGATCAAAAGACTGGAAGAGGAACTGCTGCACCTTGAGAAGCACCTGGCCACACTTACCTCTACTGAACTGCAGGCATACCAAGAAAAAAAGAGCACCCTTAAAGCATGTAGTCGTGTGAAGGCACGAGGGGCGTTCTCGTTTGCAGTTTATTTCTGAGGATGAATATGTCCTGAATTATCTCAAAGGGGTGGAAAAACGCAAAGGTCAATTCAGGACTATAGCGAGTGTTCTCGCAGAAGATGGTCTCTTGCTCAATGGCTCTGAGGGTGTTCAAAAACGAATTAGAGCCTTTTACGCTCAGCTGTATTCGGGTAAGAGCACAGATGCAGGTGCAGGTGGCACTTTGTGGAGTAATCTTCCTGAGGCCTCTGTAGAAGACCGGGAGCAGCTGGAGACTCCATTATCTCTGGAAGAATTGAAAACCACCCTGCACAGCCTATCAAGAGATAAAGCCCCTGGCATGGATGGCTTATCATGTGAATTATACACAAAAGTATGGGACTTGGTTGGACCTGAGTACCTAAGCGTAGCTCAGGAAGCATGTGATACAGGTATAATGCCCCTTTCTTGGCGTCGAGCGATGCTGGTCTTGATTCCCAAGGAGGGTGACTTGAGAGACTTGAAGAATTACCGCCCTGTGTCTCTGCTGTGTGTGGATTATAAGGTCATGGCTAAAATGTTGTCACTCCGTCTCGGACCAGTCCTGACAAAATTAGTCAGCCCGGACCAATCTTATGCCATTCCAGGCAGGACAATACATGACAACATATCCCTTGTCAGAGACCTGATACAGTATGCGGACATGACTCGGACTCAAGTCGGATTTCTTTCCTTGGATCAGGAGAAAGCCTTTGACCAGATGAACCATGAGTATCTGTTTGAAACCTTGCTAACATTTGGGTTGGGGAGGAGATTTGTAGGCATGATTCAGACGTTGTACATGTTGGCAGAATGCCTAGTCAAAGTCAACGGTTTCTTGCTCGCGCCCTTTCCATTTGAGAGAGGAATAAGACAAGGATGTCCCCTGTCCGGCCAATTATATTCCCTATGTATCGAACCCTTCCTTTGTTTGATGAGAAGAAGGCTAACTGGCATTGTGGTGCCACACAACAGGGTCAACCTCAAACTTTCTGCGTATGCAGATGATGTTCTCGTGTTTGCCAGTAATGCAAGGGATATGCAAATAGTTTATGATTGTCAGCAGGTCTATTCAGCAGCATCGTCTGCTACAATCAATTGGAGGAAAAGCTCGGGGCTTCTAATTGGACAAATGCAGGTAAAGGAGTTACCAACACTTTTTCAGAAATTGACCTGGAGTCGCAATGAGCTCAAATATTTGGGGGTGCACTTATCCACTTCCCATGGGTCCTCACCACTCATTAACTGGAACACTTTAGGGGACAAGATCGAAGCAAAGTTGAGAGACTGGAGTGGACTACTAAAAGTCCTGTCTCTGAGGGGAAAAACACTCCTTATTAAACAGTTTATAATTCCGAAGTTAGTATTCAGGCTCTCTTGCATATGCACACCAGAGGAGTTTCTGGTTAGGATGCAGAGGAAGCTACTGGACTACTTTTGGAATGGTAAGCACTTGGTTTCCCTGGGCATTCTGAGCTTGCCTTTTTCAGAAGGTGGACAGTCTTTTCCCTGCCTTCGAAGCCACTACCACGCATCCAGGCTGAAGACCATACAACGTCACCTACATGTGAACCCTGCACCACAATGGTGCTCACTGGCATCATACTTCTTCAGCAAAGTGCTCAATCTTGGGTACAAAAGGAATCTTTTCATCATTACATCTCGGAGCCTGTCTAGTGCTACATTGCCTCTTTTTTTATCAAGAAATGCTGAAGGCTTGGAATGTAGTCGACGTACAAAGAACAGTTCCTTATCCAGGCAAGGACCTGTTAGAAGAACCGCTCATTCTCAACCCTCTTCTACAGGGCCCAACTCTGGCTTCCTTTTCAGTAAGAAGGAGCCTCTTAGCTGGTAGCATATCCACAGTGGGAGACCTTCTGAACGATGGTAAGAGAACGCTTTTACCCAAGGAACTCGCAGCGAAAATGGGCCTGAGGACAATCAGGATCCCCTCCAGGATACTTGAAGAGGTCAAAAGCTCCTTGCCTCCCGATTGTCTGGAATATCTAGAGAATCCCAAAGAGGGTGATGGATCTGGACAGATGTCCATCGGTAACTCCATGGATTTTAAAATCCGACCACGATGTTGCGAGCTCTCTCAGCCAATACCTGCAAACAATATGAGTAAGACCTCTGGCACAGTGGAAATGTCGTTCTGTGGGCTATCAAAGAAAAAGATATACCTGCTAGTGATCCACTCGCTCCATTATATAGCTCTTGCAACCCGACTGGATACTCCCTGGCGTGAGATTCTACCACTTCCTTCGACGGTTCATCCATGTTGGGATTCACTCTACCTATACCCAACGCCAAGAATGATGGCAGACTTAAGTTGGAGGTTGCTACATGGTGCACTGAGCTCTGGATCTATGATGCGGCACTTCACTAACGTCTCAGAGGATTGCTGCTTTTGTGGTGAAAGGGAAACTATATTTCACATATACCTTCAATGCCACCGTCTTGAACCAGTGTTCTTACTGATGAAAAACTTCTCTTGCGCTTCTGGCTTCACTTCTCTCCAACACTTTTTATCATCGGGCACCCGGTAAAGAAACTAAGCAAGTCACGAGATCTCCTTGTTAACTTTATTTTAGCCTGTGGGAAAATGGCAATATATAAAACCAGGAAGGCAAAAATTGAGAAAGATGTGGTGGAACACAGTTCTGTATGTCTGAAGGGCTTAATACGCTCACGCATTATTTCGGAGTACAAGGCGGCAGAATATAGTAACACTGTTCAAAAGTTTAAGGAAACCTGGACTATAAATGATGCACTTTGTGCGGTTTCCCCACAAGATACTTTGCTCTTATTTGTATAAATGTGTTATTTGGCATTCTTTTTGGTGTTCTTTGGCGTTCTTTTTTGGTGTTCTTTGGCATTCTTTTACCTTCCCCTTATCTGTCTTGGTAGTGCTTTCTCTTCAAAATGCTCTATCTTGTCTAATGTCTACTGTAGTTCAAACCATGGACTTGCAGAGATGAGGAATTGAGCGACATTAAACTGGGAACATATGTTTGCCTGAGCTTGCATGAGCTCTGAACGCAAATCTCTGTAACCTTTCCAACAAAAGCACTACTACTACTACTACTATCACTACTACTACCACTACTAAATCGACAGTCTATAATCATATCTGGAATCAAATCTAGGTTAGACATCAAAAGTAAAGACAAATATAAGTGCACTCCCTCTGCACTATCCCGTTGCATCATCTACAGATCGAGTTCAAGCATTGAATAAATCCCTCAACATCTTCACCCCAAAGTCTTAAATGGTGGCTCACCACAATTTTTGTCACAATTGGAACAAAAACAATTTTTTTGCTCCCATTCCGGATTATCTCTCCATGTTGCAACCCTTGTCAAAATCTGCCTGAATCTACATCTTGAGCAATCATCTGTGAAGCAAAAGAAAACCTGCCCTATGAGTTCGCCTTCCTTCATTGCCTTGGTATTCAATCATTCAAAGTAGATCCAGCATTTCATTTGACTTCCTCTTCCTGCCTTTGTTGTTTTCACTCGAGCTTTAGGAAAAAGCATGCCATCGAAACATTTTCCATTTCAAAGCTGTGAAAATTATGGAAATCTGTGAGAGATTCGTTTTACTTATGATTAATAGAAAGGGTTTTGAATAGCGAAAGCGAGATGATTATAGCGTTGGTGTTTGCTTGTGAGGATATCTTGTGAAAGGATTTCAAAAAGGAAGAGCAATTGTGTGAAAAGCTCAGATGATTATGTGTGACTAAGAATGGCAACGAATACATATGAGGCAAAGAAAGAAAAACAAAATGGATATAGAATTGAGGCAGCAGGATGAGAGAGACACCCAGATTTTTTAATTAAAGGATGAAAAATTAATGGTGTAATTATGGGCAGCATCAGCCTCCTTCTGTTTGCACATCAAAATAACAGTGATTATGAATCTATGATGTGTTGAGAACCACACATCATGAGTATGGCAGATTATCTTGCATGTCCACAACGTATGTCATGATGACTCTGTGATGTGACTGAAAGGCAATGAGTTGTTTGACGGTGATCTAAATGCTTAAAAGAAATCAAATATACACAGCCAATATTATATAACATATGGACCTATACATGCATGTAGAAAACGTACCTATGTATGTCAATTTACACATACTGTGTGTATATATATATATATATATATATATATATATATATATATATATATACATACCTATATTCTGCTGTCATTCTGCTGTTTTGTGTCACTGTTTGGACCACATTGAGCATGGAGAAAAGAAAGAAAACCAGAGAATTGTCTGAGGAGGTCAGACACAAGATTGTCACTAAGCATGGACAATCTCAACGCTACAAGTCCATCTTCAGAGACCTTGATGTTCCTGTGTCCACCGTACTCAATGTTATCAGGAAATTTAAGGCCCATGGCACTGCAGCCAACCTCCCTGGACGTGGCCGCAATAGAAAACTTGATCGAAGATTGCAGCGAAGGATTGTTCGAATGGTGGAGAAAGCACCTCGATCACCTGCCGAACAGATTCAGGCTGACCTTCAGACACAAGGTACGACAGTTTCAACTCGAACCATCCGTCGCCAACTCAATGAAAGGGAGTTCTATGTGAGGAGACCCAGGAGGACCCCACTGCTGAGAGATAGACATACGAAAGCCCGACTGAGTTTACCAAAACACACCTGAACAAGCCAAAATCCTTCTGGGAGAATGTCCTGTGAACAGATGAGACCAAATTAGAGCTTTTTGGTAAAGCACATCATCTCTATGTTTGCAGAAAGCAAAATAAAGCCTTAAAAGAAAAGAACACCTTCCCTACAGTCAAAAATGGAGGAGGTTCAGTGATGTTTTGGGGTTGCTGTGCTGTCTCTGGCACTGGGTGCCTTGATTGTGTGCATGGAATCATGAAATCAGGAGATACCCAAGGCTTTTTGGAGTGCAATGTTCAACACAGTGTCAGAAAGCTGGGTCTCCGTCGAAGGTCAGGGGTCTTGCAGCAGGACAATGACCTCAAACACACTTCAAAAAGCACCCAGGAATGGTTCAAGACAAAACGCTGGACTGTTCTGAAGTGGCCAGCAATGAGTCCAGATCAAAATTCCATTGAACACCTGTGGGGAAATCTGAAAACAGCAGTTGGGAAAAGGCACCCCTCAAATCTGGAAGAACTGGAGCAGTTTTCACAAGAAGAGTGGGCCAAACTGCCAGTAGAGAGGTGGAGGAAGCTCATTCACAGCTATAGGAAGCGCTTGACTGCAGTTATTTTGTCCGTGCTACCAAACAATAATTCTGGGGTGTCAATGATTTTGTCAATTCCATTTGTTTTTATTTTCTGATTTCGAAGGATATATTAAGTTCTAAATAAAAAACCAAGGTTCTGTAATATTTACAGTGAAATAAAGAATTGGAGAGACCAAATACCTTTTGTCTTATTTTTAGAGATATTTCAACTTATTTTTTGAGAAAATTGTGAGTTATTTGAAAAAAGTGCAAGGGCACCAATACTTTTGGCCACCACTGTATAATATATATATATATATGTACAATTTAAAACAACACCGGATAAAACTGTATAAAATGAGAAAAAGGAAAGTAATGTTGACAAAAGGACAATATGAATCATCGGATAAGTTTACTATGCATCTTCGGCTCTCTCGGGCAACTAACTGGTTGATTAGGCCCCATAAAAAAGTATTATCTTATCACCCTATCCAGGCTGGAGAAGTGATAAGGGCAGGCGGTTTTTTTCTGGGTTTTTTTTCACACAAAGGATCGAACAGTCATTGTGGTAACTGCGCATGCGCATAAAGTAAAAACTATCGATCCGATGATTTCCAGAGCGCGAAAGGAATCGTTCGTTGTTATTCGGAAGGAATCGTCCGTTTTCGAGCAAAAAAAGACTGAAAAGACGATCGAAAAAAAAACATCGGAATTCTACCAAAAGTGATGCGTGCGAGGGTGATAAGCTAATACTTTTTTATGGGGCCTTAACTGACGATCATCGCAATAAAATCTTCCACCTTCAAAGTAGGTTTGGTAAACAAGCATTCTGAGTATTGCGCTGCAAAACATGTCCCCTACCGGTAGTCTGTCGTCCGGAAAACTGTTGGGGAAATTACCAAAGTTCAAAGTGCCATAACTTTGTCAAAAATGATCGAAACGTCGTGAAGTTCGAACTTGATCTGTAACTTATCATGAGGAAACCATGTACCGAGTTTGAAATCATTAGCATTAAGAGTTTAGAAAAAAAGTCCGGAAACTGTTCTTTGTGTGACGGACTGACTTACAGACGGAGGGACGGAGGGACGGAGGGACGGAGTGCAAACGGTGTACACCGGTAGGGGAATAATAACTAACCAATGCCAATGTTTAAATTTGTAGGTGTTCTTTTTTACATTTAGCTTTCATTCTGCACTACCTATTGGACTATGTTTTTGGAACATTATCTGTGATAATTCTAATGACAAATCATTAAATCAAGTGCTGTACTGTGGAGTAAGTAGGTGCAAGATATCTTCGCCCACATTAACCTCTTCACTTATATATTCAGTAGATCCTGCAATTAGAGGCAGCGTTAGTTATTTGGTGGCCCCATGAAAAACAAAATAGTGGCCCAATGGGGCCCCTGTGAGACCTGTGTCAATCTGTCATCACACTAAAATATGCATTTTGACATCCACCTGTCTGACATTGATGTATCCGGTCATTGCGTTTGCAATCTCAACCAACTAAATTTGCCAAGGGGACAATGATTCACAACCTTTGCCAAAGGTTGTAGAGTCATCATCCCCCCCCTCCCCCCCCCCCTTCACTAGGAATTCCGAAGGTAGAGCGACGCAAATTTATCTTTGTGAATGTGTGTCGTGTAGCGCCACACCCAGTTGTGTTGGGTGAGAGTATTACAAGAGTGTCTTCAGAACCCTCAATTTATTGTATCATGAGTAAGAGGACTCCTTATTATAATTTTCACACTTGCTTACTGCTTAGCCTGTAAGGTCTTTTTTTTGTGCATACATCGCCTCGTGGAAGAGCTAGAGTTGCTTTAGACTCGAGAGCAAAATCTCGAGGAATTCCTGTGCTCTATTACCTTTTTCCACCATGGAAAAAAAAATACCATGTTAAGGTGTATCTGTACATATATAGCTTGAGTGTGCTTATTATATAGGAATTATAGATATTTTATTGTGATTATTGTTGTATTTGTATAAATTAAATGTCGTTATTATTTCACTTAACCCGCTTTCTCTACTCATCTCACCCCCTAATTTTGAAATCGTCCTGTTTATTAAACATCAGGCGAAACATTTTTTAATTGATTCATTTTGACAGTGCTTCATTTTTTTTGACTAACACCACCTCTGTCTGCATGTCTGCACTAGAGGGCTTTCTAATTGACTGCATGGCAGGAAATCTCAAATGAAAATGTTCAGAATACTAAACAACATGATAGAGGAGAATTTATGTGTATGGTGGGGGAATAATTTGCCATCTTTCATGATAGGGACATCTTTCACCACCTTACCTACATTTGATTACTTCGCTTTGGTTTGGAAACGGTTGATGTTGTATACCAAGGGTATGTGTGTATGTATGTACATGCATATATGTATGCATATCTGTGGATGTACGGTCTCCAGAGTGAACTAGTCTGCAAAATTGATAAATTAATTATCTTCCTGGTATTGGCTGCAGTACTCTCCTCTGAAGAAGTATGGGGCTGTAGCTCTGTTAAGCTCTCCTAATATATCATTGCAGATGGGTCCACTGGCCTAATGTCCTTCCCATAGACGGTACAGACATTGAGTGAAACACAAGTGTCACTTTATAGCTTGTTACACAGCTCAGAACCAGACCAGGTGGCATGGTTAGCGCTTACACTCTGAGTGTGGGAGTTCGGCGGTTTGAACCCCGGCTGCAGTCCTACCAAAGACATCAAAAAATGGTATGTGCTGCTTTCTTGCTTTAAACTCAGCATTAAAAAAAATGAGAGCACAGACAAACAACGCTGGAAGGCAATGGCAAACCACCCAATATATGGAGTTTTACTGGTCATCTACCATACAATCTAGCAGAGGGAAGCGTTGCACATTAATAAGCTTTTCATATCATTTGGTACTGGAGGAAAGAGAGGCAGAACCATTTCATCATTGTGAACAAAGTAATAAAGCTGCAGGATCCAGCCCGTTGTGAAATAACTACTGTAATTAAAATAAAGACGATCAGAACCTCAGGGATAGCTTTTGGTGAGGTCTTTGATGTGGCGTTTTGGAGGTGGGATTGTAGTCTCACGGGAAGGGCAAAGAGAAATTAGGCAGGAGGAAGAAAACATGAATGAGCATTTTATCATCAGAGAACTAGCGAATCTCAAAAGTAATTCAAAGTTACAATTATAATTCATAGTTGGACGGAAAGAAGTTGAGCAGCCTAAAGTTTGTAATTTTAACAATCGTAGTCACATCAAGAAAACTTTTTTTTGAAAAATCATTGGGCAAACCACAATGAGCATAAATAAATAAATAATTCCTTTTGTTGTAATCTGAATTGTGACAAAAACGATACTTTTCATGGAGATAAAAAAAGCTGATAATGCAAGCAGGCTGAACTAAAGAATATTACATATCCAAAAAATAGTAGAGTTTTGAGGCCCTCTACCTTCTTATCTTTGATGGTCCCAAAAGTCCTCCTCCTCCTCTTTATTTTTGTCCTCCTCGTGCGCCTTCACACTTCTCAATTCTCCATTCTCTCTCAAACTCGCTCTTACTTCTCTCACCCCCCACCCCGACCCAAGTGTGCATGTGATTTGTAAATAGCCACGTTGAAAAAGCAGAGATAGAGAAAAAAAAAAACAAGTGCGTGGGGGACCATTTTTTACCTTTTCCAAGGTCATCGTACGCATCCACAAAATGCTTCAATTATTCCACAGTTTATGTCCCATTGAGATTGATGTATCGTGCATTGATTGTTAAGTTTTAGCTAAAGATAGGATTTATTACCCCTGGGAGGCCTATCAGACAATTTCATTGACTTTTCACGTTATTTGCGCCACTTTCAATCATAATCTCATTGCCGTCGATGTGACTTGTATATATATATATTTTCAGATGAACCCGATAGTTTGACTGCCAGGAGCCTTCCTTGGCCCCGTGACTTTTCAACAACTCTAATGGTCTGATTTGGAAACCTTTGTGTGCCCCCGTGGTCTTGTTTCCTTATTCCTGACTTTGCTGTTTCAATCATTAATAATTGAGCTTTGCCTTTCTGCCAAATGCAAAATTAAACACATTCCTTTTGATGCTGGTTGTTTCCCCAAGCCACACATCAGAGCGAGATATATGCCGGAACCGATTCCCAGGTGACAGATGTACGTGGTACTCCAGAAAACTGAGAATTGGAAGCTCTGAATCTGTTGGCTACTCTTCATTGTCCCCCGTCGCACCGCGGAGCGAAAGGGGGACTATGGTTTTCCCCTCCGTCCGTGCGTGCGGACGTGCGTGCGTAAGCGAAGGACCAATTTCTAATTTGGTGTGTGGGTGCAACTAGGCATATGGAAGAAACCTATTGAAAATTGGGTCGCCACGTCAAAATCCAAGATGGCCGCCACCATATATATGTCTGAACCTTGTGAGCGAAATATCTTGAAAAATAAACGAAGTACCAACTTCTAATCTGGTGTGTCGGTGTATCTACGCATAAGGAAGAACGCTATTGGAAATTGGGTCGCCAAATCAAAATCCAAGATGGCCGTCTTGCGTCTTCCACTTTGTCAACTCACATCACTTCACCGACGGGGGACCTAGGCGTAACGCTTGTTTTCCTTAGCTTCCCAAACAGATACTAATGAGGATAGGATCAGGATTGCTGCCAAAAAGCTCTGTTTTCGTTTTAATTCCTGGATACGTGATCAAGCATATACGACAATCGACAGACTGGCGCTGCCCTATTTACCATCCATAGGTGGCCTTATCTTTCGTAAAAAAAATATTTATCCTGCTATTATATTTGATTAACTCCAGAACGTGATTTTTAAAGAAGAAAATAAACAACAAAAGTTGAATCAGTCATTACAGTCAGTTCCATCTTACTGCAGACAACTCTTTCATTGTGGAAGAGGAAAAAAAGAAAGCCAATCAGATAAAGGAGTTGACAGGTTTGATTTATATAGTTTAGAACTGTGATTGGTAATCAGAAGTATCTAAGTCAGGAGTGTTTACAGGTGTGAGGTAGTCCACTCTGTTTCCAATCCGAACGAAAGTATGCTCGAGAATTCTTCACACCTCGATATAATCGAAGAAACACCTTACCTGCAGATGTCTGGGTCGTAACCTGCGGATCAAGAACTGGAGCCTGTGAACTACAAGATTTCAACTTCTAAAGGGCAAATCTTCAATCAATCCCCCTTTCAATTTCCTCTCAAGCCACCTCTCCTCTCCATGCAAAGATCAGACTTGCCCTTCTTCACACTTTCAAGTACACCATTTACAGACTTCACAATGAAGCTAATTCTCATACGAGTTCAATCTTTTTCTGACACCTTACTCTCTTTGCACCTTGTTTGGGTCAAGCAGACCTTTTGCACAAATGTCATCTTGGCCGTTTCTCAAAGTTGACTCACACCTTTTTGTGAACTCTATCTTCAGGTTAATGAAACGACTTTCCATTTCCCATTTCCACCAATTAATTTTGTGATTGTGTTACATCCCACATGTTCGGTCTCCTTCATAATAATTGTTCCTCGTTCATCGGGCCTTGTAAACATTTTTGGAATAATTTATGGACCTTTCACCGACTTGTGTATTGCATGCAGGACAACAAAATGAAGAGACTTTTCCATTAATAATAACAATATTGGCGAACGATGGACAACGAAAGGGATTTAACCTGAGGGTTGCAGCATCATGAGCTATGGGGTTAAGAAGAGGATGCCAAGCAGGTTGAGTGTCAAGACTTGTGGCAAATAAATAACTTGTTAACCAACAGAAAGTTTATGCTGGTTTGTTTGTTTCTTTTTCTTCCTTGTGCTTTTCGACACGCAAGGCCGACGATGGACGGAGGTTATGTTTTCAGCCCTGTCTGTTTGTTTGTCTGTCTGTCTGTGAACTCGATATCTCAAAAGGAAATGGATGGATTTGGATGAAATTTGGTAGAGAGATTGGGTGTGCGACAAGGACGAAATAATTCCATATTGGTAAAGGTCCAGATCCGGCTACTAGAATGTTTTAAGTGATTCTTCACCTTTGAGAGATCGGGCTAAAATTGATATAAAGAAGTATCGCACGATATCTCAAAAGGTTGTAGACGGATTCGGACGAAACTTGGTGGACAGATTGTGTGTGTGACAAGGATGAATTGGTTCGATTTTGGTGAAGATCCGAATCCGGATCTGGATATGAGAATTTATTTTATTTATTTTTTAAAGCAATTTCTCAGCATTGAAAGGAACCACCTTTAGAGGCCATTTTTCCCCACAGAGCAGGTGTTGGTCTTTTTTGGACACTGTGGCCCCCTTTATGAAGCAATGTTTTATGGCCGGATGCCCTTCCTGCCACCAACCCTGTTAGTCGCTCCTTGTGATACACAGGGAACAAGAAGCGACTAACAGGGTTGGCGGCAGGAAGGGCATTCTCAGCATTGAAAGATGGGGCAGAAAACGATATATAGCATGATATCTCAAAAAGTTATGGAAGAGTTATGAGAAAACTAGGTGGATGAGTTGGTTAGGTGACAAGAACAACCCCATTCGATTCTGTTTCAAGTCCGGACTCAGATCAGTAGGAAACAAAACGTAAACTGTTCAGCCTGGTGGAGGTATGCGCTCTACCGAGTGCCCTTCTAGTTTTTCATTGCAACCAACGTGCTTTAAAGAGAATAAATTCACAAAAATATCATCGTAGTGGGAAAGTTCAATATTTAAACAGGAACGGCACTCAGTAGAGAGCATACCATATCACTCAATGGTGAAGAATCACTTAAAAATTCAATAATTCCCATATCCGAATCCATATTCAGATCTTCACCAAAATCGAATCTCTTTGTCCTTGTTGCACACAGAAGCTGTCCACCAAGTTTCGTCCAAATCCATCCATAACTTTTTTAAATATCCCACAATGTATAGTTTTTGGTCCTATCTTCCAATGGTAAAGAATCACTTAAAAAATTAAATAATTATCATATCCGAATCCATATTCAGATCTTCATCAAAATCGAATCTATTTGTCCTTGTCAGACACCCAACCGGTCCACCATGCTTCGTCCAAATCTGTCCTCAACTTTTTGAGATATCCTGCTATGTATCGTTTTTGGCCCGATTTCCCAATGGTGAAGAATCTCTTTAAAATTTCTAGTAGCCGAATCCGAATTCAAATCTTCACCAAAATGCAATCATTTCGTCCTTGTGACATACGCTACATCTCTACCAAATTTCGTCCGAATCCGTCCACAACCTTTTGATATACTGTATTTTGTTCACAAACAAACGGACAAACAGACAAACAGACAGGGGTGAAAACATAACCTCCATCCACCTTTGGTGGTAATGAACAAGGAAGGAAGAAGATTGACAGTTTCGACAGTTTTGATTGACAGTACGAGCCGAATGTTGGACATTACATGGACTGCAAGAAGAACAAACAAATCAGTGGTTGAATAAATTAGAGATAAATGAGACCACCAAGTACATTAGAAGCGCTCATGATGTGGGAAGAGAAAGAGGCAGTTCTGGTTTGTGCTGGATGGATGGGGGTAAAGGGTGTAACCAAACTGTCTCTGCCAGAGCTTCAGGAAACAGTGTAGGATAAAGATTTTTGGACAAATCAGAGCAGGAATGTCAACAGAGGTCGGACACGACTTGACGTAACGAGATAACTATAATTATTCCCAAGATATTGCAGTTGTTGTAACCCGCAATCCACATCGCTTGTCGCTGTAATGCCACAGCTGCGACATGACTGGTCAGGAAACTTGTTCGTGAGAAATTGTGCACATGCAGCACCTGTCCGAACAACTTTGATCTCCACAATGATTGCAAACTTTTGCCGAGCTCTAATTGCGATGGATGAAACAGCGTTAACTCTTATTTTTGTACTGTGCAAGAGGAACTTATGATGGACATATTGAATATAGGGACATGAACATCAGACGACATCAGTATACATCTACAAGGATGGCAAGACAATCAATAAATCATGAAGCATTTTAGCATCTCTGAGTAAATTCGATTTGAACCTGGGACCGCAACATCTTTTCCAAATACGAAAGTGAGGAATGCCAAAATGAGATAGGAATAACAAAAATGCTGACATGTGCAGTGCATTGAGAAAGTATTGAGACCCCTTCACCTTTTTCACATTTTGTTATGTTGCAGCCTTATGCTGAAATCGTTTAAATTCATTTTTCCCTCATCAATCTACACTCAATACCCCATAATGACAAAGAGAAAACAAGATTTTAGAAAGTTTTGCAAATTTATTTTAAAAAAACAACTGAAATATCACATTGACATAAGTATTCATACCCTTTGCTATGACACTTGAAATTTAGCTCAGGTGCCTCCCATTTCTCTTGATCATCTTTGAGATGTTTCTACACCTTGATTGGAGTCCACTTGTGGTAAATTCAATTGATTGGACATGATTTGGAAAGGCACACACCTGTATACATGAGATCTCCCAGCTGACAATACATAGAGCAAAATCCAAGCCATGAGGTCGAAGGATCTGCCTGTAGAGCTCAGAGACAGGATTGTGTCGAGGCACAGATCTGGGGAAACCAACAAAAAAATTTCTGCTGCATTGAAGGTTCCCCAGAGCACAGTGGCCTCCATAATTCTTAAATGGAAGAAGTTTGGAACAACCAGGACTCTTCCTAGAGCTGGCCACCCGGCCAAACTGAGCAATTGGGGGAGAAGGGCCTTGGTAATAGAGGTGACCAAGAACCCGATGGTCACTCTGACTGAACTCCAGAGATCCTGTGTGGAGATGGGAGAAACTTCCAGAAGGACAACCATCACTGCAACACTCCATCGATCTGGGCTTAATGGCAGAGTGGCCAGACGGAAGCCTCTCCTCAGTGAAAGATACATGAAAGCCCACAGAAACTTGTTTCTCACAGTCTGAGAGTCCTTTAGGTGCTTTTTTGCAAACCCCAAGGAACCTTCAATGTAGCAGAAATTTTTTTGTTGGCTTCCCCAGATCTGTGCCTCGACACAATCCTGTCTCTGAGCTCTGCAGGCAGTTCCTTCGACCTCATGGCTTGCTTTTTGCTCTGATATGCATTGTCAGCTGGAAGATCTCATATAGACAGGTGTGTGCCTTTCCAAATCATGTCCAATCAATTGAATTTACCACAGGTGGACTCCAATGAAGGTGTAGAAACATCTCAAAGATGATCAAGAGAAATGGGAGGCACATGAGCTAAATTTCAAGTGTCATAGCAAAGGGTATGAATACCTATGTCAATGTGATATTTCAGTTTTTTCTTTTTAATAAATTTGCAAAACTTTCTAAAATCCTGTTTTCTCTTTGTCATTATGGGGTATTGAGTGTAGATTGATGAGGGAAAAAATTAATATAAACGATTTCAGCATAAGGCTGCAACATAACAAAATGTGAAAAAAGTGAAGGGTCTGAATACTTTCTGAATGCACTTTAAGTGGCTTCATCTGTCAAAAACAACACCAGACTGGTCAGGCTGATCACCTGAACCGTCTTTTGGGAGTGAGTCTGTTCTTTCCAGCATGTAATATATGTACAAACTCCTCCTCGAGCCTTACATCACTTCAAAAAAGAATGCCATAACAAACATCACACAGTGTTCTCTTCCTCCTGGCATTCTTAATGGTTGTTTTTTTTTGGAAAATTTGTATTTCTAATTCATATTCACGCGAGTCATATGAGTGGAATTAATGTTATTGTACACCGCTCCTTTCCTATTCCATCTCCAGGCGCTGAATGACGTCATCGGGGCCTGGCGACGATGCGTGCCAAAAGGGCGTATTCAGTTTTCACTCCGTTTGTTTTCTTTCTTGTTTTCTTGTTTTCTTGTTTGTTTGTCCGGGTGATATCTCAACCATCCTTGGAGCTAGGAAGCTAAAATTTGAGCACAATAGTGAGGATGTGCTTGGCAAAAATGATATTTTTTATTTTTTGATTAATCAATTAATTATTTTATTATTATCGATTAATTATTAAAGTGATTAATTGATTGATCAATAAATCAAAAATACCTTTTACAGCCAAATAACTTGGTCATTGCCGTATCCAAATATCGGCTTCCTCGCCCAAAAGGTGCCTGAGATATTGCGCAGATGAGAAAGAAAATAAACAAGTGATTAATTTTCAAAACGTTACAGATTCGGATGAAACAATGGTGGTTTAAGTATGTTATTAGCCAATTGATAAAGAAATTAATTATTTTACGATTAAAGTATATTTATTTTCATTATTAATCACTTATGTACTGTATTTTCTTTCTCATCTGGGCAATATCTCAGGTACCTTTTGAGCTAGGAAGCTGATATTCGCACACGACAGTGACCAAGTGATGTGGCTATAAAGGATATTTTTGATTTATTGATTAATCCATTAATTATTTATTGCTTATTCAATTCATCGATTATTTATTTATTTTTCATTAATTACTTGATTAATAAATTTTCAAAAAGTTAAAGATTCAGATGACATGGTTGTGTTTCAGATATGCTATTAGCCAATTGATTAAGAAATTAATTCTTTTTCGATTATTATTTATTTATTTTAATTACACAATTAATCAATCGATTTTTGTACACCGCTCCCTCCCAATTCGGTCTCCATGTGCTGCATTCGGCACCTGGCAATGTCGCGCGCTGGAGGAATTGTTATTTATTTATTTGGCATGGGGATGGTGTACTTTGAATGTATTTCTACTTGTTGGGTATTTGTTTTAATGAGACTAATATAACTACTATTACTTCCTTTATGGCCACAATTATTCCCACCTTCTTGTGGGGTCGCCTGGGCATGTTTTTTTGGCCCAGGTCTTTCACAAACTCAATGGACAGGCCTGACATCCAATTGAAGGTGCAGGAATTTGTAATTTATTCAGTGTTCTAGCCATCCATAGCTCACCTATTCTTTGTTAAAGACAACGAACGATCTTGGACATCGACCAACATCCCGTGCTGGCAGACAGGGCCTCAAGCTTACCATCGATGCGATGGACGCCACACATATTGATGCCCTGCCCTGCATGTGAAACACCAGGATGACAGTTTATAGCTGTCATCCTCACACATGCGCAAGCCCGAGTACTTTAGTCTCTGCAAAAAAAAAAAGAAAAAGAAAAGAAAAGAGGAACAATATATCTTTCCTCCCTCTTGTGTTCCATATGCCTTTCTTTTCCTCCTCATGACTCCTATCTTCTCCAATCCTCCTTCTTCTCCTCACTGACTCTCCTATCCTCTACTTGTCCCAGTTTTCTTACAAAATGTACAAGTTGGAGAGCAATATGTCAGTACTCAAGATCATTTTCATGTACTTTGGAGTTCTGACACAAATTGATTGTTACTACTGGACTGGATAGTTTATTACAGCTTTCACGATTTGATACGCTGTTGGGTACAGGTAGCCTAAATGCAGTTGTTGATGCCTAACAGTTAGGCTTGACAGGAAAATTGGCTCGTGAGCAAAACTTACTTCTCGTGCCGATTGCAAAAGTCTTTTCAGACACATCAAGCAATTCTAACAAATGTGATCCCTTTACCACATGTGATCCCAACAGAAGGCAATTAAGTTTGTGGGGTCGATCAGTAGGTCTGCAGCCCATCATGGATATTGTTGATTTAAAAGTTAAAGTTTATTATTTAAAAAGGGGATGCAGAAAGAAAAGGCAAGAAAACAAACACATAAATAACTACAGAGTTCATAGAACACATTACCCTGCACTGTCTTGAGAAACAAGGGCATGGGCGGGCTCTACGAGCGGCAATATAATTATATTATATTGTAAGTATAAAATTAAATTGAAATAAAATAAAGGTTGTAGAGAAGTTTACCACCGTTTATGGAGCACACTGGCGGATGCGTATGTAATCAGAATAGGCGCTAAGAATGCGCGTTTCTCATACGAGTCCTTTCAGCTGCGCTCGCCCCCTCAAGTTATTTGGTTCAGCACTCCGGTTTATAACTCAAGTCCTGTAACAATGCCAACGCTGCAGTCCTCCGGTAAGTCCTGTCAATACCACTCTTTCTCATAAGTCATTTCAATGTGCTCTCTCCCAATAAGTCCTGTTGCCAAGCGCATGTACCCACAAGTCCTCTTTAATGAGCGCCGCTGCATAA